>NC_141874.1:114168180-114486514 GCF_056163025.1 Triticum urartu | reverse complement strand
TGGTGACTATTTTCCGGCAGAGCTTCGCGAAGCCGCCGCCAAGAAGGTCCCCAAGATCAACGCCAAGAGCGCTGAGGAGAAGTTTGCTCCGGCAAGCCCTAGGGTTTGTTCCGTTGAAGCAGAAGCTCCCGACAAGTTTTGCTCCGGCAAGCTTGCCGGGGAACGTCAAGCTCCGGCAGAGCCGTAAGTTCTCGCCGTAGAAGCGGATGTTCCCGTAGCAGCAGATTTGCCTTTAGTCCTTGTTGTCGAGCCACAAGCTCCAGCATGGGCACAGCAGATTGTCCGTTTCCTTCAGACAGGAGAACTTCCCAAAGAGCAAGAAGAAGCGGAAAGAGTAGCCCGGCAGTCAAGTATGTACCAGTTTGTCGACAACACACTGTAAATAAGAAGACTCAACGGTGTGAAATTGAAGTGTATTCACCGGGAAGACGGACAAAAGCTGTTGGGAGAGATACATGGAGGCATATGTGGTCACCACATTGGCGCAAGAGCACTTGCCGGCAAAGCATTCCGGGACGGTTTCTTTTGGCCGACAGCCCTCCAGGATGCAACTGCACAAGTAACCAAGTGTGAAGCATGCCAGTTCCATTCCAAGCAGATACACCAAGCAGCTCAAGCTGTCCAGACGATCCCTTTATCCTGGCCATTTTCGGTCTGGGGGCTCGACATCCTCGGCCCCTTTCCCCGAGCAGTCGGGGGCTTTGAGTACTTGTACGTTGCAATCGACAAGTTCACAAAGTGGCCGGAAGTGGAACCAGTGAGGAAGGTGACAGCACAGTCAGCAGTCAAGTTCTTCAGGTCGATTGTTTGCCGCTTCGGGATCCCTAACAGGATAATCACCGACAACGGTACGCAATTCACGAGCCGCACCTTCATGCAGTACGTCCAAGATCTTGGCGCCAAGGTCTGCTTCGCTTCTGTTGCTCACTTGAGAAGCAACGGTCAAGCGGAAGGGCAAATGCTGAAGTGCTGCGTGGGCTCAAGACCAGGACTTTCGACAGGCTGCACAAGTGCGGAAGAAACTGGATCAAGGAGCTGCCAGTGGTTCTTTGGTCGATCAGGACGACGCCAAATCGAGCCACTGGCCAGACACCTTTCGCTCTAGTCTATGGAGCAGAGGTAGTTCTCCCCACGGAACTCGTATACGGGTCACCTCGAGTGCTCGCTTATGATGAGCTTGAGCAAGAGCAGCTGCGACAAGATAACGCGCTACTCCTTGAGGAAGACCGTCTTCAGGCTGTTGTACGAGCTGCTCGCTACCAGCAAGCTTTGCGCTGCTACCATAGCCGCAAAGTTAACGCCAGAAGTCTCGAGGAAGGCGACCTTGTTCTTCGGCGTGTTCAGTCCGCCAAGAATTCCAACAAGTTGACGCTGAAGTGGGAAGGCCCTTACCGGGTGAAACGAGTCACTAGGCCTGGCGCTGTCCGCCTTGAGACCGAAGATAGCATTCCGGTGAGCAATTCCTGGAAAATTGAGCATCTTCGTAAGTTTTACCCTTAAGGCGCGGTTGCCGGAACCTGTTCCGGCAACCACCTTTTGTACAAGTCTTGCCGCTGTTGCATGTAATCCTTTGTACAAAGCCGGGCGCAGACCCCGTGCATAAGTAAAGCTCATATGCTCCGCACATCTTGTCAATTTCATGCTTTCTATTTTTTGCATATGTGATCTGACACTTTGTGCAGCACCTACTCCCCGGTAAGCAATAACGAGCCGTAAGGCTCCATATCTTTATTTTCTCCTCTTTCTTTTTTCTTAAGGAAAGGAAGGTTCCCTCGCCCACAAGTTTGCCGGGAGGGAAGGAGAAGATAATGGTATGGACTAGGCGTCGTTCAAGAAAGTTTCGCCTTACCGGGAAGCAAACAACAGAAAAGATAAGTTACCAAAGTTTGAGCAATCAGATTTTAAAAATTTTTAAGTTATCTCCCTTGAACGATCGCACTTTGTATGGAAAACATGTGCGCGGAGGAACCAACTCGTAGCTAGTTGCGCCCTTACTTTGTTTCGAGTCCGCTCAACAACTTAAGTGAGATGCGACTAGTTGCGACAAGGTTTCTTGTCGGTAACGGCATCGCCAGCAGGCTACTGACGTTCCGCACTCAGCGCTCGCGGCTAAGGTGCCTGCACCGGCAAGTTCCCTAAAAGCGTAGGGCAAAAACATACAAAGGGAAGAATCAAGTAAAGGGAATAACATTGCAATCATTACTCGGAATAGAGTTATATTACAAGGAAGCTTGTCGCAGCTCTAACAGATTGTTCTCATAACATGACCAGCAGCGACAAGAAAAGAAGAAAATGGGTGGCCTAGTCTACGCGATCGCCCTCAATCCTCTTGATCCCGCTCACCTTGTCCACAATGGGTGCGACAAGGTTCTTGAGCGCCTCCAGATCAGCATCCGGCGGTAGGGTCTTGAGGACGTTGGTGAGGTTGAGGCCCGGGTTGCGGAAGGCCACCTTCACCAACACCTTTTGAAGAGCTCCTGCGCAGATCTTGCGTGACTCGTCGGCCAGCTGCTTTGGGATCTTCTCCCGGAGCCGCTGGAGGGCCGTCGCCACGCCTTTGAAGAACAAGGTGAGCTTGGCGCTGGCTTGGAGGTTCTCATCAGAGGGATACCCGAGATCCTCCACCCCCAGCTGCGCCAGCTCCCTGTCAATATCTGCGGCAGCACTCACGAGGATCTCCGTCCAGTGCTCCACATTCTCCCTAAAAGCATTCTGGGCAGCGGCAGCACTCGCCAGCAGCGCCTTGTCGGCCTCGATCTCCTCCTTCAAGGCCGCCTCCTGCTCCCTGGCGCCGTCCAGCGTCTTGGTCAAAGTGGTCAGCTTCAACTCAAGATCTGCGTTGGAGTCCTTGGTGGCGGCAAGCTCTTCACCACTCGCCTTGAGATCGGCCTCCAGCTGCACCACCTTCGCCTCCAGCTGCGCCACCTTCGTCTCCAGCTCCTTCTTGGCGGCCTCGGCTGCTGCGGCAGCATCCTCCGCTTGCTTGAGGGCTCCGCCGAATGTTCGCTCGCGTGCGGCAAGCTCCTCCTCGTGGGCGTCAAGGTTGACCTTCCGCTGTGCCAGCTCGCCCTCCTGCGCAGACAGCTTCGCAGCGGCAAGCCGCTGTTGCTCTTCAACTTCGGCCTTCTCGAGGAAGAAGGCCTTCTGCTCCTCGGTGAGTTGCTCCCGCTCCTCTGCCAGGGACTGACGAGCTTCCTGGTTGAAACCCCGGAGCTCCTCCGCGCGCTTCTCAATGTCCGCTCCCGCCTTCGCGACAAGCGCCTCGCGGGATTCCATCTTGGCTTGCCGCGCGCGGTAGAACGACACCAGCTTGCGCAGCAGCAGCTCCTCCTCAGGCTCGCTGCTGCTGCTGCTCGGCGCGTCAACCAGCGTCAGCCCGGCGGAGGCGAGCACCTCTCCATCGAAGCTCTCCCCCTCGACCGGCGCCCTGGAGCTTGACGCCTAGGGGAGGTTGATGAAGACGCCGTCGCCGGCCTTCAAGTAGATGCCTGGCTGGGCTCTTCGGAGCCTGGCGCTGCGGCAGCGGCGGACGGGTCGGTGGTCGACGTAGCGCCTGGCGCTCCTGCGGCCTCAGGGCCGTCAGTGCGATCACCAGACCCCCCGCCTGCTTCTGCGACGGCAGCTTTGGCGGCCTCTGCGCCGGCGGGATCGTCAGCACTGGCTGCTTCTTCGGTGGCAGCGGCGTCGTCAGCGGCAACCTCGGTCTCCATCGGCTCCGCAGCAGATGGGTCTGACAGCCGGAAAAGGGAGAAGAGTCAAGCAAATACCCAAGAAGATCAAAAGAAGAAGAACCCAAGGGAAGTCTTGAAGCGGGAGGATTACCGGTACCGGGTTCTGCAGTCGCGGTCTCCGCCGCTGGAGGGCCGCTGGTGCTGTCCCTTGCCGGAGACTTCTCCCTTGCCGGAGAACTCTCCCTTGCCAGAGGACTCTCCCTTGGCGTTTCGGGGGCGGCCTCCGGGCGCTCCTGGTGGGGCTGCTCTGCTCCTACACAAACCAACAGTCAGATGTCAGCAAAGAAAGAGTATCCATGCGCGCCTAACAGCGGAAAGTGAACCATATACTTACGCTGGGGGCTGCTCTGGAGAACAGTTGCCGGGTCCGGCAAGGATGTCTCGGGCGCACCCCCTGCTGACGCGGCGGGTTCGTCCTCGATGATAATCACCGGGACCTTGGCCCTCTTCGCTGCTCTCTGGGCCAGAGTCCTAAAAAGGAACAAGTTCAGAGTAAAGCAAATGAGATACAAGACAAACAGCAAGAATTGAAGAACTACAAGTGCAACAAGAGAATCTTACTCTTCTTCTTCTTCGTCGGAGCTGAACACGGAGAAGTCGAAGTCCGGCTCACGTCCGGCGTGAGGAGGCGGAGGAGTAGTTTCCCTTGGCCGTTTGGCGGGAACAGTGGCGGTGGTCTGCGACGACCCCGCTCCGGCTGCTGCCGCGGCGTGAGAAGCGGCAGGAGCAGAAGCGGTGGTCCGGGTGGACCCCGCTCCAGTTGCCGCAGCAGCGTGAGATGCTCCCGCGACAACAGTGCTTGTCGCGGTCGAGCGTGTCGCGCGGCGCGGCGGCTGTTCACTCGCCTGCCGCCCCGCTACGTCCCCAGCCTTGCGGAGACGCCTTCTTGGTGGAGATGGAGGCTCTACTTGCGGCGAGCTGCCTGAAGATGAGGAGGAAGAGGAGTTGATCTCCAGCAAGCCGCTCGTATCCCCGGCGGGCCCGCTCAACTCGACGCCATGCCCGGCAAGTTCTTTCTCGCCGACGGGCTCCTCTCGCTCGGCACAGCTTCCCGCCTCTGCTGCATCTGCCTCCTCCACGGTGAATCCAAATTCGCCCGCAGCTGCGGCTGCCGCTGGCTCTTCCAGCCTAGTGGCGATGCGTGTCATCTCCGCATCGGTGGTGTTGCGGGTGAGGCTATCCTTCTCGTCGGGGCGGACCGGCACTTCCACCAAGCCATCGAAGAATTGCTGCACGACGTCGTCTGCAGGCTCTTGCCAAGTTGGGACGATTCCATGCGAATCGCACAGCGGCATCATTGCGCGGATGCGGTCGAGCGCGGAGTTGTCGCACAGCGGACCGACGCCCCCCGGCAACCTGAACACTTCGGGATGTTGAGGGTCATACTTGAACAGCTCCTGGAGCATCGCGTTAAGCTCCAGAACAGTGAAGTTGAAGTTGAGGCCCGGACGCAGCCTCATGATATCTGCCGCATTCTTGAATTCCCAGGCGGGTCTCCCCCGTTCCTGCAGGGGGCGATGCGGCGGCGAAGAAAATCTGCGCCAACAGCGCCTACAGTGAGCCCGGCAAGCCTGAGGCGTAGGATCCGGGTGACGGCAATCTTCAGCCTATCATCTTCCGGGGCCACGTCACTCCAATCGCTGCCGCATGCTACTGGGGTTTGACGCCGGGCGGTAAACGGCCGTGGGTTCTCCTCGTCAATCCAGCACCAGTCTACTCTCCATTCCTCCCACTTGCCGCGGAACTCTCCCTCCAGATAAGTGTCCTTCTTGCCGGCCCTCGAGATCCAGGCGATTCCGCCGGACAAAGGCTCTCCTCTCTCTACTCGGGGCATAAAGAAGTGGCGAAAAAGGGCTACATTGGGATGGACTCCAACGAAGTTTTCGCAGAGATGTGCGAAAACTGCCATGGTCAGAACAGCATTGGGGGTGAAATCAAGGAGGTGGAACCCGTAGGTGTTCATAATGTCGCAGAAGAACTCAGAGAAGGGCGGGCAGAGCCCGCAGTAGAAGAACAAGGCGAAGAAAGGATATCCATTTGGAGCCATTTTCCAAGCGGCGGCTGGAAGTACCTTCGTGCGCGGATGCGCTCGCGTCTCCGTCGACCAGAAGAGGTAGTAGTTCTCCCTCAGCTCCCTCGCGGCGAGCTTGGGGGGGGAAGACAGCCCGCTCCTTTCGCAACGCCGCAAGCCGCTGCGCCTTGGTCGACTTCACAACCTTCCCCTTGTCGGCTTTTGGAGCCATGGCGGAAGTGGTGGAGGAGGTCGACGGCGTTGATGGTGCTGGTGGCGATGGGGGGCGGAGCACTGCTCTCTTTCGGCTTTGGGAAGATTAGGAAGCGGCGGAGATTTCCGAGATTGAAGCAGCAACCGGCGAATGGGCGAACTACCCCTGTTTCCCCTGCTTATAAAGAGGGAGGGGGCGGACGTTCCGCCTTTCCGAATAAAGAAACCACCCACGATCTCTCCCACGATGCCGCATTCAATGCGTGCCGTTCGGGGAGGGCGCGGTGGATACGGGGAGAGATACGGCGTAACCTAGGCCGTGCGTGCCCGTGCCCTGTTTTGGGCCTGGCCCAACAGCGCTCGGCACCGCGTATGGCCCAGGCCCGGGGGCTCCTATCGGTGTACTAGAGTAGGGGTACCCTAGTATCCCGAACTTGTGCACGGGCAGTCGCAGCATCCCGCGGCAGGGCTTGCCGGGTGACCGCCAAGGTCCTCTGTGGTTCCTTCGGAGCCATTCAAGGACAAAGTATCCAAACCAAGGCATCTCAAGACCCCGGCAAGAGGAGCTTGCCGGGAAGGCCAACCAAGGCATC
Organism: Triticum urartu; assembly: GCF_056163025.1. NCBI lineage: Eukaryota > Viridiplantae > Streptophyta > Magnoliopsida > Poales > Poaceae > Triticum > Triticum urartu. The sequence goes on along the minus strand of NC_141874.1, from coordinate 114,479,966 downwards.
TCAAGACCCCGGCAAGAGGAGCTTGCCGGGAAGGCCAACCAAGGCATCTCAAGACCCCGACAAGAGGAGCTTGCCGGGAAGGCCAACCAAGGCATCTCAAGGAACTTGCCGCGATGCGCCACGCGTCCTGGCAAGGCCCGGTGAGCGACAAGCTCCCGGACGCGACAAGACAACGACCGCGGCAAGGCGCTTGCCGCGGCAAGCCACTACTCTGTGCCCGCGCTCCAGCACATCCACCAACGTGTCGCTCTGGGACCCTTCCAGGCGTACGTGGCGGGAGGCTGTGCAGCCAGTGGTGCGCGGTGGCAAGCGGCGCTGACAAGATTGCCATCGTGGCGAGCGGTGGCGTCCCTGACGGTCCCTTTTGCACTATTTAGGAGACGCAGACGGGCATTTAATGCCCTTGTCCCCTGCCGTCAGGGTTAGGTATGATACACTATAGCAGGTAGCTGTACCAACCGCAGCACCTTTACATTTTTACCTTGTCTACGTTGCCACCTGTCGGTGACCCCTTGAGCATATAAAAGGAGGCCCATGCGCAACGTAGGGGAGGAGGAAGAGAACATTCACGCTCGGTCTCGTTAGCTGCTGGAGTGTACTGTAGCACTCCGCGCTCCCGAGCTAGAACTCAATACAAACCACAAAGCAGGAGTAGGGTTTTACGCATCCGTGCGGCCCGAACCTGGGTAAACTGCTCGTGTGCTTCGCCTCGATCCGCTCTTCGTGCGACCCTCGCCCCTGCCAAACCGAAAGGGACTCGGTCCGCCAGTCCCATAGGTGTTCGTGGATTAGTCCCCCGACAACGAGATAGGGGGGCGCCCTCCACCCTCGTGGATGGCTCGGGACTCTTCTGGCTCAACTCTTTTACTCCGGGGGCTTCTTTTGGTCCATAAAAAATCATCAAAAATTGGCACGTCAATTGGACTCTGTTTGGTATTCCTTTTATGTAAAACTCAAAAACAAGGAAAAACAGAAACTGGCACTGGGCTATAGGTTAATAGGTTAGTGCCAAAAATCATATAAAATAGCATATAAATGCATATAAAACATCCTAGATGGATAATATAATAGCATGGAACAATCAAAAATTATAGATACGTTGGAGACGTATCAAGCAGCCCCAAGCTTAATTCCTGCTCGTCCTCGAGTAGGTAAATGATAGAAACATAATTTTTGATGTGGAATACTACCTAACATAATTTCAATGCAATTTTCTTTATTGTGGCATGAATATTCAGATCGGAAAGATTCAAGACAAAAGTTTAATATTGACATAAAAATAATAATATTTCAAGCATACTAACCAAGCAATTATGTCTTCTCAAAATAACATAGACAAAGAAAGCTCATCCCTACAAAATAATATAGTTTGGTCATGCTTCATTTTCGTCACACAAAACGCTCCTATCATGCACAACCCCGATGACAAGCCAAACAATTGTTTCATACTTTAGTATTCTCAAACTTTCTCAACTTTCACGCAATACATGAGCACGAGCCATGGACATAGCATTATAGGTGGAACAGAGTATGATGATGGAGGTTGTGTGGAGAAGACAAAAAAGGGAGATATTCTCACATCGACGCGGCTAATCAACAGGCTATGGAGATGCCCATCAATTGATGTCAATGCGAGGAGTAGGGATTGCGATGCAACGGATGCACTAGAGCTATAAATGTATGAAAGCCCAACAAAAGAAACTAAGTGGGTGTGCACCCAACTTGCTTGCTCACGAAGACCTAGGGCATTTGGGGAAGCCCATTGTTGGAATATACAAGCCAAGTTCTATAACTAAAATTCCCACTAGTATATGGAAGTGATAGAATAAGAGACTCTCTATCATGAAGACCATGGTGCTACTTTGAAGCACAAGTGTGGTAAAAGGATAGTAGCATTGCCCCTTCTCTCTTTTTCTCTCATTTTTTGGGCCTTCTCTTTTTTGGCCTTTCTCTTTTTTTATTTCCTCACATGGGACAATGCTCTAATAATGATGATCGTCACACTTCTATTTATTTACAACTCAAAGATTACAACTCGATACTTAGAACAAAATATGACTCAATATGAATGCCTTCGGTGGTGTACCGGGATGTGCAATGATTCAGGAGTGACATGTATAAAAATTATGAGCGGTGGCTTTGCCACAAATACAATGTCAACTACATGATCATGCAAGGCAATATGACAATGATGAAGCGTGTCATAATAAACGGAATGGTGGAAAGTTGCATGGCAATATATCTTAGAATGGCTATGGAAATGCCATAATAGGTAGGTATGGTGGCTCTTTTGAGGAAAATATAAGGAGCCTTATGTGTGATAGAGCGTATCATATCACGGGGTTTGGATGCACCGGCGAAGTTTGCACCGACTCTCAAGGTGAGAAAGGGCAATGCACGGTACCGAAGAGGTTAGCAATGATGGAAGTGTGAGAGTGTGTATAATCCATGGACTCAACATTAGTCATAAAGAACTCACATACTTATTGCAAAAATCTACAAGTCATCAAAACCAAGCACTACATGCATGCTCCTAGGGGGATATATTGGTAGGAAAAGACCATCGCTCGTCCCTGACCGCCACTCATAAGGAAGGCAATCAAAGAACACCTCATGCTTCAAATTTGTCACACAACGGTTACCATACGTGCATGCTACGGGACTTGCAAACCTCAACACAATTATTTCTCAATTTTACAATTACTCAACTAGCACGACTCTAATATCACCATCTTTATATCTCAAAACAATTATCAAGTATCAAACTTCTCATAGTATTCAATGCACTCTATATGAAATCTTTTATTATACCCATCTTGAATGCCCATCATATTAGGACTAATTTTATAACAAAAGAAAATTACCATGCTGTTCTAAAAGACTCTCAAAATAATATAAGTGAAGCATGAGAGTTCATTAATTTCTTCAAAAGAAAACCACAATCGTTCTCTAAAAGATATAAGTGAAGCACTAGAGCCAATGACAAACTACTCTGAAAGATATAAGTGAAGATCAATGAGTAGTTGAATAATTATGTAACTATGTGAAGACTCTCTAACATTTAATAATTTAAGATCTTGGGATATTATTAAAACAGCAAGAAAAACAAAATAAAATAAAATGATGCTCCAAGCAAAACACATATCATGTGGTGAATAAAAATATAGCTCCAAGTAAAGTTACTGATGAACGAAGATGAAAGAGGGCATGCCATCCGGGGCATCCCCAAGCTTAGGCTCTTGGTTGTCCTTGAATATTACCTTGGGGTGCCTTGGGAATCCCCAAGATTAGGCTCTTGCCACTCCTTATTCCATAGTCCATCAAATCTTTACCCATTGAAAACTTCACAACACAAAACTTAACAGAAAACTCGTAAGCTCCGTTAGTATAAGAAAATAAATCACCACTTAGGTACTGTTGTGAACTCATTCTAAATTCATATTGGTTTAATATCTAGTTTATGCCAACTTCTCTATGGTTCATACCCTCCGATGCTACTCATAGATTCATCAAAATAAGCAAACAACACAATGAAAACAGAATCTGTCAAAAAACAGAACATTCTGTAGTAATCTGGAGATTACGAATACTTCTGTAACTCCAAAATTTCTGCAAAATTAGGAAGACCAGGAAAATTTGTATATTGATCTACTGCAGTTGGAATTGGTATTTTATCGCTCTCTGGTAAAAAACGAAAATTATCTTTGTGAGCACATACTTTCTGCTTTTATCAGCAAGATCAAACAACAATCACCCAAGAAGATCCTAAAGGCTCTACTTGGCACAAACACTAATTAAAACATAAAAAACTCAATCATAAAATAGGCTAGATAAATTATCTATTACTAAACATGAACAAAAGGTAAAGAACAAAATTGGGTTGCCTCCCAATAAGCGCCATCGTTTTAACGCCCCTAGCTAGGCATGATGATTTCAATGATGCTCACCTAAAATATAAGAATTGAAACATAAAGAGAGCATCATGAAGCATATTACAAGCACATTTAAGTCTAACCCACTTCCTATGCATAGGGATTTTGTGAGCAAACAATTCATGGGAACAAGAATCAACTTCCATAGGAAGGTAAAACAAGCATAACTTCAAGATTTTCAACACATAGAGAGGAAACTTGATATTATTGCAATTCCTACAAGCACATATTTCTCCCTCATAATAATTTTCAGTAGCATCATGAATGAATTCAACAATATAACCATCAAATAAAGCATTCTTTTCATGATCTACAAGCATAGAATTTTTATTACTCTCCACATAAGCAAATTTCTTCTCATGAATAGTAGTGGGAGCAAACTCAACAAAATAATTATCATGTGAGGCATAATCCAATTGAAAGTTAAAATCATGATGACAACTTTCATGGATATCATTATTCTTTATAGCACATGTGTCATCACAAAAATCATCATAGATAGGAGGGATGCTTTCATCATAATAAATTTGCTCATCAAAACTTGGGGGACAAAAAATATCATCTTCATCAAACATAGCATCCCCAAGCTTGTGGCTTTGCATATCATTAGCATCATGGGTATTCAAAGAATTCATACTAACAACATTGCAATCATGCTCATCATCCAAAGATTTAGTTCCAAACATTTTAATGCATTCTTCTTCTAACACTTTGGCACAATTATCAGAATCCTTATTTTCATGAAAGACATTAAAAAGATGAATCATATGAGGCAACCTCAGTTCCATTTTTTGTAGTTTTCTTTTATAAATTAAATTAGTGAGAAAACAAGAAACTAAACGATTCAATTGCAAGATCTAAAGATATACCTTCAAGTACTCGCCTCCCCCGCAACGGCGCCAGAAAAGAGCTTGATGTCTACTACACAACCTTCTTCTTGTAGACGTTGTTGGGCCTCCAAGTGCAGAGGTTTGTAGGACAGTAGCAAAATTCCCTCAAGTGGATGACCCAAGGTTTATCAATCCATGGGAGGCGTAGGATGCAGATGGTCTCTATCAAGCAACCCTGCAACCAAATAACAAAGAGTCTCTTGTGTCCCCAACACACCCAATACAATGGTAAATTGTATAGGTGCACTAGTTCGGCGAAGAGATGGTGATACAAGTGCAATATGGATGGTAGATATAGGTTTTTGTAATTTGAAAATATAAAAACAGCAAGGTAACTAATGATAAAAGTGAGCATAAATGGTATTGCAATGCGTTGAAACAAGGTCTAGGGTTCATACTTTCACTAGTGCAAGTTCTCTCAACAATAATAACATAATTGGATCATATAACTATCCCTCAACATGCAACAAAGAGTCACTCCAAAGTCAATAATAGAGGAGAACAAACAAAGAGATTATTGTAGGGTACGAAACCACCTCAAAGTTATCCTTTCTGATTGATCTATTCAAGAGTCCATAGTAAAATAACACAAAGCTATTCTTTCCGTTCGATCTATCCTAGAGTTTGTACTAGAATGACACCTTAAGACACAAATCAACCAAAACCCTAATGTCACCTAGATACTCCAATGTCACCTCAAGTATCCGTGGGTATGATTATACGATATGCATCATACAATCTCATATTCATCTATTCAACCAACACAAATAACTTCAAAGAGTGCCTCAAAGTTTCTACCGGAGAGTCGAGACAAAAACGTGTACCAACCCCTATGCATAAGTTCACTAGGTCACGGAACTCGCAAGTTGATCACCAAAACATACATCAAGTGGATCACGTGAATATCCCATTGTCACCACAGATAAGCACATGCAAGACATACATCAAGTGTTCTCAAATCCTTAAAGACTCAACCCGATAAGATAACTTCAAAGGGAAAACTCAATCATTACAAGAGATAGAGGGGGAGAAACATCATAAGATCCAACTATAATAGCAAAGCTCGCGGTACATCAAGATCGTGCCACATCAAGAACATGGGAGAGAGAGATCAAACACACAACTACTGGTACATACCCTCAGCCTCGAGGGTGAACTACTCCCTCCTCGTCATGGAGAGCCGCGAGATGATGAAGATGGCCATCGGTGATGGATCCCCCTCCGGCATGGTGCCAGAAAAGGGTCCCGATTGGTTTTTGGTGGCTATAGAGGCTTGTGGCGGCGGAACTCCCGATCTAAGTTATGTTTCGGGGGTTTCTGTATTTATAGGAATTTTTGGCGCCGGGAACAAGTTAGGGGGGGTCTCCTAGTCGTCCACGAGATAGGTGAGCGCCCCCAGGGGGTAGAGCGCGCCCTCCACCCTCGTGGATGGCTCGGGACTCTTCTGGCCCAACTCTTTTACTCAGGGGGTTCCTTTTGGTCCATAAAAAATCATCAAAAATTGGCACGTCAATTGGACTCCGTCTGGTATTCCTTTTCTGTAAAACTCAAAAACAAGGAAAAAACTGACACTAGGCTCTAGGTTAATAGGTTAGTCCCAAAAATCATATAAAATAGCATATAAATGCATATAAAACATCCTAGATGGATAATATAATAGCATGGAACAATCAAAAATTATAGATACATTGGAGATGTATCAACCAACACCCAAAGGGTTCACTAGAGTTATTAATCTAGTTCACATCACTATGTGATTAACACCCAGAGAGTACTAAGGTGTGATCATGTTTTGCTTGTGAGAGAGATTTAGTCAATGGGTCTGTCACATTCAGATCCGTATGTATTTTGCAAATTTCTATGTCTACAATGCTCTGCATGAAGCTACTCTAGCTAATTGCTCCCACTTTCAATATGTATCCAGATTGAGACTCAGATTCATCTGGATCGGTGTAAAATCTTGCATTGATGTAACTCTTTATGATGAACTCTTTATCACCTCCATAACTGAGAAATATTTCCTTAGTCCTCTCAGGATAATTTTGACCGCTGTCCAGTGATCTACTCCTGGATCACTATTGTACCCCCTTGCCAAACTCATGGCAAGGTACACAATAGGTCTGGTACATAGCATGGCTGGGGCATAGGGAATGACTTGCATTCTCTCTCTATCTTCTACCGTGGTCGGGCTTTGAGTCTTACTCAACTTCACACATTGTCATACAGGCAAGAACCCTTTCTTTGACTGATCCATTTTGAACTTCTTTAAATATTTATCAAGGTATGTGCTTTGTGAAAGTCCAATTAAGTGTCTTGATCTATCTCTATAGATCTTGATGCCTAATATATAAGCAGCTTCGCCGAGGTCTTCCATTGAAAAACTTCTGTTCAAGTATCCTTTTAAGCTATCCAAAAATTCTATATCATTCCCGATCAATAATATGTCATCCACATATACCATCAAAAATTCTACAGAGCTCCCACTCACTTTCTTGTAAATACAGGCTTCACCATAAGTCTGTATAAAACCATATGCTTTGATCACCTTATCAAAGCGTATATTCCAACTCCGAGATGCTTGCACCAGTCCATAGATGGATTGCTGGAGCTTGCACACTTTGTTAGCACCTTTAGGATCGACAAAACCTTCTGGTTGCATCATATATATACAACTCTTCTTTAAGAAATCCATTAAGGAATGCAGTTTTGACATCCATTTGCCAGATTTCATAAAATACGGCAATTGCTAACATGATTCGGACATACTTAGGCATCGCTATGAGTGAGAAAATCGCATCGTAGTCAACACCTTGAGCTTGTCAAAAACCTTTTACAACAAGTCGAGCTTTGTAGATAGTAACATTACCATCAGCGTCACGCTTCTTATTGAAGATCCATTTATTCTCTATGGATTGCCGATCATCGGGCAAGTCAACCAAAGTCCACACTTTGTTCTCATACATGGATCATATCTCGAATTTCATGGCCTCAAGCCATTTATTGGAATTTGGACTCATCATCACTTTCTTATAGTTCGTAGGTTTGTCATGGTCTAGTAACATGACTTCCAGAACAGGATCACCATACCACTCTGGTGTGGAACGTGCTCTGGTTGACCTACGAGGTTCGGTAGTAACTTGATCTGAAGTTTCATGATCATTAATTATCATTAGCTTCCTCTCTAGTTGGTGTAGGCATCAATAGAATTGATTTCTGTGATGAGCTACTTTGCAATTCGAGAGAAGGTACAATTACCGCATCAAGTTCTACCTTCCTCCCACTCACTTATTTCGAGAGAAACTCCTTCTCTAGAAAGGATCCATTCTTAGCAACGGAAAACTTGCCTTCGGATCTGTGATAGAAGGTGTACCCAACAATTTCTTTTGGTATCCTATGAAGACGCACATCTCTGATTTGGGTTTGAGCTTATCAGTTTGAAACTTTTTCACATAAGCATTGCAACCTCAAACTTTAAGAAACGGCAGCTTTGGTTTCTTGCCAAACCATTTTTCATATGGTGTCGTCTCAACAAATTTAGATGGTGCCCTATTTAACGTGAATGTAGTTGTCTCTAATGCATAACACCAAAACTATAGTGGTAAATCGGTAAGAGACATCATAGATCACACCATATCTAATAAAGTACGGTTATGATGTTCGGACACACCATTACGATGTGGTGTTCCAGGTGGCGTGAGTTGTGAAACTATTCCACATTGTTTTAAATGAAGGCCAAAACTCGTAACTCAAATATTCGCCTCTGCGATCAGATCGTAGAAACTTTATTTTCTTGTTACGATGAATCTCCACTTCACTCTAAAATTCTTTGAACTTTTCAAATGTTTCAGACTTGTGTTTTCATTAAGTAGATATACCCATATCTGCTGTAATCATCTGTGAAGGTAAAAAATAACGATACCTGCCGCGAGCCTCAACACTCATCGGACCGCATACATCGGTATGTATTATTTCCAATAAGTAAGTGGCTCGCTCCATTGTTCCGGAGAACGGAGTTTTGGTCATCTTGCCCATGAGGCATGGTTCGCAAGCATCAAATGATTCATAATCAAGTGATTCCAAAAGTCCATCCGCATGGAGTTTCTTCATGCGCTTTACACCAATATGACCTAAATGCCAGTGCCACATATATGTTGCACTATCATTATCAACTTTGCATCTTTTGGCATCAATATTATGAATATGTGTATAACCACGATCGAGATTCAACAAACCATTCACATTGGGTGTATGACCATTGAAGGTTTTATTCATGTAAACAGAACAACAATTATTCTCTGACTTAAATGAATAACCATATTGCAATAAACATGATCCAATCATATTCATGCTCAACGCAAACACCAAATAACATTTATTTAGGTCCAATACTAATCCCAAAGATAGAGTGAGTGTGCGATGGTGACCTTATCAACCATGAAATCATTTCCAACACACATCATCACCTCACCTTTTACTAGTCTCTGTTCATTTTGCAACTCCTGTTTTGAGTTACTAATCTTAGCAACTGAACCGGTATCATATACCCCGGGGTTACTATGAACACTAGTAAAGTACACATCAATAACATGTATATCAAATATACCTTTGTTTACTTTGCCATCCTTCTTGTCTGCCAAGTATTTGGGGTAGTTCCTAATATATCTCAAACATATCTACTTTTCCTAACATTTTTCCTCTTGTTTTGGACCCTAATTTGCATGATTTGAATGAAACTAACCCCGGACTGACGATGTTTTCTGTAGAACTACCATGGTGTTGTTTTTGTGCAGAAATAAATGTTCTCGAAATGGAACGAAATTTTGCAAGGAAACTTTATACAATAAACAAGAATTTCTGGAGCCAAGACCCACCGTTGGGGGCACCTGGGTGGGCACAACCCACCAGTGCGCGCCCCCCTCCTAGCGCGCCCAAGTGGGTTGTCCCCACCTTGTGGCCCCGTAGACCCTGAAACTGATGCTATAAAATCCTATTTTTCCAGGAAAAAACCGAGGGAGAAATAATTATCATGATCCACGAGACGGAGCCGCCGTCACCTCCTGTTATTCATCGGGAGACCAGATCTGGAGTCCGTTTGGGGCTACGGAGAGGGGGATCTTTGTTCTTCGTCATCACCAACCCTTCTCCATCGCCAATTCCATGATGCTCCCCACCGGGAGTGAGTAATTCCTTCATAGGCTCGCTGGTCGGTGAGGAGTTGGATGAGATTCATCATGTAATCGAGTTAGTTTGTTAGGGCCTGATCCCTAGTATCCACTATATTCTAAGATTGATGTTGCTATGACTTTGTCATGCTTAATGCTTGTCACTTTGGGCCCGGGTGCAATGATTTCAAATCTAAACCATTTATGTTATCACCATCATATCCATGTTCTAGGTCCGATCTTGCAAGTTATAGTCACCTACTATGTGTTATGATCCGGCAACCCAGGAGTGACAATAGTCGGGACCACTGCCGGTGATGGCCATAGTTTGAGGAGTTCATGTATTCACCATGTGTAGGGGATATAACTATTGGGTATGAACCGCCCGGGAAGGGCCGGGTCATACCACTTGGAGACTTATCAATGAACATAGTGGCTCATACAAGCCCATTGACGGCCCAAGACCTAGAGGCGACTTGAGGCCCAAGAGGATGAACCGCCACACATGTATAACTTGTATTGTAAGGCAAGATTAGTTAGTCAATGAGCTGGACACGTTGTGTATGAGCCAGCCAGGACTCTGTAAGCCGCCGGGTGTCGACCTATATGTATATAAAGGGACAACTCGGTGGCGAGTTAGGGACAAGTAACAACAATCGAGAGCTAGGTCAAGCGTATTCGCTCCCTGGTAATCGAAACCCTATCAATACAACACAAAGCAGGAGTAGGCTTTTACCTCGTTGAGAGGGGCCGAACCTGGGTAAACTCTCTGTGTCCTTTGTCCCGCTTAACCCCTTCAAGCTAACCTAGTTGTGATGGCTCCACGACTAAGTCCTTGCGCTAGGACATCTATCGTGTCAAGTCCACGACAGTTGGCGCCCACCATGGGGCCAGCGCACGGTGGTTTCGAGTTCTTGAAGGGCAGCTTCCCAGGGATCAAGGGATACACTGTGGGTCAGATGACCAAGAGTCGTTGTGGCAAGCTCTACATCGACGATGCTGGCTGGGACCCCGAGGCCGGCTCAATTGAGTACGAGTACCGGGTCCCCTTCGGTGGAATCCACGTCTTCATCGGCAAGATCGGCGAACTGGGCCCTGGGCCGGACACCTGCATCGACATCATCGAGACGACTCAGTGTGCATGACCCGCCCGGGTTCAGCTCGCCGTAAAGCAAGCCTTTGTTGGTTTCATCCATGGGGAAGAATTTGAGTAAGGATCAATGTCTGGTGGTGAGACGGCCATCTACTCTGATGGTGAATCATCCACAGGCGAGACCAATTCAACGTATCAAGTGCAAGACTGCCGGCTTGGGGGTTGTTCCGATGGCGACATTATTTCGGACCCCTATGAGCCGCCAAACAAGGTTGCGATCTTCATGTCTGGTACACAGCCAGTGCTCGGCTCATCGATCGTCGCGGCTATGACCTCCAGCTCAACGGCTGCGGCAACGGCTGGTGCTAGAGGCTCTGCGCGCCCGCCGGCTCAGGTTCTGACAGAGTTGTTGGAGGCTTTGGCAACTTTCATGGGGGTAGAAGTGACCCCGAAGACTCAGGAACAACATAAGGTGGATGTTGCGAAGTTACGAGATGAGATAACCCAAGCCAAGGAGCAGCTGGCAGCTGAGAACACTAGGATGGCCACAGAGTGAGCTGCTTTGGATGCCCAGGCACAACAGATTCAGGCAAATTCTTTTTGGCTCACCTTGGATCAAAACGCTTCCAATGAGGTCATGAGAAGGAGGCAGCAGAGTCGCTTACCTCTGGAGTATGATGCGAGAAACCTTTTCAACACACCGGGGGCAGGGACTAGTAACCCTCCCGTGGTGAACCAGGTGGTTGAGGCACCCGTCATTGGAGCGCCGGTTCAGCCGAGCGCTATGGATCCGCCTCGTTTGGATATGACTCTGCCTCAGCATGTGCCAACACCGCCGGGTCATTATTCTAACCCATTGGATAATATGATCACTGCGGTGTCACGATTGGCGCCTCTTCCAGTTGAAGGCGAGTCTCCGGCTGCGATAGAGATGCAGAGGGCCGGAGAACTTCTTCAGACGGCTGTGGCTCAACAGGCAGCTTATTCCTATAGCCGTGAACGGATTCATTCAACCCAAGGTTGTCAGAATCGCGATTTTGAATCAGACCGGAGCTATGATGGTAGGATCGCAAATCGTAGAATCTTCACTATCAGAATCATAAAAAATAGATTCTATGAACTAAAATCGTATAACAGAATCGTGATTCTGACAACCTTGATTCAACCCCTCGTCCAAGACGGAGTTATAGCAGGCATATTGAGTCGCCCGCAGTTTCAAGCAGTGAATGACGCTGTAACCAGCCTCGTGGGCATGACCCGGCGCGCGGTGGTGTTGATGCTCAGACTTTGGTGGATCAGGGCAGGGCGCGTTGGGAGGCGAAGCTGGTGGCTCAGCTAGCGACTCAACAGCAACCTCTGGTTTATCCATCGACATCTGTGGAGGCAGGAGTGAGATCTAGAACTTTGGGTGTGCCATGTTTAGCGTCGGCTTTATGCAACAAGTGCTTGCCTAAGGATTTTAAGGGCCCTCGTAAGGTGCCTAATTACACGGCGGATCATCCCCCTGAGGCTTGGATTGAAAGCTATGAGATGGCCATGGAGATGCTGGATGTCAGTGATGCTGCATGTGATAAATATTTCACCATGATGTTGGACGAGTCGGCTCGTACTTGGTTGAAAGGGCCGCGGGTAACTCCATAAGATCATGGGCAGAGTTGAAAACTTGTTTCATCCAAAATTTTAAAGACACGTGCAAGCATCCTTTATCAATCTTGTATTTGGATTCTTGTGTTCAAGGTGAGGGCGAGTTAACAACCAATTGGGTGCGTCGGATCTCAGCTGTTATACACTCATCGGATAGTATCAACACCGGTTCAGCAGTCCTGATGTTGGAGAAGAATTGTCGTTTTCTCCCCCTTAAGTAGAAATTGGGGCGGCTTAAGCGCCACAGCAATGACATGGGGGAGCTCATGGCGGCTCTCGTCAAATATGTCGATTTTGATAGTACCAAGGACCCCGACTCTAATGAAGAAAAGGTGGGTAAGGGAAATAAGATTGGCAGTGTGAAGGGACAACAACATAACACGACGAGTCATGGTGGCAATGGCAAGTGTAAGGCGGAGAACAGTTTAGACTTTGTGTCTAGCGCCAATATGCAGAATAATAATCAGCGTCGCAAAGGAAAGCCGACCCGATTTGGCGGGCCAAAGTTCAACCTTGAAGCTATGATGAACCAGCCTTGGCCAAAGCATGGTACACATGAAAAGCCAGCCAATCATCTACGGAAGGATTGCTTCATCATGAGGGAGTATAGGAATTCCAATTTTTTCCAGAATAATCATGGCCCGAATGGCGGTTCAGGATCCGGCTCTCACGAGCCTGGCTTTGGTGGTGGCGGTTCAAACTCTGGTTTCAAGGCCAAGGCAATCAGGGTGGTTTTAATTCGCAGTCTGGTTAAGGAAATCAACAGCGGAAATCTAGTTATCAGAGTAATCCGAAGCATTTGAATAGTGGACAGTATCATGTGTTCACTACAAGTTTGTGTAAACGAGACCAGAAGATTCATAAAAGGCGGTGAACACAGTTGAGCCGGCGATTCCCCATTACTTGCGATGGTCTGAACATCCTATTCTTTGGAGCCGTGAGGATCACCTGCCTCGGGTTGACAATCCGAGTCATTTAGCTTTGGCGGTTGTGCCTCAGGTCAGAGGCTACAAATTCACTAAAGTGCTGATAGATGGAGGCGGTAGTATCAATATCCTTTACTATGAAACTTTTCATTGTATGAGTTTGACTGACAAGGAGCTTAAGCCGTCTATAACACTATTTTTCATGGTGTGGTGCCTGGTAAGTCGGCATATCTAGTAGGCAAGATAGCTTTGGAAGTGGCCTTTGGTGATGATCATGATTCCAGAGTTGAGACATTGACCTTTGAGGTGGTCAAGATCAAGATCCCTTATCACGCTTTATTTGGGCGGCCGGCTTATGCTAAATTCATGGCAAGGCCCTGTTATGTTTATTTGTAGCTCAAAATTACGGGGTACAAGGGTACCATCACAGTGCATGGGAGCAGGAAGACAGCTTTGGAATGTGAAGAGGGCGATGCTGCCTATGCTGAGTCTGTTTGTGCAACATAAGAGTTGAAGTTTTACAAAGATAATGTTGAGCCGGCAGATATGACACCTTTGAAGAAGCCAACCACAGAGGATGACCCCCTATTGAAGTTTAAGTCAGCAGATGACACTAAGCTGGTTAATTTTATTCCTGGCGATTCATCTAAATAGTTTAGTATCAGTACTGATCTGGATCTGAAATAGGAAAGCACGCTCATCAAGTTCATCCGTGAGAACCGGGACATCTTTGCATGGAAACCCTCAGACATGCCAGGTGTACCGAGGGAACTCGCTGAGCACACTCTCAATATCGATCTGAAGTTTAAACCGATCAAGCAATTCCTTCGTCGCTTGAACAAAGAGAGGCGTAAGGCCATTGGTGAAGAAGTGGCCTGGCTCTTGGCAGCTGGGTTCATCGTTGAAGTTTTTCATCTTGGCGCATGTGTGTGGACTACACAGACCTTAATGAGGCCTGCCCGGCTGATCCTTTTGCTCTCCCTCGTATTGATTAGATAATTGATGCTACAACGGGTTGTGAGCGTTTGAGTTTTTTGGATGCTTATTCTCGGTATCATCATATCAAGATGGTAGTTAAGGACTAGGAGAAGACATCCTTTATCACTCCTTTTGGAGCCTTTTGTTATGTGTCTATGCCTTTTGGTCTCAAGAGTGCCCAGGCGACTTACCAGCGGTGTGTGAAAAATTGCCTTCATGATCAGATTGGACGCAATGTTCATGCTTCTGTGGATGATATTGTGGTGAAATCAAGGAAGAGAGAGACCTTGACAGATGATTCGAAAGATACCTTTGGCAAGCTCCGAGTCTACAAGATGATGCTTAACCCGAACAAATGTGCCTCTGGCGTACCTGCAGGCAAGCTCTTGGATTTTTTGGTTTCTGAAAGAGGCATTGAGGCTAACCCGGAAAAGATCAAGGCTATTACTTCCTTGGCCAAAATGGCGTGTATCAATGATGTTCAGCGTCTGGAGGGTCGTATTGCGGCCTTAAGCCGTTCATAAGCCGGTTGGGAGAAAAATCTATACCTTTATACCAGATGATGAAGAAAACGGATCACTTTGTCTGGAGCGATGCTGCTGATCAGTCATTTGAAGCCTTGAAGAAACAGTTAGTTGAGCCCCTGATCCTTGCTGCCCCTATTGATTAAGAGCCCTTACTGTTATATGTGTGCTACCTCTTTTAGCACTGCGTTGGTTTCCCCAAAGAGGAAGGGATGATGCAGCAAAGTAGTGTAAGTATTTCCCTCGGTTTTTGAGAACCAAGGTATCAATCCAGTAGGAAGCTACGCGTGAGTCCCTCGCACCTGCACAAAACAAATAAATCCTCGCAACCAACGCAAATAGGGGTTGTCAATCCCTATAGGGCCACTTACGAGAGTGAGATCTGATATATATGAAAAGATAATATTTTTGGTATTTTTATGATAAAGATGCAAAGTAAAATAAAGGCAAAGTAAATGGCAAAGTAAATAACTAAGTAGTAGGAGATTGATATGATAAAGATAGACCCGGGGGCCATAGGTTTCACTAGTGGCTTCTCTCGAGAGCATAAGTATTCTACGGTGGGTGAACAAATTACTGTTGAGCAATTGACAGAATTGAGCATAGTTATGAGAATATCTAGGTATGATCATGTATATAGGCATCACGTCCGAGACAAGTAGACCGACTCCTGCCTGCATCTACTACTATTACTCAACTCATCGACCGCTATCTAGCATGCATCTAGAGTATTAGGTTAAAAACAGAGTAATGCCTTAAGCAAGATGACATGATGTAGAGGGATAGACTCATGCAATATGAAGAAAACCCCATCTTGTTATCCTCGATGGCAACAATACAATACGTGCCTTGCTGCCCTTACTGTCACCGGGAAAGGACACCGCAAGATTGAACCCAAAGCTAAGCACTTCTCCCATTGCAAGAAAGATCAATCTAGTAGGCCAAACCAAACTGATAATTCGAAGAGACTTGCAAAGATAACCAATCATACATAAAAGAATTCAGAGAAGATTCAAATATTATTCATAGATAGACTTGATCATAAACCCACAATTCATCGGTCTCAACAAACACACCGCAAAAAGAAGATTACATCGAATAGATCTCCACAAGAGAGGGGGAGAACATTGTATTGAGGTTCAAAAAGAGAGAAGAAGCCATCTAGCTACTAACTATGCACCCGTAGGTTTGAGGTAAACTACTCGATCTTCATTGGAGGGGCTATGGCGTTGATGAAGAAGCCCTCCGTGATCGATGCCCCCTCCGGCGGAGCTCCGGAACAGGACCCAAGATGGGATCTCGTGGATACAAAAAGTTACGGTGGTGGAATTAGGGTTTTGGCTCTGTATCTGATCGTTTGGGGGTATGTGGGTATATATAGGAGGAAGAAGTACGTCGGTGGAGCAACAGGGGCCCATGAGGGTGGAGGGCGTGCCTGGGGGGTGGGTAGGCGCGCCCCCTACCTCGTGGCCTCCTGTTACATGTCTTGACGTAGGGTCCAAGTCTCCTGAGTTGTATTCGATGAGAAAATCACGTTCCCGAAGGTTTCATTCCGTTTGGACTCCGTTTGATATTCCTTTTCTTCGAAACCCTAAAACAGGCAAAAAACAACAATTCTGGGCTGGGCCTCTGGTTAATAGGTTAGTCCCAAAAATAATATAAAAGTGGATAATAAAGCCCAATAATGTCCAAAATAGTCGATAATATAGCATGGAGCAATCAAAAATTATAGATACGTTGGAGACGTATCAAGCATCCCCAAGCTTAATTCCTGCTCGTCCTCGAGTAGGTAAATGATAAAAACAGAATTTTTGATGCGGAGTGCTACTTGGCATAATTTTAATGTAATTCTTCTTAATTGTGGTATGAATATTCAGATCCAAAAGATTGAAGACAAAAGTTCATATTGACATAAAAACGATAATACTTCAAGCATACTAACAAAGCAATTATGTCTTCTCAAAATAACATGGATAAAGAAAGTTATCCCAACAAAATCATATAGTATGGCTATGCTCTATCTTCACCACACAAAATATTTAAATCATGCACAACCCCGATGACAAGCCAAGCAATTGTTTCATACTTTCGACATTGTCAAAACTTTTTCAATCTTCACGCAATACATGAGCGTGAGCCATGGATATAGCACTATAGGTGGAATAGAGTGGTGGTTGTGGAGAAGACAAAAAGGAGAAGATAGTCTCACATCAACTAGGCGTATCAACGGGATATGGAGATGCCCATCAATAGATATCAATGTGAGTGAGTAGGGATTGCCATGCAACAGATGCACTAGAGCTATAAGTATATGAAAGCTCAAAAAGAAACTAAGTGGGTGTGCATCCAACTTGCTTGCTCATGAAGACCTAGGGCAATTTGAGGAAGCCCATCATTGGAATATACAAGCCAAGTTCTATACTGAAAGATTCCCACTAGTATATGAAAGTGATAACATGAGAGACTCTCTACTATGAAGATCATGGTGCTACTTTGAAGCACAAGTGTGGCAAAAAGATAGTAACATTGTCCCTTCTCTCTTTTTCTCTCATTTTTTATTTTTTATTTGGGCCTTTTCTCTTTTTTATGGCCTCTTTCTTTCTCTTTTTTTATTTGGGCTTCTTTGGCCTCATTTATTTATTTTTCGTCCGGAGTCTCATCCCGACTTGTGGGGGAATCATAGTCTCCATCATCCTTTCCTCACTGGGACAATGCTCTAATAATGATGATCATCACACTTTTATTTTTCTTACAACTCAACAATTACAACTCGATACTTAGAACAAAATATGACTCTATGTGAATGCCTTCGGCGGTGTACCGGGATATGCAATGATGCATGAGTGACAAGTATGAAAGAATTATGAATGGTGGCTTTGCCACAAATACTATGTCAACTACATGATCATGCTAAGCAATATGAAGATGATGGAGTGTGTCATAAACGGAACGGTGGAAAGTTGCATGGAAATATATTTTGGAATGCTATGGAAATGCCATAATAGGTAGGTATGGTGGATGTTTTGAGGAAGGTATACGGTGGGTGTATGATACCGGCGAAAGGTGCGTGATATTAGAGAGGTTAGCAAAGGTGGAAGGGTGAGAGTGCGTATAATCCATGGACTCAACATTAGTCATAAAGAACTCATATACTTATTGCAAAAATCTACAAGTTATCATAGCAAAGTATTACGCGCATGCTCCTAGGGGGATAGATTGGTAGGAAAAGACCATCGCTCGTCCCCGACCGCCACTCATAAGGAAGACAATCAATAAATAAATCATGCTCCGACTTCATCACATAATGGTTCACCATATGTGCATGCTACAGGAATCACAAGCTTCAACACAAGTATTTCTCAAATTCACAACTACTCAACTAGCATGACTTTAATATCACCATCTCCATATCTCAAAACAATTGTCAAGTATCAAACTTCTCATAGTATTCAACACACTCATAAGAGAGTTTTATTATTAATCTTGCATGCCAAGCATATTAGGATTTTAAGCAAATTACCATGCTATTAAGACTCTCAAAATAATCTAAGTGAAGCATGAGATATCAATAGTTTCTATAAAACAAATCCACCACCGTGCTCTAAAAGATATAAGTGAAGTACTAGAGCAAAATTATATAACTCAAAAGATATAAGCGAAGCACATAGAGTATTCTAACAAATTCCAAATCATGTATGGCTCTTTCAAAAGATATGTACAGCAAGGATTATTGTGGTAAACTAACAAGCAAATACTCAAATCATACAAGACGCTCCAAGCAAAACACATATCATGTGGTAAATAAAAATATAGCTCCAAGTAAAGTTACCGATAGAAGTAGACGAAAGAGGGGATGCCTTCCAGGGCATCCCCAAGCTTTGGCTTTTAGGTGTCCTTAGATTATCTTGGGGGTGCCATGGGCATCCCCAAGCTTAGGCTCCTGCCACTCCTTGTTCCATAATCCATCAAATCTTTACCCAAAACTTGAAAACTTCACCACACAAAACTTAAAGTAGAAAATCTCGTGAGCTCCGTTAGCGAAAGAAAACAAAAGACCACTTCAAGGTACTGTAATGAAATCATTCTTTATTTATATGGGTGTTGTACCTACTGCATTCCAACTTCTCTATGGTTCATAAACTATTTTACTAGCCATAGATTCATCAAAATAAGCAAACAAAACACGAAAAACAGAATCTGTCAAAAACAGAACAATCTGTAGTAATCTATAGCTAGCGCAAGATATGGAACCCCAAAAATTCTAAAATAAATTTCTGGACGTGAGGAATTTATCTATTAAACATCTTCAAAAATAATTAACTAAATATCACTTTCCTAATAAAAATGACAGCAGTTCTCGTGAGCGCTAAAGTTTCTGTTTTTACAGCAAGTTCAACAAGACTTTCCCCAAGTCTTCCCAACGGTTCTACTTGGCACAAACACTAATTAAACACAAAAAACACAACCAAAACAGAGGCTAGATAATTTATTTATTACTAAACAGGAGCAAAAAGCAAGGAATAAAAATAAAATTGGGTTGCCTCCCAACAAGCGCTATCATTTAACGCCCCTAGCTAGGCATAACAAGCAAGAATAGATCTAGGTATTGCCATCTTTGGTAGGCAATCCATGAGTGGATCTCATAATAGATTCATAAGGTAATTTAATTTTCTTTCTAGGAAAGTGTTCCATGCCTTTCCTTAATGGAAATTGGAATCTAATATTTCCTTCCTTCATATCAATAATTGCACCAATCGTTCTAAGGAAAGGTCTACCAAGAATAATAGGACAAGAAGGATTGCAATCTATGTCAAGAACAATAAAATCTATGGGCATATAATTCCTATTTGCAACAATAAGAACATCATTAATTCTTCCCATAGGTTTCTTAATAGTGGAATCCGCAAGGTGCAAGTTTAGAGAGCAATCATCAAAATCACAGAAACCTAACAAATCACACAAAGTCTTTGGAATCGTGGAAACACTAGCACCGAAATCACATAAAGCATAGCATTCATGATCTTTAATTTTAATTTTAATAGTTGGTTACCGCTCATCGTAAAGTTTTCTAGGGATAGAAACTCCCAATTCAAGTTTTTCTTCATAAGATTGCATCAAGGCATCAACGATATGTTTAGTAAACGCTTTATTTTGACTATAAGCGTGAGGAGAATTTAGCATGGATTGCAACAAGGAAATACAATCAATCAAAGAGCAATTTTCATAGTTAAATTCCTTGAAATCCATAATAGTGGGTTTAGCAACATCTAGGGTTTTAATTTCTTCAATCCCACTTTTATCAAATTTAGCATCAAGATCAAAAGATTCAGAATTCTTGGAATGCCTTCTAGGTAAAGGTGGATCATATTCAGTCCCATCATAATCAAGATTCATATTGCAAAACAAAGATTTAATAGGGGACACATCAATAACTTTTAGATCTTCATCATTATTTTCATAGGAACTAGAAGAACACGCTTTTATAAAGGCATCTTTCTTAGCACGCATCCTAGCGGTTCTTTCTTTGCACTCATCAATGGAAATTCTCATGGCTTTGAGAGACTCATTGATATCATGCTTAGGTGGAATAGATCTAAGTTTCAAAGAATCAACATCAAGAGCAATTCTATCAACGTTCCTAGCCAAATCATCATCTTAAGCAATTTTTCTTCAATCATAGCATTAAAATTCTTTTGCGAAGTAATAAATTCTTTAATATTAGAATCAAAATCAGAGGGCATCTTATTATAATTTCCATAAGAATTGTTGTAGGAATTACCATAATTATTAGAGGGATTACTAGGATAAGGCCTAGGATTTAAATTTCCTCTATACGCGTTGTTACCAAAATTGTTCCTACCAACAAAATTCACACCCATAGATTCATTATTATTCTCAATAAAAGTAGACAAGGGCATATCATTAGGATCAGAAGAAACACTCTTATTAGAAAATAATTTCATAAGTTCATCCATCTTTCCACTCAAAACATTAATTTCTTCTATCGCATGCACCTTTTTATTAGTAGATATTTCAGTGTGCCATTGAGAATAATTAACCATAATATTATCTAGGAGTTTAGTAGCTTCTCCTAAAGTGATTTCCATAAAAGTGCCTCCCGCGGCCGAATCTAAAAGATTTCTAGAAGCAAAATTCAATCTGGCATAAATTTTTTGTATAATCATCCATAAATTTAAACCATGAGTCGGGCAATTACGTATCATTAATTTCATTCTCTCACAAGCTTGTGCAACATGTTCATGATCAAGTTGCTTAAAATTCATAATATCATTTCTAAGAGAGATGATCTTAGCAGGAGGAAAATACTTAGAGATAAAAGCATCTTTGCACTTGTTCCATGAATCAATACTATTTTTAGGCAAAGATGAAAACCAAGCTTTAGCATGATCTCTAAGAGAAAAAGGAAATAGCTTCAATTTAACAATATCATTATCCACATCTTTCTTCTTTTGCATGTCACACAAATCAATGAAGCTATTTAGATGGGTAGCGGCATCTTCACTAGGAAGGCCGGAGAATGGATCTTTCATAACAAGATTCAGCAAAGCAGCATTAATTTCACAAGATTCAGCATCGGTAAGAGGAGCAATCGGAGTGCTAATAAAATCATTGTTGTTGGTATTGGTGAAGTCACACAATTTCGTATTATCTAGAGCCATCGTGACAAGCAAGCAAACTAACACACAAGCAAACAAAAAGCAAGCGGACAAAAAGAGGCAAATAGAGAGGGAGAGGGAGGATAGAGAGAGAGGGCGAATAAAACGGCAAGGTTGAAGTGGGGGAGAGGAAAATGAGAGGCAAATGGCAAATAATGTAATGCGGGAGATAAGGGTATGTGATGGATACTTGGTATGTTGACTTTTGCGTAGACCTCCCCGGCAACGGCGCCAGAAATCCTTCTTGCTACCTCTTTTAGCACTGCGTTGGTTTTCCCCGAAGAGGAAGGGATGATGCAGCAAAGTAGCGTAAGTATTTCCCTCAGTTTTTGAGAACCAAGGTATCAATCTAGTAGGAGGATACACGCGAGTGCCTCGCACCTACACAAAACAAATAAATCCTCGCAACCAACGCAAATAGGGGTTGTCAATCCCTATAGGCCACTTACGAGAGTGAGATCTGATAGATATGATAAGATAATATTTTTGGTATTTTTATGATAAAGATGCAAAGTAAAATAAAGGCAAAGTAAATGGCAAAGTAAATAACTAAGTAGTAGGAGATTGATATGATAAAGATAGACCCGGGGGCCATAGGTTTCACTAGTGGCTTCTCTCGAGAGCATAAGTATTCTACGGTGGGTGAACAAATTACTGTTGAGCAATTGACAGAATTGAGCATAGTTATGAGAACATCTAGGTATGATCATGTATATAGGCATTACGTCCGAGACAAGTAGACCGACTCCTGCCTGCATCTACTACTATTACTCCACTCATCGACCGCTATCCAGCATGCATCTAGAGTATTAAGTTAAAAACAGAGTAATGCCTTAAGCAATATGACATGATGTAGAGGGATAGACTCATGCAATATGAAGAAAACCCCATCTTGTTATCCTCGATGGCAACAATACAATACGTGCCTTGCTGCCCTTACTGTCACCAGGAAAGGATGCCGCAAGATTGAACCCAAAGCTAAGCACTTCTCGCATTGCAAGAAAGATCAATCTAGTAGGCCAAACCAAACTGATAATTCGAAGAGACTTGCAAAGATAACCAATCATACATAAAAGAATTCAGAGAAGATTCAAATATTATTCATAGATAGACTTGATCATAAACCCACAATTCATCGGTCTCAACAAACACACCGCAAAAAGAAGATTACATCGAATAGATCTCCACAAGAGAGGGGGTGAACATTGTATTGAGGTCCAAAAAGAGAGAAGAAGCCATCTAGCTACTAACTATGCACCCGTAGGTTTGAGGTAAACTACTCGATCTTCATTGGAGGGGCTATGGCGTTGATGAAGAAGCCCTCCGTGATCGATGCCCCCTCCGGCGGAGCTCCGGAACAGGACCCAAGATGGGATCTCGTGGATACAAAAAGTTACGGTGGTGGAATTAGGGTTTTGGCTCTGTATCTGATCGTTTGGGGGTATGTGGGTATATATAGGAGGAAGAAGTACGTCGGTGGAGCAACAGGGGGCCCACGAGGGTGGAGGGCGCGCCTGGGGGGGTAGGCGCGCCCCCCTACCTCGTGGCCTCCTGTTACGTGTCTTGATGTAGGGTCCAAGTCTCCTGAGTTGTATTCGATGAGAAAATCACACTCCCGAAGGTTTCATTCCGTTTGGACTCCGTTTGATATTCCTTTTCTTCAAAACCCTAAAACAGGAAAAAACAACAATTCTGGGCTGGGCCTCCGGTTAATAGGTTAGTCCCAAAAATAATATAAAAGTGGATAATAAAGCCCAATAATGTCCAAAACAGTAGATAATATAGCATGGAGCAATCAAAAATTATAGATACATTGGAGACGTATCAATGTGGCTACCAATAGCCGAGTTGTCAGTGTGGCAATTGTTGTGGAAAGGAAGGAATCGGGCAAGGAATATCCGGTTCAGCGGCTGGTTTATTACATCAGTGAGGTGCTCATTGAATCCAAGGAGAGATATCCGCATTGGCGGAAGCTGGTATATGGGGTGTTCATGGCTAGTCGGAAGCTCAAGCAATATTTCCTTGGTCATCCCATCACTGTGGTTAGTTCTGCTCCTTTAGGGGATATTATTCAGAACAGAGAGGCCACATGACTGGTAGCCAAATGGGCCATTGAGCTCGGACCCCATGGGTTGAAGTATATGCCTCAGACAGCTATTAAGTCTCAAGCACTGGTGGATTTTATCAATGACTAGAATGAGTTGCAGATGCATGAGGAGAAGTCGTATAGCACATATTGGAATATTCACTTTGATGGATCCAGGCAATTGGAGGGCTCGGGGCTGGAGTTGTCTTGACTTCCCCACGAGGTGATAAATTTTGTTATGTTTTAAGGTTGATGTTCCCTTGTACTAATAATGCAGCTGAGTATGAAGCCTTACTCCATGGTCTTCAGATGGCTAAAGAGATGAATCTAAGCCGAGTGAGGTGTTTTGGTGACTCAGATTTGGTGGCTCAGCAAGTTTCAGGCACTTGGGATTCTAAGGACCCACTCATGGCGGCTTATCGCGGTGACATTGATGCTATTACTGGTCATTTCAAAGGTTATCAAGTGGAACATGTCGATCGTAGGAAAAATGAAGCGGCTGATGCTTTGAGACGGTTAGGGTCCCAGTGTAAGCTGGTGCCACCTAACATTTTCCTTGATATTCTGCATAACCCTTCAGTCAAGTTGCCTACGGAGGAAGATCTTGCTATTCCTGACCCGGAGGCACAATTGATGGCGGCTCTTCATGCTATTCCTGATTGGACAGTTCCATATTTGGCTTATATGACCCGGGGCGAGTTACCTGAAGATGAAACTTTATCCAGGCAGATAATCCGACAGTCTAAATCAATGACTATTGTCAATGGAGAGTTGCATCATTGTAGTGTCACAGGAGCATTTCAACGTTGTGTTTCTCCTAAATAAGGTCGTGAGATCCTACGAGAGATTCATGAAGGAGATTGTGGTCATCATGCCGGCTCTAAATCTCTCGTAGCCAAGGCTTTCTGTCATGGGTTTTATTGGCTGACGGCCCATGCTAATGCAAATGATTTGGTCAGTAAATGTGATGGCTGTCAAAATTTTTCAAGACGAGCTCATGTGTCGGCTCAAGAATTATGGATGATTCCAATTACTTGCCCGTTTGCAGTCTAGGGGCTGGATATGGTTGGACCTTTCAAACGGTCCAAAGATAAAAAAGACCCACCTTTTCATGGAGGTTGAAAAATTCACAAAGTGGGTTGAGGCAGAGCCAGTCAGTAAGTGTGATGTGGCAACAATGGTTCAGTTCATCAAAAAGGTGATTTTCCAGTTTGTCTTTCCTCACAGCATTATAACTGATAATGGCACTAATTTGTCCAAGGGTGCGATGAAAGAGTTCTGTCGACGAGAGCATATTCGTCTTGATGTATCATCAGTGGCTCACCCCCGGTCCAATGGCCAAGCTGAAAGAGCCAATCAAGAAATTTTGAGAGGTCTCAAGCCCCGACTTATGGTCCCTTTACAGAGGACACCGGGTCGTTGGGTGGAGGAATTACCCTCAGTGTTATGGAGTATCAATACTACCCCCAACAGATCTACGGGTTACATGCCTCTTTTCATGGTTTACGAAGCAGAGGCGGTTCTCCCTAGTGACATTCGTCACGACTTGCCCCATGTGGAGGCTTATGTTGAAGCTGATAATGAAAAAGCACGTCAGGATGCACTTGACCTGTTGGATGAAGAGCGTGACCTTGTGGCGGCTCGTTCAGCGATTTACCAGCAAGATCTGCGTCGTTATCACAGCCGCAGGGTTAAAACCAGAACATTTCAAGAAGGTGATTTGGTGCTCCGGTTTATCCAGGATGAAACTGATATGCACAAGCTATCCCCACCTTGGGAAGGGCCCTTTGTGGTCAGCAAAAATCTGAACAATAGGTCATACTACCTTATCGATGTTCGAGACCACAAGGACTCACGCACGTCGGAGGAGGAGACCCGCCGGCCGTGAAATGTTGCACATCTTCGGCCTTATTACACTTGAGCCACTGGCTCTTGTGATGTACATATTTCTATCAGTGTATATATTATGATGAATATAATAAAGCTGGCATCCCTGATAATTCAGGGCCTATGTCATTTCATTTATGAGAATAATGAGTCTTTATTGTTACTTCATATGATCACTTGGGGTCTTCCTGCTCATTGAGCATAGCTATGACTACCCTCTTGATCCGGCTTGTACGCCATGATTACCAAATACTTGGGGGCTTCTTGCTCCTTGAGCATAGCTATGACTATCCTACTGATTCGGCTTATATGCCTGGAATCAAATATTACTTGGGGGCTCTTTGTTAATGAACAGAGCTTTGTTGACCCTTGTAATAGGCTTGGACGCCAGGTGTATTCACCAAAAAATCCGGGTTATCCTGCCTTTGTTTTCCTGCCACTCTAACCAGGTAATCCTGGAATGACTCACTGTACTCTTGAACAATCAATCTTCTAAGAAGACCCTGAGTTTGTCAAAGTTAAAACGGTGATTGGTCATGTGAGGCCCGGCTTACGAGTTTGAATTAAGGTTTAACTCAGCAGCTACATGGCCCTTGAATAATGCTTGTTATGCAGGCTTGGCAGCCTATGAATGCCTTGTTTTTTGTTTGTTCGGGTTTTTATTTGATTTTTTGGGGATTGATCTTTTTTGCCATGTTTTCCTTATGGTTCATATATGAATCTACCCGGAGTTTTTAGTAACCCCACCCGGTTTTGGACTTTAGGTCACCGGTGTATGATGATTATGTGCTTGGAGTACTGGCTCCAAGCTTTGGGATGTTACCCCTTGCTGCATATGGCGTTGTGAGCCAGCGGTATGAATAAATTGAACATGGCGTTGTGCTCTCAATCTTTGGGTTGTAACCCTTACTGCACGACGTATGATAAACCGGCAGTGTGAAAAAATATCACAAGTATGATATTTATTTGTTATGATTATATGAGGTTTTGATAAACCGGCCCTGGTTCTGGACTATTTAGTCATCAGTGGATTTTATATTGGGTATTATGACCCGCCCTGTGGTAAACCGCCAGGGCACTTGTTATCTGTTTACATGCAGGAAAATCGATAAGCATGGTCTGTATAATTGATGATATCAATCAGCATAAGTGGCAGATCTTCACATAATGGATTGGCAGTGTTATGCTAACAAAACGTGCATGATGGCATGACAAATTAGTGTTTAACTAGCTTATTACATGGCTCCGTGAGCCCAAATGACTAAGTGTTTTTTCAAGCAATGCCTGATGATGCAAATTATGAACAATCCAGCAGATCAGTTCTCCTGGTCTTGGTGGCTTGAAGCTTCCGGGTTATCCCGCGCTGGTTCTTCTTCTCCCTCCATCGTATGGAGGTTAGGCGATGACCAATTGATGCCAGTCAAGGCTTGAAATTCAGCTTCATCATCAATAAGCTCAGACAGATCGATTTCAGGGGCAAAAGTATGCTTACAAATTGGAGGGATAAGTCAGGAATCTTGTAAGCCGGTGTTGGCATTTTCTGGTTCTCTGCGGTATAAGCCGCCTGATATTTGGACAAATCTGTTTCTTCAACAATCAGGCTCGCCAATGGGTGCATTTCCTTCACACAAGCAGCAAAATCTTTCTTGTCAAAAGGATACCCGTCCTCTTTGAAGCTGGGTCAGCCAGTGTTTAGCTCGGCAGGGTCTTATTCTGCCTGTCATGCCTTCGCCCGGCTTAAAGCCATAATGGCACCGGCTCTGGCAAATGATCGCTTGTTCTCTTCAATTCTGGCAGGCAAGACAGAAAGTTGGCTTAAGACATTGATGAGAAGAGACTGTGCTTTCTTGCTTGAGGAGATGGTGGCTATTGTGCGCTGAGCTCTAGTGTATAGTTGTTCTACTAATGTGTAAACATCCTTGAGCTTTATCAGCACTTCTTTGCCAAGATTGCTACTTCTGGGGCCTGCATGACATATTATGATTAAGTCACAAGACGGCTTATAAAATGGAGTGTGGAAAATCATTACAATATACAAGATCTTACCAAAAATAGCAAAGGTCATCTATGTGATATGATGCTTTAAGCCAGTAAGTTCTGTGGTGATTTCCTCTAATGAGGCCTTAGCTTTTTCAGCCCTCTGAATCAGGGCAGCCTTCTCTTCATCCCAGGTGGCTTTCTCGGCATTAAACTCAGTTTTTAGCTTTTTATTTTCATCCAAGCTAAATTTGAACTTGGATTCAGCCTTCCGGGTCTTAGCTTCTTGTGCTTCAAGCCGGGTTTTTTAATCAGTCAACTGAGATTGAAATTGACTGGATGATTCCTGCAAGAAGTATAAAACAAGTATGCACAGTTATGATAGGGTCTTAAAAATTGATAAGTCCCAAGCCCTTTGCAAGCAATAGCACTTGGCACTTGGGGGCTAATGTGTGCAGAAAGTTTCTTTATGAAGCAGTAAAAATTGATAAGTCCCAAGCCCTTTGCAAGCAATAGCACTTGGCACTTGGGGGCTAATTGCTGCAGAAAGTTTCTTTTAAGAAGTGGCAGACAACTCCAGTTCATCTTTTTCAAAGTTAAACCGGTTTGTAAGGGTGGCTAGATGAGATTTACAGTGATAGTGATAAGTCTCGGTTTATTCGTATTGATTAAACCGGCCCTTGGGGGCTACAGCTACAAAGTTGAGTACTATTAACTAAAAACCCGGCTCAACTTGATAGTTTAAACCGGCCCTCGTGGATTACAGGCGCAAAGTTGATTCTTGAAAGTCCCAACTTATCTTTATAAGTTTAAGACCGACCCTTGGGGGCTAGATGTTTTGATTCAGATGCATAGTTAAAGGGTATCTAACAAGTCTACAATATATTTTATTCTATCATATTCAGTAGACTTGGGGGCTGAAGGAATATATCTTATATAAAAGCAGAAGTTGATACCTCATATTTTTGTTGCATATGCTTGACCATGTCAATCTCCAGATCACGGCTGCTGTGCACTTGTCTAAGATAGCCGGAGAGGATTTCACTAATATCCAGATGAGAATAATTGGCCATGTCAAATTTAACCTTGCGCTTCTCGATCAGTTCTTCTTTGGCAGAATGTTTTGCTAGAGCAATAGGATTCCCCAGTTCTTGAAAACCAGTGCCAGTGATCAGAACTTCCTTAGTGTTTGGTTCTGAAGGCTTGAACGGGCTTGGCGTTTCAGCACCTAAGGGATTGACAATTGTATGCTCAACAGAGGTACCAGGATTTTCTAGTGGCGGTTCATCAGCAGGTTCCTCCGGCTGTTGCACGGAGGACTCAGATATTGGTGCTTGTTTTTCCGGTTCAAGAACCTTGGGGTCTTCTGTTGGCTTGTTTATTTTAGCCTTTTTGCTAGGCTTTGCTTTTCCACTGTAAGAGGATTCAAAAAGTTAGTATGAATTTAGAGATATGGAAGAACACAGATAAAGTTGGTACCCAAGAGCAGTCTTGAAAGCCGGAAGCTAAGTCTGGGATGAATCGCCAGATGAAGAATGAGAAGTCCCCTGATAATTTGAGTCAGAAGGATTACGTGCTTGACGAGTAAGACCCGCCTTGGAATAAATAGAGTTGGAATTTTGAAGTACCTCATTCCGGCGTTTGCGTGGGGCTGGTGTGTTAGGTAAACCGGAGGAAAGTTCTCCGCCTCCACTGGTCCGAGTTCTGCGCTGGTTCTCATGCTGTTGTTGCTTCAAAATAAAGTTGGGATCCAAGTGAACTAAAGGGTGAGAAAACCTTACTTTTCGGGTCACTCATCAAATTTTCTGTCTTGGCAAAGGCTCTGAGTCAGAGGAAATAATAGTTACCTCATCATCACCCGCCTGGCTGGTTTCCGTGTCATCCTGATAGTAATCAGTGTCAATAAGATGGATGAAAAAGGAGCCAAGGGAATCAAGGTCTACCTCTGACTGATCATCTTCATCCAAGTTCAATGTATCAGAGGCAGTGGATTTCTTTTTATTCTTGTTTACGGCTTTGGTCTTAGCCCTGGCCTTCTTGGCGGCTTTTTCATCATATTTCTTATTCCAAAAGGCAGCTCCAGCCTGCAAAAATTACAATAAAGGTTGGGGATTTGCAAGTTATAGGAACAATAAAGTAAAGTATATAAACCGGACAGACTTATATCCGGTGCCGGATTGAGTGTGCAGAAGGATTCAGCCCCACTTTGCTGTAGCTCTCCAAGCTTTCATTAAGAAGAGTTTTTGTCATATCATTGATGGCTTTATCAGTCAAACGGGTTGAATTGTAGCACAGTGGATCTTTGGTATCACCAGTATATGTGCACATTTAATCGGACCGGTGGCTTAAAGGTATGATCCTCCAAGCTACCCAGCATCAAACCAAGTCAACCCTGGTCAATCCATTGGCCAATAAAGCTCTAACCTTTGGAAAGGTAGGCACAAGTTTGGCCCGTTCAGCAGTGGTAAGCCGATCGGGGAGAGGGTGCTTCGGGTTGAGCCGTTGGTCACGGAAGCTTGGCAAGGGGTTTTCATCAGCAGTAGAAGTACCTTTGCAATAGAACCAAGTTTGATTCCAATCCTTGGGATGGCTTGGAAGTTGAGCATAAGGAAAATGGAATCTCTGCGTCACTGAATTGAGATCCCTCCAAGCTCCTGGCTGGGCCCGTCAGTGAATTCATTTTGGCGGTTCAAATAAAAATACTTTCTAAAGAGTTCAACACTTGGTTCTTCTTGAAGGTATACTTCATAGAAGACTTGGAAATTATAGATATTTGAAATGGAATTGGGCCCGATGTCTTGAGGATGAAGTTGCAGAAAATGCAGAACATCATGGAAGAATTTTGACCCAGGCGGTGAGAAGCCCCGGCTCATGTGATCAGTGAAAACGATAACTTCGTCATCCTGCGGCTGAGGTCTGGCTTCATCCGGTTTTGGAGCACGCTAGTGAATGATGTTTTTTGCCGGTAAGAAGCCAATCTTGACATAATCTTGGAGCATTGCCTCGGTAACGATGGACGGGACCCAGTCTCATGATGTGACTATCTTAGTCATGATTGGGTGCTTGGCCTACACAAGGCGATTCAAGATGTTATTAAACCGGCGGATATCTGACAAGTTACAAATTATAGTTTAAACCGCTATAAAAAGCTAATGGCTATGGAGGTGCAGTTCAGATTATATAGTGGTTAAACCAGAGGACTGAATTATGAGAATGAATGAGCAAGCCTGATTAAACCAGAAGGATATAGCTAGACTATTGACTTTGAGGAGGATGATGGAGGCTTAAACGGGGCCTAATGTTATATGGCGGGTCACGGTTTATGTCATAAGCCGCCATGGCAGTTATGGTGCTTCAAGTCTATTAGAGGAAATTTTGCTAAGTGGTGAATAAACAGATTTCACAAGCTAAAGCTGTAATTTTGGATCTACGGTAATTCAGAAAAGACGGTAAATGCTAAACCTAAGGTGGAGGAAGCAGAAAAGTTTTTGTGCTCCGATGAGGTCTTCTATGGAAAAATGCTATTCTGATGATAAAAATGAAGGATAAACTACTACCGTGCAAGATTCATAACCTATTCAGATTGAAAGCTGCTTGAGTTGAAAGAAACAACGATGAACGACCAAGAACACTGATGAACAGAGTGAACCCTAATGCAGATCTAAGGGTTGGGAAGATAAAACTCACGGATGCCGATGAGCATCGGTCGCGCGCCGGTGTTTTCTGGTCCGGTCAGGGTGATGCAGTGGCCTGAGCTGATGCAGTGGACGGAGGTCGATGGAGGAAGAGCTCGAGCGCAGGTGCGGCTGTGCAAAGGAGGAAGACAAAGACGAGGAAGCGAGGGGGAAATGATAAGGACCCCGTCCCTATTTATAAGGGGGTGAATACAAGGCATGCACGGGAATCGAGGAGGCCGAAATCATCATGTGGCTATATGGATGCCTCGGTTTTTGGGATGCTCATTAAGATAAGGATCAATTAAGATGTTCTGGGTCTCGCGCGAAATTAATGCGAAATGACATCATGGAGGTTTAAGAAAATTCTGTGAGCTGACGTCATGGCGGTTTACAACAAGGTTTATCAAACAAGCAATGCAAGATTTTTGCAAAGTCAGATATTGAAGATTGATATGAACAAGTTCAGATCAACCTGGGGCCTAATGTTGGGGATATAACTATTGGGTATGAACCGTCCAGGAGGGGCCAGTTCATACCACTGGAGACTTACCGATGAAGATGGCGGCTCATACAAGCCCATTGACGGCCCAAGACCCAGAGGCGACTTGAGGCCCAAGAGGATGAACCACCACACATGTATAACTTGTATTGTAAGGCAAGATTAGTTAGTAACCAAGCCAGACATGTTGTGTATGAGCCGGCCGGGACTCTGTAAGCCACCAGGCGTTGACCTATGTATATAAAGGGACAACCCGGCGACGAGTTAGGGACAAGTAACAACAATCGAGAGCTAGGTCAAGCGTATTCGCTACCTGGTAATCGAAACCCTAGCAATACAACACAAAGCAGGAGTGCGCTTTTACCTCATTGAGAGGGGCCGAACCTGGCTAAACTCTCTGTGTCCTTTGTCCCGTTTAACCCCTTCAAGCTAACCTAGTTGCGATGGCTCCACGACTAAGTCCTTGCGCTAGGAGATCTGCCGTGTCAAGTCCACGACACCGTGTGTTAATGCTTTGTTATAGTTCTCTATTAAAAGGAGGCCTTAATATCCCTTAGTTTCCAATAGGACCCCACTACCATGGGAGGGTAGGACAAAACATGTCATGCAAGTTCTTTCCATAAGCACGTATGACTATTTATGGAATACATGCCTACATTATATTGATGAACTGGAGCTAGTGTTGTACCGCCCTAGGTTATAACTGTCTCATGATGAATATCATCCAACAAGTCACCGATCCCATGCCTACAAATTTATCTTATATTTTTCTTGCTAAGTTACTACTTCTATCATTACTGTTGCACTTGTCAGTAAACTATCGATATCACTATTACTGTTATCATTGCTACCATCACTATTATCAAAACTATCATATTACTTTGCTACTGATCACTTTGCTGTAGATAATTAATCTCCAGGTGTGGTTGAATTGACAACTCAATTGCTAATACCTTCAAATATTCTTTGGCTCATCTTGTGCGAATCTATAAATTTGGGTTGAATACTCTACCCTCAAAAACTGTTGTTGTAGCGACCCGACCCGAATGGATCAAGTCTCTGTGCTTAAGTGTCATCCCTGGATCGGTATGCTGACACACATAGTACTCAAGGATTTATAACAGAGGTAAATCACATGTATAAGTAACGTAAGATACTATTACCTCAATCCAAAATAGCGGAAGTAACAAGGTTGTGGATTCCCATCAACACCAACGGCAAAGTTGAGTGTAGAAATACTAACCCTAACGTATCACTTACTCATCGTAAGATTCCTGCAACATGAGACGTTGCAGCCACAAAGGGTCAGTACATTGAATGTACTGGCAAATTCACACCATAGAGAATGATGAATAAAGGCTATCACTACATGCATATTTGGCTGGTGGAAAATCTCTATGGTTATAAGGTTTTTGCGAAAAGCCAAATTTTCCCTACTACAAAGGAATAAATTTTATTTAACTATCATGGTGGTTGTTAATCATTGAGAATGGTTGACAGCATTCTCAATCCCAATTAAGTAACATCATTAAACCCAACAAAATTATTTAAAGTCACATGATGAGATTCACATGATAATCCAAGTACTAGATACTCAAGATGTCCATAACCGGGGACACGGCTAATCATGATTAGTTTATACACTCTGCAGAGGTTTGCGCACTTTTCCCCACAAGACTCGATCGCCTTCGTTTGGTATCTCGCACTACATGGTGTTTGAGAAGACGGATGACCAAGACATAGTCTTTCATAAGAGCTAGCACCTTACGATCGGGTAGACCGTTACACCTACTTTCCCCTACATCTGCTAGTCTACCACTGTAAGAGTTCGCACAGCTTAATCAACTATGCTAGAGCCCATAATAGCTTGTGGCTGCACATGGAAGTTTCTAGCATGAATAATCTCATGATCCCTTTGAGCCTGGGTGGCGGTCCATAAAAAACAGGCAATCCTGGAATACCTAGGTGCCTAGACAGGCAATCGCTGGAATACCCAGGTGCCTCAATCCACCCAGATGTGTGTTAAAGTTGCCACCTTAAGTAAACCATTAATTAACAATCTCACATCTGTCATGACTACTCTCAAACCCAATCCACGTCTACGAGCATAGCATGGCAATATAAGCATAACGTAAAAGTAACTCCCAAGGTTTGAATGCAGGGCAATAGGTTCCTACCTCATCAACTACTTCCCAATACCCACATGTTATCAATCCTACTCATGCAATGTTTGAGGATGAAACTAATGCATAAAAACTGGGTATGAAGGGGGATGATCAAAGTGTGAACTTGCCTGCAATGTTGATGAAGATGATTCTCACTCAAAACTCTTGATAGCTATACTCGTCACACTCCGGTCAATCTATCGTAAGCAAGCAATAATAACCACACATAGGCAATCACTCAAAGATCGGAGAGAACAAAGAAAACAATTCGGAAAACGTCAAAACCAAGCAAATAACTCTTGCATCATAAAACAATTTCTAACAGTACCAAAATTATGTGAGTTTGGCCTTATCAGAAAGTTTAGGTCAAGAGCTTCGATTTGCAAAAAGAATCAACTCAAATGGAGCTACGAAACTCAAGTTATGATCAAGCAAAGTTTGAATTCAAATCTGATCTATTTCAAATTTTGAACTTTTCGAAAACATGTTTGAGTTGGATTACTGGATAGAGGGGATCGTAACGAAGAAGTGAGCGTTGGTTTCGCTGGATTTGGACAAACGAGTGAAAAGTTACGAAGGTTTGAAGATCAGGGGCTACATGGTAAAGAAACTAATTATGGTTAGGTCCCTGACTAAAATAAAAAGAAAAAGAAAAACTCTACCGAGCGAACGCCCGCTACAGAACGCTAACGAACGAACTCGTTCACTACCGAACCCTAACTAATGAATGTCCATTAAATAATTCTAACTAAAAATAAAAACCGATCTAAACCTAACTAACCGAAAACAAAACCGAACTAAAACAATAAACCGGACCAGGCGGTTTGTACCGGTTCGTCTCGACGGCAGCGAGCGACGGTGGTTAACTCCGGCGAGACGGCGCGGCTCCGGCGAGGCAGCGCGCTCCGGAACGGCGGCGGCGCGGGAGAGTAAGCGGCGACGCGGGGCGATGCGGCACGGGGCGGCGGGGCGGAGTGCAGCGCGGGCAGCAGCAGCGGGCGGTCGCGGCGGATCTTCGCCGGCGGTGGCGATGAGCGGGATGCGAGGCGAGGCGAGGCGAGAGGAGAGAGGAACCGAGGTGGCGCCTTTTAAGGGGAGGGGCGAGGGGTGGCGTGGGGGAGGGGGCAGGAGGAGGCCGGAGGTGGCACGGCCGTCCCATGGCGGCGCGACGGCGTGCGGGAGCCGGAGTTCGTCCGGAGATCGGGGGCGACGCGGAGCGGGCTGGGCTGGCCTGGCGCTGGCTGGGCCAGCCCAGTCGGGGAAAGTTTTTTTTTAAGTTTTCCAGTCAGACAAAATAAATAAAACTAAATAAGAAAAAAATAAGATATAGGCATATAATATTTCAAAATTTTCAGAAAAAGATTTTCTACAAGATGAACATTTTCCTAATGCCAAATAAAATCCACACAAATTCAGATAATTCAAAGAGTGCTACTTCCCTAATAAAATCCAATAAAAACCATTTTAAAAATACCAAAATTAATTCAAATTTATTTCTCTCCAATTTTCTGTTGTAGGGAATCATGTTACCCTAATTTCCATATATTTTATTTTTGGAGAAAAATAATTTGAATAAAACTCAAATAACCTGATTGAAAAATAATGTCAAATGAATTTTAAATTTGAGTTTCTTTGAAACTCCCAACTCATATTTCATATATTTTGAGGAAGCCATATCATCTTCTCTCGTGAAAATCGTTGAGTTGCATAAAGTTTCAGAATTTGAAATATTTTCAAATGAAATTCAAATATTTTCAACACCCCTTTTCATTTAAATAAATGGAAGAAGTCATGTCATCTTCTCTCCGGGGTTTTGTGATGAAAAGTATTTGAATTCACGGAGATTAGAAAGCAAGATGAAAGTTTGGGAAAGTCCTTTTATTCCCTCTCATTTAACTTTCAAAAACTTTCAAATTTCACTCAATCAATCACACCACAATCAAACAATCAATCTGAAAGAACATGTGGTGCCCCCATGTTTGGTTTTGGTAATTGATGACAATCTTTATGGACTAATGGTTTCCTTGAGTTATATTTGAAGGTTTTGTCCATAGGCTTTTCTTGGAGTGCATGTGTTGATTTCAAGGAGAGTTTGTGTCGACCAAGGTGTTATTCAAGGAATTATCCAAAGATTGGTCATGTGAGAGTTGAGCTTATTGCAAGCATGTCTTGAAGAAGAAGATTGTGTGATCATTCATGTCTACCTTCAACACATCATCCAAATGAAGAGGATTGGAAAGGTTCAAGGTTGATCAAGACTAAGTCAAGAGTGAATCAAGTTGATCAACTCACAAAGCGCAGAAGATGTACCGAGAGGGATCAAGTGACCCCATGGTATGGTAAGAATTGTCAATTACGCTTTGTGTACTAACCCATGGTCTTCGTGAGAGTTCTTTGTGGGGTTAGGTTGCGGTGTGAAAGTTCAAGTGGAGCATCACGAAGAGATCAAATGCTTGAAGCTTGGCATCCTTTGTGGTGATAATGGACTTGTGAAGATGTGCGGAA
This sequence comes from Triticum urartu, assembly GCF_056163025.1. Lineage (NCBI taxonomy): Eukaryota > Viridiplantae > Streptophyta > Magnoliopsida > Poales > Poaceae > Triticum > Triticum urartu. Next base: position 114,443,344 of record NC_141874.1, on the reverse strand, counting down.
GAGTGGCTCACCCATAGTGGAGTATGGGGGAGCAATCAACTAGTCTTCATCGAGTCAACACAATAAAGAAAGGTGGTCCAACTTGAGGGAGTCAAGTTTGTCATCATCTAGCTCAAGTGGACCATGTGCAAGGCAAAGGTTTGCCCTTGATAGGTTTTCTATTTTACCGGTCTCATGATGGTAGTTGGGAGACCGGGTTATAGGATCGATTGCCGTACTATCAAGGGGGGCTCTCGATGAGTAGCTTGATCGTATCGTTCGTAGAGAGCTCAAACCATTGCATCCTTGCATCATCTTTCTTGGTTCCTGTTTGGTTCTCTTTGTGAGTCTTAGAGCTTATGGCCATCTTGATGACAAGCTTGAGTTCATCGAAAACGGAGTTCGCATGCATCTTCTATGATGTTTTCGATGTTGGAGGTTTTGCCAATTCTTTTCAGTTGGAGGTTTCACTCCTCTTTTTGTTAGGCATACCTCCCCTGTTTTGATGCTACTCGTCGTCTTGTTTCCAACAAGCTTGAGTTTGCTCAATTCGGAGCTCATATGCAGAAGTTATGGTAGTTCTGGTTTTCTTGAGTGTGGTTTTGTCAGGGTCCTAGCGGTAGTACCATGGTACCCAGCGGTAGTACCGCTGAGGGGTCACAAGCGGCATTACCGCTCCCCAGCGGTAGTACCGCTGAGGGGTCACAAGCGGCAGTACCGCTCTGCAGCGATAGTACCGGCGGTGACTCTGCAGCAGTACTACTGCTGGCTTACCAGGTCCCTACCGCGTCGATTCAAGGGGTATTTTTCTGTGTCGGGTTGTGCGGTACCTCGCTGCGGCAGTAGTGCGGCAGTACCGCTCCTTAGCGGCAGTACCGCCCTTCCTCCGCGGTAGTACCACCCGGTTCCCTCTTTCCCTTTACCCTTCGCTCTGCGCGGCAGTACCGCCGAAGGGAGCGGTAGTACCGCTTAACCCAGCGGTAGTACCGCTGTCTCCTGTGGTACTACCGCCCCAAGGTTCGTGTTTTGTTGCTCCTTTTCCCTATTTCTTCTGCCTGAGCGGTAGTACCGCTCATGGAGCGGTAGTACCGCTCGTGTGCGGGCTGAGCACATAACGGTTGGATTTTCCCCCTCCTATAAAAGGGGGTCTTCTTCCCCAATGAACCTTATCCTTTGAGCTCGTGTTCTTCCCCCATTGTTGATCTTCTTCGAGCTTGCTAACTCTCAATCCCTCCATGGTTTCTTGCTAGTTTTTGAGGGAAAAGAGAGAGGAGATCTAGATCCACATTTCCACCAATCTCTTTCTCTTCTATGTGAGGGGAACCCCTTGGATCTAGATCTTGGAGTTCTTTGTGTTCTCTTTCTTGTTCTTCCTCTCATTTTCCTCCCTAGCATTAGTTGCTTCGGTGGGATTTGAGAGAGAAGGACTTGGGCACTCCATGTGCCCTTGCCATTGCATTTGGTGCATCAGTTTGAGTTCTCCACGGTGATACGTGGAAGTTACAAGTTCAGAAGCTTATTACTCTTGGGTGCTTGGTACCCTTGAGCTTGTTCCTCTTAGGTGCTTGGGCGCCCTAGATGGTTGTTGGTGTTTGGAGCTCAATCATTGTGGTGCAAAGCTCCGGGCAAGCGTCGGGGTCTCCAATTAGGTTGTGGAGATCGCCCCGAGCAATTTGACGGGTACCGGTGACCGCCCCCAAGGGTTGCCAAAGTGTACGGGTTCGGTGACCGCCCCCAAGGGTTGCCATTTGTACGGGTTCGGTGACCGCCCTCAAGGGTCCCTTAGTGGAATCACGGCATCTTGCATAATGCGAGGGCGTGAGGAGATTACGGTGGCCCTAGTGGCTTCTTGGGGAGCATTGTGCCTCCACACCGCTCCAAACGGAGATTAGCATCCGCAAGGGTGTGAACTTCGGGATACATCGTCGTCTCCGCGTGCCTCGGTTATCTCTTACCCGAGCCCCTTTACTTATGCACTTTACTTTGTGATAGCCATATTGTTTCTTGTCATATATCTTGCTATCACATAGTTGCTTATCTTGCTTAGCATAAGTTCTTGGTGCACATAGGTGAGCCTAGTTGTTTTAGGTTTTGTGCTTGACAAATTAACCTCTAGGTTTATTCCGCATTTGTTAAAGCCTAAACCGTAATTATTTTAAAACGCCTATTCACCCCCCCTCTAGGCGACATCGACGATCTTTCACAATCAATCTATCTATTTATTATAACATTCCAAAATTTAGAATTTTGGGATTTTACAAACCTACCACCCTTAAAATGAATCTCGTCCTCGAGATTCAGAGAGGCTAGCAAGAAAAAGGTTAGGGTTTGGGGGTCTTCTCAAAAATCCATCGATCATCACAGGGGTCTGGGGTGCTACCACCCTTAGAAGCATGGTTACGGTTCCATCGAAACTCATATACTTCATCCATATTGTTAACAGTGTCAGTCTTCTCAGATCTTCAGGATAATTCCTTATCTGGGCTCTTTCGGTAGTGGCATAACCTTTTCCTCAATTCTTATGTCTTTCATCTTGGTAAGGTTCTTCTGTGACTGGGTCTTCTTAGCTGACGGGTCTGGCGCCAATACTAATCAACTATCGATATCTCTCATGGTGGTCAACAATTTAGGGTTTCTCCTGCAGGAAATGGGTCTGGGTTGATCCTCACCGTATAACCTACGGTTGGCAAAGATGCCTTGTACAAGGGAAAAATACCTATACCATTCTAAGGCATAAACAAGGTTTTGATCGTCGGCGCTCAACTATAGGTAAGTCACTCGGATTTACCATCCCATATAGCAAGGCGAATAATAAGAGTAAGTCGGTATGGTGATCAATCCATCCCACACCCAAATCATTACCATGTATACAGTTTAGCGAATCTCGCATTCTAACACTCGGTCATCCTCACAAGCATTGCAGAATTTCTCTTGTCGACAAACCAAGGTTCGGATAAATCCATCGATTCTTCAAACCAAACAAACATCTATCGTTCCTTCACAACTCTCAAGTTTTGCCTTACTCCTATAAAATCATCTGCCAATAAATGTTGTATCTTCCTCCAGGGTTTTTCCTTCAGCAAGAATGTGCTTGCTTCTTGGCAGGTCCTGGGGCCTGTGGGTTATGGCCCATCTCATCACTTGTAGTCCTTGAACTTATCATCGGGCAACTGATCATTATTCCAACTTCCAAATTCCTAGTATTCTTAAATCCATCCAATTGTATTGTCTTCCTTCCTCTTTTTTTGGCACCAAACTAGGACATGATTACTCAGACTCATCATGTAATTTTCTCTTGATCCATATTTCCAACATCATACCTCCTTTATATCCAATAGTATTTTATCTCTTCATCCTCATGGAATATCCCACATACCGAGATAAAAACTTATGAAGTCTATATTCCACTTCGTGGAACATCATTATCCTTTCTAGGGTCAAGCGTCCTTATAGGGGAATATTGGCCATCTCTGCATGGCACTTCTTCAACTGGGAAACGTGAAACACATCATGAACTCCTGGCAGTCCTTTGGGTGACTCCAACTTGTTGGCCACTTCTCCCATATGCTCCAAAACTCGGTATGGTCTCACAAATCTCGGGGCTAACTTTCCATTAACTACAAATCGTCTAACTCCTCGCAGAGGGGTCACACGAAGACATGCTCTATCTCCAATTTCATAGACTACCTCCTTGCGTTTTTTTAGTCTGCATAACTCTTCTGCCTGGACTGAGCTACCTTCAGTATATCTCGAATCAACTTAACATTCTCTTCTGACTCCTTGATCACATTTGGTCCAACAACTGACGGTCTCCAACTTCATACCACACACTCTTGGGGCATCACACATATCGAGACAAAACTCGTATTCATTTTATTCGAAATCCACTCAGTGGAGTATCCTTATCTTTTCCAGGGGTCAAGGGTTCTTACAGGGTACTACCACCCTTAAAATGCACAAATCTTCCATAGACCATATTTCTCATATCCTCAAAAATGGTCGAAATTCTTCTTCATAGGGTAACAACTCATAAAATCTATGTCAGTACCAACGATGCTAATTTTATTCACTCTCAATTGATTACAATCTCAACTCAACACCTCGATATAAAAGAAAATGTTCTCACTTCTACTACTCCATTTCTTTGGTTGCAAACTCAACTATTTAGCAAAAGTCTCCTTCTCCTTGGGGCATTCTCTGGCAAAGTGCCCTGCTCCGTTACAACTAAAACATATTACTTCTGACAAGTATCGGGGTTTCCTTTTTGGGCAACTGTTGAGGTAGTGCCCTGACTCCTTGCACCTATAACATGTGATATGACTCAGATCCTTCCTGGAATCCACTCTGCTTCTCTCTCTGGACTTTTCCGTTCCAATTAGGGCTTCTATTTCCTGTGGCTCATACTCTACTTCCTCTGTCAGGAATTCTACTAGATCCCCATTCAAACAATTTTGGGAGATGTGTCCTTCTTCCACATGAATAGCAAGACTTAGTGCGGGGTTTACTCGGGTCTTCTTTAGGTGTGTCCTCCATCACAGCTTCTTCTAAAATTTCCATGAGGGCTCCTTTCATTACTTCTTTCTTCTGTTGGATGGTTCGTTGTACCATGGGGTAAATGTGACACTGAGCAGGATAGTGGGTAGCCCCTTCACACAAGAAACAAGTAATCTGCCTAGTTGGGCATTCTTCAACTGGGTGACTTCCTTCACAATTAGGGCACTCATCCTTGTGTTCTTTATGGGTGTGTCCGATTTCTCCACAAATCTTGCATGCACAAGGTTTCTTCATCTCCTTTCCATAAGGCTTCAACTTCTGGGACACAAGCCGAGACTTTAGCAAAGTCAACTTAAATTCTTTCCAAGTGGTTACTCCTTGCCATCCATTGATGGTTTGGTACATCCTCCACCAAGTAGCAGCACCTCTTTCAAAGCACTAAAGAGCATGTTGGGTCATATCCTTTCTGACTAGGGTTATTCTCCATGTGATCCTCCATGTTCTGAATCCATCGGTCTGTCTCCAACTGACTCATCGGTCCAGAAAATACAAGCTCATCTCCATTCATCCTCTATTGGGTCCATGTGGGTTTGGGGTAAGATAAGAGAGAGGGAGAGGGATACACACAATACAAACAAAAGTTTTGAAAAGACAGATTTTATTTGTGGCCGTCGGGAAAAACATCAAACAAATGACAGCTCACAAACGTCGCATCTAACGTAGGTATATAACAGGGGTTTGGTCTTCTAAAGGTCAATAAATCTTCAACATCTCCAAACTCTTCAAGCCTTGTTCATGCCTCCAATGGCTTCTTCCGATCCTGCTTGTCTTTCTCAAGTTCTTTTGCCAGATCAACTCTGTTGACGCGAAGTCTCTCGTGACATCCTTTAATATTCTGGAGTTGCGTTCCAAACTTCTGGTTTCAACATCCTTTGCATGAACCATGGTCCTACTGTCCTTTAGTTCCTAACAAATCTCTGGTATCTCGAGGTTGTAGCTCCTCCAGCTTGGCTACTTTCAGGTTTTGGTTCCTGAGTTCTTCACGAAATGCTTCCTTGTCTAATACGGCTTCATGGAGCTCCACCTTAAACTTTTTTATGTACTACTCCAGATCTTGGTGATACACCAGCTAAGTTTAAAACTTCATCTTTTGCTGATTACGTGTTCCATTAGCCCTTTGTCAACCAATCCTTCCAACGGAATGCATGCTTAACTTAGCACGGTGACAATAGCATAAGTGGGCGTTAAAATCTTGGATAGCCGTGTTTCTGCTCTTGCCATTTACATGAGCTATCATTCCATAGTTGATATCTCTTGCCTTAGGGTTTCTTGACAAAAACTTTGAGTTCTAATGCTCCATGCTCCAGTCTTTCTCTGATACACCTTGATCTCGGGTATTGATAACTTACATAGTCTGTCAAGTTCCATCAGGGGAGTCTTACTGGGTCATACAAATCTGGAAATTCTTCATAGCCTCCAATTCTCCTAGTCTTCGGAGTCTTCAGCTGTTGTAGTCTTCCATTATCATAATGTATGGTAAAATCCTTTTCATTCCAAAGTGGTCTTAGTTTTCCGGTATCGTGTACTTCTTGGAGTGGTCTCATCAGTCAAATCCTCAAGTGGTCAAAAGGGAAAAGGGTATGGTCTCACTAAAATGGAATATTTGAATAAGCTCAGAAGAGAAGAGAGGTAAAAGATCTTTTGAAAAGTAAAGTTTTAGAGAAAAATCTTTCTTATGGGCTTGCCAGTTTCTAGGGTCACGTCCTACAGTCAACATGTGCTCTGATACCATCTTGTAGCAACCCGACCCGAATGGATCAAGTCTCTGTGCTTAAGTGTCATCCCTGGAGCGGTATGCTGACACACATAGTACTCAAGGATTTATAACAGAGGTAAATCACATGTATAAGTAACGTAAGATACTATTACCTCAATCCAAAATAGCGGAAGTAACAAGGTTGTGGATTCCCATCAACACCAACGGCAAAGTTGAGTGTAGAAATAGTAACCCTAACGTATCACTTACTCGTCGTAAGATTCCTGCAACATGAGACGTTGCAGCCAAAAAGGGTCAGTACATTGAATGTACTGGCAAATTCACACCATAGAGAATGATGAATAAAGGCTATCACTACATGCATATTTGGCTGGTGGAAAATCTCTATGGTTATAAGGTTTTTGCGAAAAGCCAAATTTTCCCTACTACAAAGGAATAAATTTTATTTAACTATCATGGTGGTTGTTAATCATTGAGAATGGTTGACAGCATTCTCAATCCCAATTAAGTAACATCATTAAACCCAACAAAATTATTTAAAGTCACATGATGAGATTCACATGATAATCCAAGTACTAGATACTCAAGATGTCCACAACCGGGGACACGGCTAATCATGATTAGTTTATACACTCTGCAGAGGTTTGCGCACTTTTCCCCACAAGATTTGATCGCCTCCATTTGGTATCTCGCACTACATGGTGTTTGAGAAGACGGATGACCGAGACATAGTCTTTTAGAAGGGCTAGCACCTTACGATCGGGTAGACCGTTACACCTACTTTCCCCTACATTTGCTAGTCTACCACTGTAAGAGTTCGCACAACTTAATCAACTATGCTAGAGCCCATAATAGCTTGTGGCTGCACACGGAAGTTTCTAGCATGAATAATCTCATTATCCCTTTGAGCCTGGGTGGCGGTCCATAAAAAACAGGCAATCCTGGAATACCCAGGTGCCTAGACAGGCAATCGCTGGAATACCCAGGTGCCTCAATCCACCCAGATGTGTGTTAAAGTTGCCAACTTAAGTAAACCATTAATTAACAATCTCACATCTGTCATGACTACTCTCAAACCCAATCCACGTCTACGAGCATAGCATGGCAATATAAGCATAACGTAAAAGTAACTCCCAAGGTTTGAATGCAGGGCAATAGGTTCCTACCTCATCAACTACTTCCCAATACCCACATGTTATCAATCCTACTCATGCAATGTTTGAGGATGAAACTAATGCATAAAAACTGGGTATGAAGGGGGATGATCAAAGTGTGAACTTGCCTGCAATGTTGATGAAGATGATTCTCACTCAAAACTCTTGATAGCTATACTCGTCACACTCCGGTCAATCTATCGTAAGCAAGCAATAATAACCACACATAGGCAATCACTCAAAGATCGGAGAGAACAAAGAAAACAATTCGGAAAACGTCAAAACCAAGCAAATAACTCTTGCATCATAAAACAATTTCTAACAGTACCAAAATTATGTGAGTTTGGCCTTATTAGAAAGTTTAGGTCAAGAGCTTCGATTTGCAAAAAGAATCAACTCAAATGGAGCTACGAAACTCAAGTTATGATCAAGCAAAGTTTGAATTCAAATCTGATCTATTTCAAATTTTGAACTTTTCAAAAACATGTTTGAGTTGGATTACTGGATAGAGGGGATCGTAAAGAAGAAGTGAGCGTTGGTTTCGCTGGATTTGGACAAACGAGTGAAAAGTTACGAAGGTTTGAAGATCAGGGGCTAAACAGTAAAGAAACTAATTACGGATAGGTCCCTGACTAAAATAAAAATAAAAAGAAAAAATCTACCGAGCGAACGCCCGCTACAGAACGCTAACGAACGAACTCGTTCACTACCGAACCCTAACTAATGAACGTCCATTAAAAATTCTAACTAAAAACAAAAACCGATCTAAACCTAACTAACCGAAAACAAAACCGAACTCAAACAATAAACCGGACCAGGCGGTTTGTATCGGTTCGTCTCAACAGCGGCGAGCGACGGCGGTTAACTCCAGCGAGACGACGCGGCTCCGGCGAGGGCAGGGTGCTCCGGCGGCAGCGGCACAGGAGAGCAAGCGGCAACGCGGGGCGATGCGGCACGGGGCGGCGGGGCGGAGTGCAGCGCGGGCAGCAGCAGCGGGCGGTCGCGGCGGATCTTCGCCAGCGGCAGTGATGAGCGGTATGCGAGGCGAGGCGAGGCGAGAGGAGAGAGGAACCAGGGCGGCGCCTTTTAAGGGGAGGGGCGAGGGGTGGCGTGGGGGAGGGGGCAGGAGGAGGCCGGAGGTGGCACGGCCGTCCCATGGCGGCGCGGCGGCGTGCGGGAGCCGGAGTTCGTCCAGAGGTCGGGGGCGACGCGGAGCGGGCTGGGCTGGCCTGGCGCTGGCTGGGCCGGCCCAGTCGGGGAAAGTTTTTTTTTAAGTTTTCCAGTCAGACAAAATAAATAAAACTAAATAAGAAAAAAAATAAGATATAGGCATATAATATTTCAAAATTTTCAGAAAAAGATTTTCTACAAGATGAACATTTTCCTAATGCCAAATAAAATCCACACAAATTCAGATAATTCAAAGAGTGCTACTGCCCTAATAAAGTCCAATAAAAACCATTTTAAAAATACCAAAATTAATTCAAATTTATTTCTCTCCAATTTTCTGTCGTAGGGAATCATGTTACCGTAATTTCCATATATTTTATTTTTGGAGAAAAATAATTTGAATAAAACTCAAATAACCCGATTGAAAAATAATTTCAAATGGATTTTAAATTTGAGTTTCTTTGAAACTCCCAACTCATATTTCATATATTTTGAGGAAGCCATATCATCTTCTCTCGTGAAAATCATTGAGTTGCATAAAGTTTCAGAATTTGAAATATTTTCAAATGAAATTCAAATATTTTCAACACCCCTTTTCATTTAAATAAATGGAAGAAGTCATGTCATCTTCTCTCCGGGGTTTTGTGATGAAAAGTATTTGTATTCACGGAGATTAGAAAGCAAGATGAAAGTTTGGGAAAGTCCTTTTATTCCCTCTCATTTAACTTTCAAAAAATTTCGAATTTCACTCAATCAATCACACCGCAATCAAACAATCAATCAATCAATCTATTTATTATAACATTCCAAAATTTAGAATTTTGGGATGTTAAAGTTGTGATCCTCTATACTTGTGGGTTATCAAGACCTTTTTCTAGCGCTGTTGCCGGGGAGCATAGCTATATTTGTTGATTCACTTGGGATTATTATCAATTTATCACGATGAAGAATCTGAAGGATGTCAAGACTAAGATTTTTCCCTCTAAGACGAGGGGAGGTAAGGAACTACCATCCAGTTCTGCTTTAGATTCACCTTCTGCTATAAGTAAACTTGCAACACCACCACATGCTATCAATTGTGATATGTCGCAAGTTATTGGTGATGCTACTTCTGCTATGGATAATGCTTATGATGATGCTAGTACTTAACTTGATAATGATGATGTGCCACTTACTGAATTTCTTGATAAACAAATTGCTAAAGGAATACAACATGATGTTGTTGAATCTGATGATGAGCTCGAAACTGAACTCCTGAAACACCTGCTAGAACTAGCCTTCCTAGATATGAATTGCCTAAGGTACCGGAAGGTTATGTTATGAATGACGAGACAACTAGAGATATTCTTGCTTATAGGGATAGAGATGGTCTAGGGAAATTATTATGCAAGTATAAGGAAAAATCTTTGAATGCTAGAATGAAATGTGATCCTAAGTTTGCAACTTCACCAATCTTTATTGATGATAAGGATTATGAATTCTCTGTTGACCCAGAGTTAATTACTTTGGTTGAATCTGATCCTTTCCATGGTTACGAAACTGAAACTGTTGTGGCACATCTTACTAAGTTGAATGACATAGCCACCCTTTTTACACATGATGAGAAAACTCGCTACTACTTTATTCTCAAATTATTTCCGTTCTCATTAAAGGGTGATGCTAAAGCTTGGTACAATACTCTTGCTCCTGGTTGTGTGCGTAGTCCCTAGGATATGATCTATTACTTCTCTGAAAAATATTTCCTTGCTCATAAGAAACAAGCTGCCTTGCAGGAAATATTTAACTTTGTGGAAATTAAAGAAGAGAGTCTCCCACAAGCTTGGGGAGGCTTTGCCGGTTACTTAATGCTTTGCCTGATCATCCTCTTAGGAAAAATGAAATACTTGATATCTTCTATAATGGACTAATCGATGCTTCTAGGGATTTCCTAGATAGTTGTGCTGGTTGTGTTTTCAGGGAACGAACTATTGGGCAAGCTAAAGAATTATTGAATAATATATTGAAAAATTATGATGATTGGACTCTTCCTGAACCACCGGCTAAAACCACTCCGAATAAGAGGGGTATATTATATCTCAGTCCTGAAGATATGCAAGAGGCAAAGAAATCTATGAAGGAAAAAGGTATTAAAGCTGAGGATGTCAAAAATTTACCTCCTATTGAAGAAATACATTGGCTTAATACACCACCATCTCCTAAGGTGGTAGAGGTAAATTCTCTTATGAAGTTCAATGATAATGACAATCCTCACGATATGCACCCTAGCCAATGCCTTTATGAGTTTGAAAACTACATTAGAAAATAAGATCACTTGAATGCAAATGTTATGAAACAATTGAAATACAATTCTGATATGATTGCTTGCTTGAGTGACTTGTTATTTAGAATTTCAAATGATGTTAGAGGTGTTGGAAAGCATGCTTTTATAGTTCAAACTCAATTAGAACAAGTTGCTAAATCTCAAAGAGAATTGCTTGATGAAATGAATAATAATATACATGACTTTGCTATTAGAGTTGCAACTAGAGGAGGTAAAACGACTCAGGAAACACTTTATCCCGATGGACACCCAAAAAGAAATTAACAGGATTCACAGAGGAACAACACCACTGCACCTAGTTCTTCTAAAAAGAAAAATGATAGGACTTTGCATGCTCCTAGTGAACCTGAAATAGAAAAACCTCCTGACAATGATAATGAAGTTTCTATCTCTGATGCTGAAACTCAGACTGCTAATGAACATTCACCTAGTGATAATAAAAAGATAATGCTGATGCTCATGAAGTCTCTCAACCAAATAATAAAGAACCAGACAATGATGTTGAGATAGAACCACCTGTTGATCTTGATAACCCACAACCTAAGAATAAAAGGTATGATAAAAGTGACTTTGTGGCTAGAAACACGGTAAAGAAAGAGAACAATGGGTTCAAAAACCTATGCATTTTCCACCTAAGTCAACTAAAAAGAATGATGATGAAGAATTTGAACGCTTTGCTGAAATGCTGAGGCCAGTCTTTTTGCGTACTCGCTTGATTGATATCTTGAAAATGCCTCCTTATGCAAAGTATAGAACGACATCATCACTAATAAAATAAAAATACCGGAAGATGAAATCTCCACTATGCTTGCTAACTATACTTTTAAAGATGGAGTACCTAAAAAACTTGGAGATCCAGGAATAACAACTATACCTTGCCCCATCAAAAAGAATTATGTGAAAACTGCTTTATGTGATTTAGGAGATGGTGTTGGTGTTATGCCTTTCTCTTTATATAAAAGACTTGATTTGAATAAATTCACACCTACTGAAATATCTTTGCAAATGGCTGATAAATCAACTGCCATACATATTGGTATTTGTGAGGATGTGCCCGTTCTTGTTGCTAATGTTACTATTTTGACTGACTTTGTTATACTTGAGATGCCCGAGGATGAAAACATGTCGATTATCCTTGGTAGACCCTTCTTGAATACTGCAGGGGATGTTATTGATTGCAATAAAAGCAAGGTCACTTTTCATATCAATGGTAATGAGCATAAGGTGCACTTTATGAAGAAATAATTCCAAGTGAATGCTATTAATGTTATTGAAAAATCTCCGACAATCACTATTGGAAGTTTTCAAATACCTCTACCTACGTCCAAAAAGAAATATGAAATGCTTATTTGTTAGGGATATTCATATCCTCGTTGAGGTAACTTAGTGATTTTTGAAAGTTCTTCGGTTTCATGCTAATAAAAAATGGTTGTTAATAAGGCTTGATCAACCTTATTAATGGATCATTTTCGAGCGGTATGAGGTTGATGAGTTTAGTAAGCACTACCTTTTGTCCCTACTTTTTGTTTTATGTTTTTATTAGTTAAATAAATTAAAATGCCATGTTTTGTCTATTTTCTGAATTTCCCGTGCAATAAAAAATGACCCAAAAATAAAAGTTCTCAGAATGCTCTGAAAATTTGATATGAGTTTTTCTGAATATTTCTGAATTCCTGGTGGAAATAATATCAGAGGGAGGTGCACCAGGTGGGCACAACCCACCTGGGCGCGCCAGGACCCCTAGGCGTGCCCTGGTGGGTTGTGGTCCCCACGTGGGCCCCCTCACTTATCTCTTTACACCACATCATCACCTACCTCCAAAAAAATCCCCGTAGCTCTCATTCTCGTGTTCTTGCTCTCAAACCCATGGATTTCGATCTCTTTACTCGAAGCTCCATTTCCGAAGCTGTTTCGGGGGATTGTTGCTTGGTATGTGACTCCACCATTTTTCCAATTAGTTTTTCTTTTAGTGGTTTATATTTTGAATAATTAGCTACTCTTGGTGCTACTGTAGATGAGCTTGCATGTTGAATTCTTAGAGTTCTAAGTAGTTTGAATGCTTGCTATAGCTTTCTATGTATCCCTATGAGTAGTTGCTATCAATCTTATAAAGTTTTGTTGATAAATTTTTGCCACCCAAAAAAATTCAGAAAATTGTACGCGAACATGATGAACATATTTGGAAGGAGTTCTTCGAGGAGGAGATCCTCGGGGTCATCTTCTAGTGACAACTCCGCTCATCTGTCTTATGTCGAACCAAGTGAAAGTTCCATTCGAGATGCAGCCACCAAAACATGCTTATGGCCTTGCGATGATTATATGATGCGTGTTGGCATTAATGAGGAATTTTAGCAATATGTTCACAATGCCGGTCTCAGTCCCTACATTTCATATAAGTGCGAGCAATGCTAGACTCTTATCGAATCATTTGTCAAATGATTTAAATTCCATCCCCGTGAGTCTAGGGTGTCATTTAAGCTTTATGAAAATTCATTCACCATCTCACTAGAGAGTTTTTCTCAACACTGCAAACTCCCATTATGGGGTTCGCTTCACGAACCGCCAAGGGATGAGTACCAATCATTCTTGACTAGTATTTGCTACGGCGAGACGAGGGGAGTGACACAAGGTAGAATAAAGTGCATTCATTTTCCCTCAATTCATTACATTAAATTATTTAACAGGAAACGTATAGTAGGCAAGCAAGACTGTAGCACGCTCTATGCTCCAGACTTGAGCCTCATATGCACTGCTCTCACTGATGAAAGGAGTTATAACCTTGCAGTGATTGTTACACGCAGACTATATCATAACGCTAATAGTGGTTGTTTCTATGGTGGAATTTATGCCACGCGTTTAGCACGAGGGCTTGATGTTTCATCTTTGCCATTTGACCCTATCCTACCCATGCAGTATTTAGACTTTCATGCTTTAAAAAGTCATAATATCCTCAAAGGAAAAATTGATAACTTCACTTACAATCTGTTGTTTAACTAAACATCTGTTGTGCACACATATTTGCCTGCGCCTGCTCTTTTTGACTATCACATCAAAGGAAGATATTTTGTTCTTGAGAGTGAGGCCCGAGCTCACAACGCGGCAGTGGAGGCAGCACGGTAGGCTGCAGCATCCGCACCAAGAGCCTCCGTGAGCCACCACGCCGACTACTATCCAGACTACTGAACGATTATCAAGTTAGACCAAAAGCCTAAGCTTGGGGGAGTATGTGTTTCTCACCGGCATTACATTTGTAACACCCCGAGACCGTTGCGCCAGGTGTCTTCCAGCTATTCATTGTCTTTGCCATGTCTTTCGCTTGAGTGTTGCTTTTTGCCATGTCATCATGTGCATTGCATCATGTGATCATGCCATCATATCATTAATTTTATAACTCTTTTAAATAAACCGTATGGATCTTCGTTCCATTTAAATCGAGGGAAGGGTGACTTCTCTTTATAACATATATTCCCAATATATTAGGGAGCTATAATAAATATTCTAACACACTTGCAAAATAATTCCATGTATTTTTCTACTTCAAGTTTTGTCCTCAAACTTTGCCCATAATTTATTTCATCATTTTCCCGATCTCCACAAAAACTCTGAACATTTTTGGACTCTCCAAAAATGTTTTCCTAATTCAAACTTATTTGAATCACATTCAAATATGTTCAAATGCAATCCTTTCCAAGCGGTGCCAAATGTATTTTCTTGATTCAATCTCATTTTTGTGAGCCCAGTAAAAATTGGCCTCCTACACAAATTCTTTCTCTATCCCTTTCTTCCTCTCCTTTTCTTTCTTTGTTGTTTTTCTGAAAGAAAATGGCAGAGAGGATGAATTTGAAAGGAGAGAGAGAGAAGGAAGCCCAATCGGCTCCTTGGGCAGCCCAGCGAGGCCAGCCCATTTGCTCCAGGCCGGCCCAACCATCCCCTGGAGGCCATCCAACCTCCTCTAACCCTAGCCCGATCCCCATCTCTCGCTCTTCTCTCGGTCTCCACCCTCTCTCCCTCGTCTACCCCTCCAGCGCCGCCTACGCCCGATCCCCATCCTCGTCGCTTGTCCTCCTCCCACTTCTCCTCCTTACCTCGATCCCGCGAGCCCCGCGCCCCGCCGCCGTCCATCTTCTCGATCCGCTGCCGCCATGAATGCCCGCAGGAGCGCCAACGTTGCCAAACCGCGCGCCCCTGCCTTCCCCTCACCTGTTCGCCTCCTCCTACGCCCCACGCACCCATGTGCTCACGAGAAGGGGACCTCGAGGATGCCAGCCGCCCTCCTCTACCAACCTACGCCAGCGACCTCCACCTCCAGTCATTGCCGGTGAGCAAGCCGCAGCCCAAGCCGCCTCCTGCCTAGCTTCGCCTGCGTCCTCTGCTCTGACCGCCTCGCACGCCCCCTTCGCCCGCCTGCTCCCTTCTGCTCCTTCGACCTCGCCTTGCCCCGCGACCGTGACGCCCGGCGAGCCCATGCTCCGGCACCGCGCCGCTGCTCCTTCGTTGCTCGCGGCCGCCATGGATGCCCGTAGGACGACGCCGCCATCCTCGTGCTGCAACGCTGCCGCGCCCACCTCCTCAAACCTACCATCCATACAGCTCCCCCACGGCTCCTAATTTGTACGCAAGTGCCACCAGTTGCTAGCATCACTCCGTTGCATCCTTCCTGAATGGAATCGCCAAGAGCCTCTTTCGGTGAGACCAAGCCCGCAAGTGCCACGGATATGCAAAATACCTCTACACACGACGGATACGCTAAGACCGTCTCGGGAAACGCCAAGTACCCCTTTGAGTTGTCAAGGCCGGCAAGTTCGAAGACCCCAAGCGTCACAACTACAGTCGATGCCCCGAGGAGTACGACTACACACGGCGATGTGTCATGTTCCACTACCGACGACCCCGAACACCTACGAACATGAACAAATACCGTCGCAAGAACAAGACTGCCAAATACCCTCTCGGATCAGCAAGTTCAACTAACGTTGCCGTAAACTGCTTCCCGATCGTGAACCACTACTTCAGTCTACACCGCATCAGACCCGAACCGTCTCAAACGCACGCTTCGAAGGTATAACCGCCGAGAACGAATGCCCTTGGACGAATGTTGTGTGATGTATGAGATGAACCTTGGACGAATGTTGTGTGATGTATGAGATGAACCCCGTGTTTGCATCCTGCCTGTTTGTTTCGTGCATGTCCCTCGGTTGGCATGCCACCGACACATGGGACACCCGGTATCCGGGAGCACCTCACCATCCTTGCATGACACGCTCCCATGACATTTCCTTTTGCACCGGTATCTCCATGAGCTACCGGAACCGATATGTTGCCATGGCATCATTTTCGGATTCGTTGCCGTGGCACCCCTTTCATTTCTGCCATGATGACAAATGCTTCATAACATGCTCTTATCAACATTTTCATAAATTGTCACATCCCTAGTTCTGGTCTGCTCTGGGTTAGCTAGTCTTGTGTTGCATCATGTTTAAATTTCTCTTAAACTTGAAATGGGGATCAACAAACCCCGGCACCCCCCTGAAAATACTAGGTTCAACTGAAAAACATTCAATGAACCCAAAATGCCCTTCACAAAAGTTCATCATTTTTGAATTGGTCTAGAACCTCTCCCAAAAATGGTGCACATTTTCTAGGCCATTTTGGATTTTTGAATTAAATTATATAGTATTTGCATTTGGGCATTTAATTGCTAATAATATTTTAAATGCTCAAATAATCATAAACTGAAATGTTTGTTGTTGGAAATATTCCAAACAGTGACATTGGGCAGTTTCATGATTTTTGGAAATACCCTGGCATTTTTATTAAAGCCAAACACAATTACAGAAAATAGAAAAACAGAAATAAAAGAGAGAGAGGCTCACCTGGGCACTTACCTGGCACTCTAGTCCACCTAACGGCCCATTTGAACTGGCCAGCCCAACCCACCTCCTCCTCTCTGTCGTCTTCCTCCCCCTCGCCCCGAAGCAGCTCGATGGCGAGCGCCGACGCCACCCTTGCCACCTCCTGCTTGCCAACGAGGCGCCCCCGATGCGTCTGGACACGCCCCGCGGCCCCCTCTGCCTCTCCCGTCGCTCTCTGCTCTCTCCCGACCCCTTCCCCCTTCTCTGCTTCCTCTCCCGAGCACACCCGAGCGGAGCTCGTCGTCGCCGACGCCGTTTGCCCCCGATGCATCTGGACACGCCCCGTGCTCCCCTCGCCTCCCCGCGCTATCCACGGCCTCCGCCATCGTCCGCCGCTCTGCCCCACCCTGGCCCCGAGCACTGGGATGGCCTGCATCACCGGCTGCCTCGTCTTCTTCCTCCTCGGTCGCCGGAAGCCACACGCGCCGATTCGCCGCCGTCTCCGCCTCCTCGAGCTCGTCGTCTACCTCATCCGACCCACCGTGAGCTCCTTCACGTTTTGCCCCTAACCCCGTGGCTTGCCGCTCGCCGTAGCCGTCGTTTCGTAGCTGGCCGTAGCACACCGCCGCCTGAGCTCGTCGTCGGCGTAGCTCCGGTGATCATTAGGTCACCCCGGCGCGCCTAACCTGCTCCCCGCATCGCGTAGCTCCCCGCTAGCCCATCGCCTCGCTCGTTAGCACACCGCAACGCTAATCCGCACCAGCCCCGAACTCCAGCAGCCGTCGCGGGTTCCACTCCGGCGAACTCCTGCCAGCCCCGCACCTCCCGTCACTACAAAAAAAATACACTCCCGTGATGATACGTGTTTGTCGCAGTATGTCGCTTTTTTGTCATGCATGTACATCCATGACAAATTTATGACAGAATCAAGATAGTCATACCTGTGCTGTCATAGAAGTGTTTCATGACATTACCAAAATTATCATCACGGAAGTGTCCACTTCCATGACGATAAATTGCGCGTCGCAAAAGTGCTTTCGTCAAGGGTGACCGACACGTGGCATCCACCGTAACGGAACGCCGTTAAGCTATTGGGTCGGGTTTTGGATCCGATAACCCATTAACAGCACCGACCAATGGGGATTTTCCACGTGTAAAATCATCATTGGCTAGAGGAAACACGTGTCGGCTCATCGTTGGGACAGATGTCTTCCACTCATTGGACAGGAGGCGCCTATGATAGGTCGACACGTGGCACAGCCCAACAGTGGCCCATTTTGGTGAAAAAGGTCGGCGCATTAAAAATTAGCAGGCCGGCCCATATAAGGCCTACTTGTGTCAGGTCCATTTAAGCCCACGACCCATACGAGATGTGCCAATTCGGCCCGTTAAAGATTTGACACCATTGCAGCCCATCGTCAGTTCGAGCCCGTTAACAACCCACTATATATTTGGGCTCAATATCGGCCTGATGAGATTTCGTCCTGTTAACGGCCCATTTAATGGATGGGCCAATTTTCAGGATGTACATCTTTCGGCCTTTTAGCGACCCATTTAAATGTTGGGCTAATTTCCGGCCCGGTGTGTCTTTCAGCCTTTTGACGACCCATAAATCTGATGGGCCATTTGTAGTCGGACCTGAGTTTCAGCCTTTTAGCGGCCCATTTAAGTGTTGGGCCAATTTCTGGCCCGGTGTCACTTTCAGCCTGTTGACGGCCCATAAATCAGTTGGGCCCATTGTAGTCAGACCTGAGTTTTGGCCTTTTAGCGACCCATTTAAGTGTTGGGCCAATTCCCGACCTTGTGTGCCTTTCGGCCTGTTAACGGACCATAAAAGAGTTGGGCCATTTGTAGTCGGACCTTAGTTTTGGCCTCTTAACGGCCCATGCCCTTCATGGTCCAATACCAGCCCAGTTTCTCTTTCGGCATGCTAAAGGCCCACAACACAGTTGGGCCGTTTACAATACGACCTGACTTTCGGCCTCTTAGCGGCCCATGCTCTTCATGGTCCAATACAAGCCCGCTGTCTCTTTTAGCATGCTAAAGGCCTACAGTATAGTTGGGCCATATGTAGCCCAAACTTAGTAACAACCTGTTAACGGCCCGTGAAATAAATTGGGGCCACCTGTTGCCCGCTTCGATGTCGGCCTATTAACGACCCGGGAGGTAAGAGGGCCGACCATTAACTTTCGGCCTACTAACGACCCATTAACTTAATGGGCCTACTAAAGTTCATTCATGTCTTTAGGCCAAATTAGATAATTTGAGCCCATTACGACGAGCAAAGGTACAACATACAGGGAATAACGTTGTACATCCAGAATATATTACAGGAAATTACATCCACTGGCCAATCAAAGATTGATGCCAGTGCAAATAAATGAGCAGAACCTAACCATCTACAACATCACAATCTGCAACCTCAGCACAGATGACGCCCATAAGCATGTGGGCAAGTTCTTGCTGCTTTGCCACACTGTCTCTGAAAACGATCAGTTGTTGTGTCGCACGACTCTGCACCTCTGATTCATCCACCATTTCCATCATTGCTTCAACCATTAATTGGTTCACAAACATACATTTATTCCGTCGCATTCGAGACAGAGGATACTGAACAGATTCAGATGACGATTTTGGTGGGCTTGTATTATTGATAGTGGAGAGTGTCTTGACCACTGCATCATAACAAAAATTAGGACGGGAACCAAACAGATTAATCATGAGTTATTGCCATATTACCTGGCCTAGATTTACTGGAAAGAAACAATGGGGTTGCCTTGCTGTTTTCAGAGTTTGTCTTCTTATCTTCAGCAGCCTGCACAAAATTAACACACTAGCATTGCTATCATTGGCCAGGTCAGATAATAGGAAAGCAACATTGACACAACGAACGTTTGGGCAACTAGCCTACACCAAATTAACACAATATGGCACAACTATCATCAGCCAGGTAAGGTAATACGAAAGCAACATTGACACAATGAATGAATGGGCAACCAGAGAAGCACTACAATTCAGTAATGTGCGTGATATGAGATAGCACATTCATGCAGCTCAGTACGCAAAACTAGCAGACAGTTTTCCTTACAAAAATCAACATTGGCGCCTTTAACATTTCGCTACAACTAATTTTAGATCAGATAAAGGTTAGATTCAGGCCGATTAACAAAATACATGTTGATGTAAAAATATAGTGATATACAACAGGTACTTACATCAGCACTGGAGCACAGAGAATTCCCGCAAGATATTTTCCTCGAATATGATCCCAATGGAGGAAGTCTTGTATCATTCAACCTTATTTTCAAAAAGAGAGACGGGTAAGAAACATGTAGAAAATATGATCAGAATGCTATAAAATTTCATGATGCGAGGATACGCACACACTTCTTAGAATGGAGTTGACATTCTTTTGCTGGACTGGAGTGGACTAGTTCTTTGGCCACTGGAATCTGCTTATTATCAGTGGGAGTTGGGTTTCTCTGTGCTGGAGCAGTATCTATGAAAAATGGAGTTGGTTTATTATCTCATGGCGTTTGGATCTTTTGCAAAGACCTGGTTTGTAACCCTTCAGATTCTAACATAGCCATTTTCCCCTTGCATGCCTTATATAGAAGAATGGTGATTCAGTTATAAAACATGAAGGAAATATGCCCTAGAGGAAATAATAAAGTTATTATTTATTTTCTTATTTCATGATAAATGTTTATTATTCATGCTAGAATTGTATTAACCAGAAACATAATACATGTGTGAATACATAGACAAACAGAGTGTCACTAGTATGCCTCTACTTGACTAGCTCGTTGATCGAAGATGGTTATATTTCCTAGCCATAGACATGAGTTGTCATTTGATTAACGGGATCACATCATTAGGAGAATGATGTGATTTACTTGACCCATTCCATTAGCTTAGCACTTGATCGTTTAGTTTGTTGCTATTGCTTTCTTCATAACTTATACATGTTCCTATGACTATGGGATTATGCAACTCCAGTTTACCGGATGAACACTTTGTGTGCTACCAAACGTCACAGCGTAACTGGGTGATTATAAAGGTGCTCTACAGGTGTCTCCAAAGGTACTTGTTGGGTTGTCGTATTTCGAGATTAGGATTTGTCACTCCGATTATCGAAGAGGTATCTCTGGGCCCTCTCAGTAATGCACATCACTTAAGCCTTGCAAGCATTGCAACTAATAAGTTAGTTGCGGGATGATGTATTACGGAATGAGTAAAGAGACTTGCCGGTAACGAGATTGAACTAGGTATTGAGATACCGACGATCGAATCTCGGGCAAGTAACATACCGATGACAAAGGGAACAACGTATGTTGTTATGCGGTCTGACCGATAAAGATCTTCGTAGAATATGTGGAAGCCAATTGTTGGAAATATGCCCTAGAGGCAATAATAAAAGGATTATTATTATATTTCCTTGTTCATGATAATTGTCTTTTATTCATGCTATAATTGTGTTATCCGGAAATCGTAATACATGTGTGAATACTTAGACACCAACATGTCCCTAGTAAGCCTCTAGTTGACTAGCTCGTTGATCAACAGATAGTCATGGTTTCCTGACTATGGACATTGGATGTCATTGATAACGAGATCACATCATTAGGAGAATGATGTGATGGACAAGACCCAATCCTAAACATAGCACAAGATCGTATAGTTCGTTTGCTAGAGTTTTCCAATGTCAAGTATCTTTTCCTTAGACCATGAGATCGTGTAACTCCCGGATACCGTAGGAGTGCTTTGGGTGTACCAAACGTCACAACGTAACTGGGTGACTATAAAGGTATACTATGGGTATCTCCGAAAGTGTCTGTTGGGTTGACATGGATCAAGACTGGGATTTGTCACTCCGTATGACGGAGAGGTATCACTGGGCCCACTCGGTAATGCATCATCATAATGAGCTCAAAGTGACCAAGTGTCTGGTCACGAGATCATGCATTACGGTACGAGTAAAGTGACTTGCCGGTAACGAGATTGAACGAGGTATTGGGATACCGACGATCGAATCTCGGGCAAGTAACATACCGATTGACGAAGGGAATTGTATACGGGGTTGCTTGAATCCTCGACATCGTGGTTCATCTGATGAGATCATCGAGGAGCATGTGGGAGCCAACATGGGTATCCAGATCCCGCTGTTGGTTATTGACCGGAGAGCAATCTCGGTCATGTCTGCATGTCTCCCGAACCCGTAGGGTCTACACACTTAAGGTTCGGTGACGCTAGGGTTGTAGGGATATGTATATGCAGTAACCCAAAAGTTGTTCGGCGTCCCGGATGAGATCCCGGACGTCACGAGGAGTTTCGGAATGGTCCGGAGGTAAAGAATTATATATAGGAAGTGCTACTTCGGCCATCGGGACAAGTTTCGGGGTCACCGGTATTGTACCGGGACCACCGGAAGGGTCCCGGGGGTCCACCGGGTGGGGCCACCTATCCTGGAGGGCCGCATGGGCTAAAGTGGGAAGGGATCCAGCCCAAAGTGGGCTGGGGCGCCACTTTCCCCTAGGTCCCATGCACCTAGGGTAGGGGAAACCCTAAAGGGGGGCGCCTCCTTGCTTGGGGGGCAAGCCCCCCACCCCTTGTCCGCCGCCCCCCCTAGGAGATTGCATCTCCTAGGGCCGGCGCCCCCCCTAGGCTCCCTATATATAGTGGGGGGAAGGAGGGCCTCTCACCCACGCCTTTGGTGCCTCCCTCTCCCTCTCCAACACCTCCTCCTCCTCCTCCTCCATAGAGCTTGGCGAAGCCCTGACGGAGTACTGCAGCTCCACCACCACCACGCCGTCGTGCTGCTGCTGGAGCCATCTTCCTCAACCTCTCCTCCCCCCTTGCTGGATCAAGAAGGAGGAGACGTCACGCTGACCGTACGTGTGTTGAACGCGGAGGTGCCGTCCGTTCGGCGCTAGGATCTCCGGTGATTTGGATCACGTCGAGTACGGCTTCCTCATCCCCGTTCTTTGAACGCTTCCGCGCGTGAACTACAAAGGTATGTAGATGCAATCCGATCACTCATTGCTAGATGAACTCCTAGATGGATCTTGGTGAAACCGTAGGAAAATTTTGTTTTCTGCAACATTCCCCAACACCAATATGAGCATCCAGGTTCCGCTATTGGTTATTGACCGGAGACGTGTCTCGGTCATGTCTACATAGTTCTCGAACCCGTAGGGTCCGCACGCTTAAGCTTTCGATGACAGTTATATTATGAGTTTATGAGTTTTGATATACCGAAGGAGTTCGGAGTCCCGTATGAGATCGGGGACATGACGAGGAGTCTCAAAATGGTCGAGACGTAAAGATCGATATATTGGACGACTATATTCGGACATCGGAAAGGTTCCGAGTGATTCGGGTATTTTTCAGAGTACCAGAGAGTTACGGGAATTTGCCGGGGAGTATATGGGCCTTATTGGGCCATACGGGAATAGAGGAGAGAGGCCAAAAGGAAGGAGGCGCGCGCCCCCCCTCTGGTCCGAATTGGACAAGGGGTGCAGCCCACTTTTCCTTGTTCCTCTCCCCCTCTTTCCTTCTCTCATAGTCCAACAAGGGAAGGAGGAGTCCTAGGGAGTAGGACTCCCCCCCTTGGCGCGCCCTCCTCCTAGGCCAGCTGTCGGAGAAATGAGCCACGGGTAGGCCAACCTGAGGCCCAGAACCTTTCAAGACATCGGGGCAAGCTGCACTCCTCAAGACCCCAGGACGAAGAGCCACCTTCTGAGAAGTCGGCGGCAAGGCGGCCGACTGCCCACACATGGCTGAATCCATGGACGACTTCAGGATAAGCCGACTCCTAACTCGCGACTCGTTGGGAGCTGGCCCCCGGGAGTCGGCCAAGCCCTCCCCCGGGGTCCACGAGCCATTAATCTGGTGCGACGGAGAGTGGCAATAGTGATCGCCCGCCAGGCGGCGGGGCTATTGCCACGACCCCATGATCGAGCCCGCGTCATCCGAAGCACGGCTACAGTGACCAGCCGCCGGCAAGACCCGCCCGTGGCGGACGCGACCTGACAGCTCCGTACCAGACCAGTCAGCAGGCCCCAGCAGTCGGCGGAGAAAACGGAGGCCAGAGGCACTGACGGCTGGGCCCACACCCATACCATTGTACCCCTAGGGGGTAGGCCTATATAAACCCCTAGGGCACCCATGCAAAGGGTTGGAACCTGTTAGCTCTAGACCAGATCATACAGGAGGGAGAGAGCTAGCCTTGCCCTCCCCTACCTCCAGGAAATAGCTCAAGGAGCAATTGTGTAAACACCTTGCTATAGTGATCATGCGGAGACCCCGCAGAGCAGCAGTAGGGGTGTTATCTCCCCGGAGAGCCCTGAAGCTGGGTAAGATTCGCCGGCGTGCATGCCTTCGCCTTATCCCGTTTCCAGGCACCGGCGACGTTCTACTCGTCCCCACCATGATAAGCCATCCATTGGCATATGTCGCACCCAACCCCCGACATTTGGCGCCCACCGTGGGGCCTGGTGCATCGCCGTCCGGAGACCTGTTCCCGAGGGAACCCTTTTCCTCCCTGGCGAGCGCAGCCATCCAGGCAGGCCAGACGGAGTTTGCACCGATGCGCTGCGTGGCGTTGAGATCTCCTGCACAGCCAGTGGCCTCGCCAAACTTGTCGAAGAAGTTCGCCTCTCCGACGAACCTGCATCCAACGCAGGCGCGGGCGGCTCCGAGAGCCTCCTCGCGGGCCTCCTCAATCAACTCCACGTCTCCGGTGAGCCTGCCGTGGACTTGGAGTCTGTGGGCTCCACCGACCCGATGCTGGTCGACTACGACACCGCGTCGCTCGATGCGTTCCCCACTAACGTGGTGGTCTACGACGAACCTCTCCCTCGCGCGGAGAGCGACGGAAGCACCGTCACCGAGGTGCTCGTCATCAGCCATGGCGAGCCTCTCGGCGGAGGAGCGCATGACCCACTTGGCGCAGCGCTGCAAGACCTGACTGCGCCCATTCCGGAAGACGCCGACGCAGAGACGTTGGAGGCACGACGCCTTCAGCTCGTAGAAGGCGCGAGGAAGCTGGCTAGCATGAGACGCTTGTCAGAAGCCTACCAGCGAGAGATAGATCGCGCTGTTGGTGGCTCGTCGGCCCCGGCGGGGCCCAGCCGCCTAGGTGCGGTCCAGCAGCGCGGCGTAGCCATCGCCGACCTGTTCGGGGCAAGCCGTCCCGTGTACGCTACACCAGCGGAGAACATCCGAGCCGCCCAGACAGTGGCGGACGAGCTAGACAATTTCGAGGGCGAAGAACGCCGCCTGATGAGGGAGCGAGTCCAGCGGCTCCTCGACGCGGCTGCCGCGCAGAATGAGGCCGGCTGCCGCACGGAGGCGTCGCAGTGGCAAAACGACGACCTTCGCCGAGATCAAGGCGTGACGTCTCGGACGCCGACTGGCGGCGCCCGAGGAAGAAGAGACAAGGATCCGGCTATCAGTCACAGTCGGACTTGCATTACCATAGAGTGCGACCGAGACGGCCGCCCAAGAGCAGTGGAACGACAGGACGACTGTCTGCCTCCCCCTCCTCGCAAGGAGAGGCGAGTCTCCCTGCCGCCTGTTGACCATCCGACTCTCGGTGACCGCCTTGGCCGCCGCAAGGGAGTTGGAGAGAATGACGCCCGCCACCGGATCGACCGACTTCACCGATCCCTAGCACTGGAAGAAGAAGACGAGCTGGGTCCGCCTTGTTTCGGGCCCCGCATTCGGGACGAGCCCTTTCCCAAAGGGTTCACGCTCCCAAGAGACACGCCCAAGTATACCAGCTCCGTGAAGCCGGAAGACTGGCTAGTCGACTACTCCACGACTGTCAGCATAGCAAACGGCAACAAGCGTGTCGCCGTAAAGTACGTTCCGCTCATGCTCCAGGGCACGACCCGGACATGGCTGAACAGCCTAAAGCCCCGTAGCATTAACAGCTGGGTCGACTTCACCGAAGCGTTCGTCCGCAACTTCACCAGCACGTACAAGCGCCCTCCCAAGCCTTGTCAGCTCTCCTTGTGCATACAAGGCCCCGACGAGTCAACTCGCGACTACCTCACGCGTTGGGCCGAGCTTCGGAACTCCTGCGAGGGCGTGCACGAGGTGAAGGCCATCGAGTACTTCACAGCCGGTGCAGAGAAGGCACCCTCCTCAAGCACAAGCTCCTCTGCGACGAGCCAGAAACCCTCGACGAGTTGCTGATCATAGCGGACAAGTACGCCACGGCCGACTCCTCCATGAAGGCGGAGATTCGAGTCAACACGACTGGCAAAGTGGCCCCTCAAGCTCCAAGAACTCTGGCAGGAGATGCCAACCGGCGGCAACAGCAGGGCGACCACAAGCGCAAGGCCCCGCAGCCGGCTTCCAGCAGCCGGCAGGTCGCGATCGTTGAAGCCCAGCAGCCGGATGGGCAGCCTCCGCCCATGCGACAGAAAGGCCGCAAGACAAACTGGTTGTCGGCCTTCTCCTACGAGCAGACCCTGGATGGACCTTGCAAGTTCCATAGCGGCGCGAAGCCGTCGAACCACACCACCCGGAAGTGCCACTGGCTCACCAGGATTGCCAAGGGAGATGGCCTCCTGCCTCCCCCGCCTGCTGGGCAGCCGCCTCCGCCTCCGCCCCAACAACCGGCTGCCAGGCCGGTCGGCGCAGTACAAGACGAATACCCTGAAGAACACGGAGCCTACGTGGTGTTTACCAGTATGGCTGATGATCGACGCAGCAAGCAGCTGCAGCGACAAGAGGTGAATGCAGTAGCATCAGAGAGACCAGAGTTCATGCATTGGTCCGAGAAACCTATCAGCTGGAGCAGGGCTGACCACCCAGAGGTGATGCCGAGTCCGGGCTCCTATGCCTTGGTCTTAGACGCCACCTTTGCTACGGATAGGCGAGCCGCGCGTTTCTCGCGAGTTCTGATAGACGGCGGCAGCAGCATCAATATCCTGTACAAGGACACCATGGAGAAGTTAGGAATCAAGCAAAGACAGCTTCAGAACAGCCGGACTGTGTTCCACGGCATTGTTCCTGGGCTTTCCTGCTCACCAATCGGCAAGATCCTGATAGACGTCCTCTTTGGAGACAAAGATCACTTCCGCCGAGAGTCTGTTTGGTTTGAGGTGGTGGACCTCGAGAGCCCATACCATGCGCTACTTGGCCGACCCGCCTTGGCCAAGTTCATGGCAGTCCCCCACTACGCCTACCTCAAGATGAAGATGCCCAGTTCCAGGGGAATTCTGACTGTGGCCGGCGACTACCGAAAGTCGTCTGCCTGTGCGGCTGAGAGCAGTCGGCTGGCCGAGTCCCTGGTAATCGCGGCCGAGAAGCGGCTCCTTGAGCGAGTTGTGGCGATGGCCGGCAAGCAGCCTGAGGTATTGCCCAACACAAAGGAGTCAGAGGCTGAGGGTTCGTTCAAGCCGGCCAAAGAGACAAAGAAGATACCCTTGGATCCGGAGCACCCAGAGAGGTACACTATCGTAGGTGCAAACCTCGACAGCAAATAGGAAGGCGAGCTCGTCGATTTCCTCCGTGAGAATCGGGACATCTTCGCATGGTCCCCCAAAGACATGCCAGGTGTACCGACGGAATTCGCCGAGCACAAGTTACATGTCCGATCTGATGCAAAGCCGGTCCGGCAGCCCCTGCGCCGCCTATCAGAAGAGAAGAGAAGAGTTGTCGGAGAAGAGATAGCCCGACTCCTCGCAGCCGGCTTCATTATGGAAGTGTTCTTTCCAGAATGGCTAGCAAATCCGGTCCTAGTACTGAAAAAGAACAAGCAGTGGCGAATGTGTATTGACTACATGAGCCTCAACAAAGCCTGCCCCAAGGACCCGTTTGCTCTACCAAGAATCGATCAGGTGATAGACTCCATAGCCGGATGCGAGCTATTGAGTTTTTTGGATGCATACTCAGGATATCACCAGATCAAGCTAAACCCGGTTGACAGACTAAAGACCGCCTTCATCACGCCATTTGGAGCCTTCTGCTACCTCACCATGACGTTCGGCTTGAGGAATGCCGACGCCACCTTTCAGCGTTGCATGCAGAAGTGCCTCCTCAAGCAGCTCGGCAGGAACGCCCACGTCTATATGAACAACGTGGTGGTGAAGACGGAAAAGCGTGGAACACTGCTGGAAGACCTCAAGGAGACCTTTGAGAACCTGCGCCGATTCCAGATCAAGCTCAATCCCGAGAAGTGTGTCTTCGGGGTACCAGCCGGCCAGCTCCTTGGTTTCCTGGTCTCCGAACGCGACATAGAATGCAACCCTGTAAAGATCAAGGCCATTGAGAGAATGGAGGTACCCAGCCGACTGCTGGATGTGCAAAAGTTCACCGGCTGCTTGGCATCCATCAGCCGATTCATCAGTCGGCTGGGCGAGAAAGCTCTCCCCTTATACCAACTCATGAAGAAGACCACTTTTTTCGAGTGGAACCATAAGGCAGACGAAGCTTTTCTCCAGTTGAAGAAGATGCTGACTACCCCACCCGTCCTGGCGGCTCCGACTCCCAAGGAACCGATGCTCCTGTACATCGCCGCCACCAGCCGGGTAGTCAGCATGGTTATTGTAGTGGAACGCAAGGAGGAAGGCAAGGCGCTACCTGTCCAGAGACCGGTATATTACCTGAGCGAGGTATTGTCGACCTCCAAGCAGAACTACCCCCACTACCAGAAGATGTGCTATGGCGTGCACTTTACCGCCTGGAAATTGAAGCCTTACTTTCAAGAGCATCCAGTCACTGTGGTTTGCACGACCCCACTTGCCGAGATCATCGGAAGCCGAGATGCTTCTGGCCGAGTGGCCAAGTGGGCCATAGAGCTGGCTCCCTACACCATCCACTACCAGCCCCGCACCGCCATCAAGTCACAAGCACTGGCCGACTTCCTCGTCGACTGGGTCGAGACCCAGTACCTGCCTCCAGCGCCTGACTCCACCCATTGGCGGATGCATTTCGACGGCTCCAAGATGCGCACCGGCTTGGGAGCCGGCGTCGTCCTCACCTCTCCTAAAGGCGACAAGCTCAAATACGCACTGAAAATCCATTTTGCCGCTTCCAACAACGTCGCCGAGTATGAGGCGCTCATTCACGGGCTCCGGCTTGCCAAATAACTTGGCATTCGCCGGATCTTGTGTTATGGCGACTCGGACTTAGTGGTCCAACAGTCATCTGGCAACTGGGACGCCGAAGATGCAAACATGGCGAGTTACCGTTTCCTATTGCAGCAACTCAGTGGGTATTTCGAGGGGTGCGAGTTCCTCCATGTGCCAAGAAACGACAACGACCAAGCAGACGCCTTGGCACGAATCGGCTCTACCCGCCAAGCAATACCATCCGGCATTGCCCTTCAATGCCTCCTCAAGCCGTCTGTCAAGCCTTCACCAGAATTAGACTCCATCTTTGTGCCGGCTCCTCCCGAGGAGGTCGGATCCGACTCCAGAGCCCCGGCAGATGGTACGGGAATTTTTGGCAGATGGTCCCAAAGCCGGCACAGTCGAGGCCGGCCTAGGGACCACAGTACCCGGCCCGGGGACTGCGGTGGCGGACTCGAAGACTCCAGAATTCGGCCCAAGAGCCGCGCCAGTCGGCCTCGGGACTTCATTAACCCAGCAAATGGTCGTCGACTCCAACCCACCGCCTCCCAGCCCAACCGCCCTCGTCCAAGTCGCAGTTCTGGCAGTCGAAGAAATAGCAGCACCCTCATGGGCCCATCCCATCCTCAAATTCCTGGTGAGCAAAGAGTTGCCGACTGATGAGACCTCAGCTCGGCAAGTACAACGCCGAGCGGCATCCTACACCATAGTCAACAGAGAGCTGGTCAGGCGCAGTGTCACTGGTGTCTACCAGTGCAGCGTAGAGCCAGAGCAAGGCCAAGCAATTCTCAAAGACATCCATCAAGGCGAGTGTGGCCACCATGCGGCTTCAAGAGCACTCGTCGCAAAAGCCTTTCGACACGGTTTCTTCTGGCCGACTGCCTTAGAAGAGGCCAAAGAATTGGTCCAAAAATGCAATGGGTGCCAGAAGTTCAGCTCCAAGCCACACAAGCCGTCTTCTGCACTCAAGACTATCCCCATTGCCTGGCCTTTCATAGTTTGGGGTCTAGACATGGTGGGACCATTCAAGACAGCACGAGGTGGCTTAACTCACTTACTTGTCGCAGTGGACAAGTTCACCAAGTGGATAGAAGCAAAGCCAATCAAGAAGCTGAACGGTCCAACTGCCGTGACTTTCATCTCCGATATCACAATTCGGTACGGCATACAACACATCATCATCACCGACAACGGCACAAATTTTGCCAAAGGCGCCTTGGCCCGTTTTTGCGCAACACAAGGCATTCGACTGGACCTAGAGTCCGTTGCCCATCCACAGTCAAACGGCCAGGTGGAGCGAGCAAATGGTCTCATCCTGTCCGGCATCAAACCTCGGCTGATCGAGCCTCTGGAGCGCTCAGCTGGCTGCTGGCTCGACGAGCTACCAGCCGTCCTCTGGAGTCTGTGCACGACTCCAAACAAGTCAACCGACTTCACGCCTTTCTTCCTCGTCTATGGTGCCGAAGCCGTCATCCCAACGGACATAGAGTTCGACTCCCCGCGAGTCACCATGTACATCGAGGAGGAAGCAGAAGAAGCACGTCAAGACGGTGTCGATCTGCTAGAAGAGGGCCAGCTGTTGGCACTCATCCGGTCCAGCATCTACCAGCAGAGCCTGCGCCGATACCACAACAGGAAGGTCAAGCCAAGATCTTTCCAAGAGGGCGACCTTGTGCTCCGGCTGATCCAACGAACAGCCGGCCAGCACAAGCTGTCGGTGCCTTGGGAAGGCCCTTTCATCATCAGCAAAGTACTGGGCAACGACTCCTACTACCTGATTGACGCTCAGAAGCCCCGAGCACGCAAGAGGGACGACTCCGGCAAGGAGACAGAGCGGCCATGGAATGCAAATCTCCTCCGAAGATTTTACAGTTAATGCAGTATGTACCACGCTACCCTTTGTATTAAAGTACCAAGGCTCCGGGCCCCCCGAGACGAGCTCGGGGACTGCCCTCTTTTGTTTGTATGATAAAAATTATGCCTACAAGTATGTTACTCTTTGTTATGCCGTGTGGCACCAGGCTCGACAAGTCGGCCCGGGGACTTGCCGCCTTGCACTATGAAATGCTTCCTGCAGTCGGACAAGCAGTGTGTAAACGCCTAAACCGTTTCCTGTCAGAAGCCGCAGCTCGCAGAGCGACTGTACGGTGGGCAGAAGTAAGGTAGAATGGGCATTCGCATGAAAAACAGCTAAGGACTCGAAGCATAAAACATAGCTCAAGACGGCTTCCAGCCTTTTTTCACAAACCGACTCTCGAATAGTCGGATTACCGCTTTTTATTCAATTTTCTCAAAAAACTCTTAAAAACGGCTAAGTACTTGCCTTCCCAAAGTAGCCAAGCATTTGATCCAGCGGCAGTCCGCAGAACGGCTATCCGATTGGCAAGGCAGGCAACTAAGAGAAAGCGGCAAAGGAAAAAAGCCAAAAGAGCAATGAGCAAGAAAAGATAGAACTCGGATAAATATATTTACATAACATAGGCCCTTGGCCGAATCTTCGAAGCAGAAGTTAAAAATACACCCCGCGGGTGGAATTGTGCAAATTAACAAGTTCTTCAGAGACTACTAAAACAGACAAAATAAAGATAAGGCGGCTGCTTAAGAAGCGGTAGACGAATTCGGAGGGTCGAAGGAGGCGGCAGCGTCAGACGTTGGGGCGGCCGGCCTGGTAGTCTCAGCTTGATCGCCTCCGGCAGCAGTCGGCTCACGCGGCTCGTTGCTTGAGGCGCGGTCAGGCTGGGGCTGGCCGTCTGCTCCGTCTTCTGGCGCCTCCGTCTCGCCTCCGTCCTCCGCCTCGCCTTCCTCCTCGACGCTTGAGCCGATCACCTTCGCCGAGTCCTCGCCGTAGTCTGGGTTCATCCCAAACCACTCCGGCGGTACCTCCTCGTCGTCTTCAGACCGCTTGGGGACGAAGATGCTGGTGTCGGTGTACTCAGCGATCGCTGCGGCATGCTTGACGAGGGGGTCTTCCGCGGCTGCCAGCTCTGGCTGGGCCTCTGACCGGAGGCTGGCCAGCCGGTCTAGATCTAGCCCCAGATACCACGCCTTGATGAACTACAAGGCCCGGCACGCTCCAGCTCGGGATGAGGAACCCTTCCAGGCTTCAAGACGACCAACCGCGACTTCCAGCCAGTTGGCCGTCAGGCTGGGGGTGCGCGGAGCCTGCATGTCCGGCCACAGGGCGACAACCGCCTGGGCATCGACACGCTGAAGCCGGCGCAGCATCCGGTGAGTTGGCCGAAGGCGGGTCTCGATGCTCAGGATGTGCTCGTTAAGAGTTCGGGGGGCGTCGGTGGCAATCTCTGCACCTTCCGCCCTCCGACCTTCACGGTCGGCCTCGATGGCTTGGATGGCAGCCTGAGAGTGTTGGGGAACGTTGCAGAAAACAAAATTTTTCCTACGGCTTCACCAAGATCCATCTATGAGTTCATCTAGCAACGAGTGATTGGATGCATCTACGTACCTTGTAGATCGCGAGCGGAAGCGTTCAAAGAACGGGGATGAGGAAGGCGTACTCGACGTGATCCAAATCACCGGAGATCCTAGCGCCGAACGGACGGCACCTCCGTGTTCAACACACGTACAGTCAGCGTGACGTCTCCTTCTTCTTGATCCAGCAAGAGGGAAGGAGAGGTTGAGGAATATGGCTCCAGCAGCAGCACGACGGCGTGGTGGTGATGGAGCTGCAGTACTCCGTCAGGGCTTCGCCAAGCGCTATGGAGGAGGAGGAGGTGTTGGAGAGGGAGAAGGAGGCAACCAAAGGCATGGATGAAAAGCCCTCCTTCACCACTATATATAGGAGGGCCAAAGGGGGGGGGGGGCGCCGGCCCTAGGAGATCCAATCTCCTAGGGGGGGGGGGCGGCGGCCAAGGGAGGTTTCCCACCCCCCAAGGCACCTAGGAGGTGCCTTCCACTAGTGGGACTCTTCCCTTTTGTGAACCCTAGGCGCATGGGCCTCTTGGGGCTGGTGCCCTTGGCCCATGTAGGCCAAGGCGCACCCCCTACAGCCCATGTGGCCCCCGGGGCAGGTGGCCCCACCCGGTGGACCCGGTACAATATCGATAACCCCGAAACTTGTCCCGATGGCCGAAATAGCACTTCCTATATATAATTCTTTACCCTCGGACCATTCCGGAACTCCTCGTGACGTCCGGGATCTCATCCGGGACTCCGAACAACATTCGGGTTACTGCATATACATATCCCTACAACCCTAGCGTCACCGAACCTTAAGTGTGTAGACCCTACGGGTTCGGGAGACATGCAGACATGACTGAGACGACTCTCCGGTCAATAACCAACAGCGGGATCTGGATACCCATGTTGGCTCCCACATGCTCCACGATGATCTCATCGGATGAACCATGATGTCGAGGATTCAAGCAACCCCGTATGCAATTCCCTTTGTCAATCGATATGTTACTTGCCCGAGATTCGATCGTCGGTATCCCCATACCTCGTTCAATCTCGTTACCGGGAAGTCACTTTACTCGTACCGTAATGCATGATCCCGTGACCAGACACCTGGTCACTTTGAGCTCATAATGATGATGCATTACCGAGTGGGCCCAGTGATACCTCTCCATCATACGGAGTGACAAATGAGGCGTCTTGATCTATCTCTGTAGATCTTGATGCCTAATATATAAGCAGCTTCTCCAAGGTCCTTCATTGAAAAACTCTTATTCAAGTAGGCCTTAATGCTGTCCAAAAGCTCTATATCATTTCCCATCAAAAGTATGTCATATACATATAATATGAGAAATGCTACAGAGCTCCCACTCACTTTCTTGTAAACGCAGGCTTCTCCATAAGTCTGCGTAAACCCAAACGCTTTGATCATCTCATCAAAGCGAATGTTCCAACTCCGAGATGCTTGCACCAGCCCATAAATCGAGCGTTGGAGCTTGCACACCTTGTTAGCATTCTTAGGATCGACAAAACCTTCCGGCTGCATCATATACAATTCTTCCTTAAGGAAACCATTAAGGAATGCCGTTTTGACGTCCATTTGCCATATTTCATAATCGTAGAATGCGGAAATTGCTAACATGATTCAGACGGACTTTAGCTTCGCTACCGGTGAGAAAGTCTCATCGTAGTCAACCCCTTGAACTTGTCGATAACCCTTAGCGACAAGCCGAGCTTTATAGATGGTCACATTACCATCCGCGTCTGTCTTCTTCTTAAAGATCCATTTATTTTCTATGGCTCGCCGCTCAACGGGCAAGTCAGTCAAAGTCCATACATCGTTTTTCATACATGGATCCTATCTCGGATTTCATGGCTTCTAGCCATTTGTCGGAATCCGGGCCCGCCATCGCTTCTTCATAGTTCGAAGGTTCACCGTTGTCTAACAACATGATTTCCAAGACAGGGTTGCCGTACCACTCTGGTGCGGAACGTGTCCTTGTGGACCTTCGAATTTCAGTAGGAGCTTGATCAGAAGTATCTTGATCATCATCAATAACTTCCTCTCTAGTTGGTGCAGGCACCTCAGGAACATTTTCTTGAGTTGTGCCATTTTCCGGTTCAAGAGGTAACACTTCATCAAGTTCTACTTTCCTCCCACTTACTTCTTTCGAGAGAAACTCTTTCTCTAGAAAGAATCCATTCTTGGCAACAAAGATCTTGCCTTCGGATCTGAGGTAGAAGGTATACCCAACAATTTCTTTAGGGTATCCTATGAAGACGCATTTTTCCGACTTGGGTTCGAGCTTTTCAGGTTGAAGTTTCTTGACATAAGCATCGCATCCCCAAACTTTTAGAAACGACAGCTTAGGTTTCTTCCCAAACCATAATTCAAACGGTGTCGTCTCAACGGATTTCGACGGAGCCCTATTTAAAGTGAATGCGGCAGTCTCTAAAGCATAGCCCCAAAAAGATAGCGGTAAATCGGTAAGAGACATCATAGATCATACCATATCTAATAGAGTGCGATTACGACGTTCGGACACACCATTACGCTGAGGTGTTCCAGGCGGCGTGAGTTGTGAAACTATTCCACATTTTCTTAAGTGTGTGCCAAATTCGTGACTCAAGTATTCTCTCCACGATCTGATCGTAGAAACTTGATTTTCCTGTCACGTTGATTCTCAACCTCACTCTGAAATTCCTTGAACTTTTCAAAGGTTTCAGACTTGTGTTTCATTAAGTAGATATACCCATATCTACTCAAATCATCACTGAGGGTGAGAACATAACGATAGCCACCGCGAGCCTCAACACTCATTGGACCGCACACATCAGTATGTATGATTTCCAATAAGTTGGTTGCTCGCTCCATTGTTGCTGAGAACGGAGTCTTGGTCGTCTTACCCATGAGGCATGGTTCGCACGTGTCAAATGATTCGTAATCAAGAGACTCTAAAAGTCCATCTGCATGGAGCTTCTTCATGCGTTTGACACCTATGTGACCAAGGCGGCAGTGCCACAAGTATGTGGGACTATCATTATCAACTTTACATGTTTTGGTACTCACACTATGAATATGTGTAGAATTACGCTCGAGATTCATTAAGAATAAACCATTCACCATAGGAGCATGACCATAAAACATATCTCTCATATAAATAGAACAACCATTATTCTCGGATTTAAATGAGTAGCCATCTCGAATTAAACAAGATCCCGATACAATGTTCATGCTCAAAGCTGGCACTAAATAACAATTATTAATGTTTAAAACTAATCCCGAAGGTAAATGTAGAGGTAGCGTGCCGACGGCGATCACATTGACCTTGGAACCATTCCTGACACGCATCGTCACCTCGTCCTTTGCCAGTCTCCGCTTATTCCGTAGCCCCTGCTTTGAGTTACAAATGTGAGCAACTGCACCGGTATCAAATACCTAGGAGCTACTACGGGTACTAGTAAGGTACACATCAATTACATGTATATCATATATACCTTTTGTTTTGCCGGCCTTCTTGTCCGCTAAGTATTTGGGGCAGTTCCGCTTCCAGTGACCACTTCCCTTGCAATAAAAGCACTCAGTCTCGGGCTTGGGTCCATTCTTTGGCTTCTTCCCAGCAGCTTGCTTGCCGGGCGCGGCAACTCCTTTGCCATCCTTCTTGAAGTTCTTTTTACCCTTGCCCTTCTTGAACTTAGTGGTTTTATTCACCATCAACACTTGATGTTCCTTCTTGACTTCTACCTCTGCTGATTTCAGCATTGAAAATACCTCAGGAATGGTCTTTTCCATCCCCTGCATATTGAAGTTCATCACAAAGCTCTTGTAGCTTGGTGGAAGCGACTGGAGGATTTTTTCAATGACCGCATCATCCGGGAGATTAACTCCCAGCTGAGTCAAGCGGTTATGTAACCCAGACATAGTGAGTATGTGCTCACTGACAGAACTATTTCCCTCCATCTTACAGCTGAAGAATTTGTCGGAGACTTCATATATCTCAACCCGGGCATGAGCTTGGAAAACCATTTTCAGCTCTTCGAACATCTCATATGCTCCATGTCTCTCAAAACGCTTTTGGAGCCCCGGCTCTAGGCTGTAAAGCATGCCGCACTGAACGAGGGAGTAGTCATCGGCACGTGTCTGCCAAGCGTTCATAACGTCTTGGTTCTGTGGGACGGGTGCGTCACCTAGTGGTGCTTGTAGGACATATTCTTTCTTGGCAGCTATGAGGATGATCCTCAGGTTCCGGACCCAGTCCGTATAGTTGCTGTCATCGTCTTTCAGCTTGGTTTTCTCTAGGAACGCGTTGAAGTTGAGGACTACGTTGGCCATTTGATCTATAAGACATATTGTAAATATTTTAGACTAAGTTCATGATAATTAAGTTCATCTAATCAAATTATTCAATGAACTCCCACTTAGATAGACATCCCTCTGCTAGTCATCTAAGTATAACATGATCCGAGTCAACTAGGCCGTGTCCGATCATCACGTGAGACGGACTAGTCAACGTCGGTGAACATCTTCATGTTGATCGTATCTTCTATACGACTCATGCTCGACCTTTCGGTCTTCTGTGTTCCGAGGCCATGTCTATACACATGCTAGGCTCGTCAAGTCAACCTAAGTGTTTGCATGTGTAAATCTGTCTTACACCCGTTGTATGTGAACGTTTGAATCAAACACCCGATCATCACGTGGTGCATTGAAACAACGAACTATCGCAACGGTGCACAGTTAGGGGGAACACTTTCTTGAAATTATTATGAGGGATCATCTTATTTACTACCGTCGTTCTAAGTAAACAAGATGAAAAACATGATAAACATCACATGCAATCAAATAATAACAGTGACATGATATGGCCAATATCACATAGCTCCTTTGATCTCCATCTTGGGGCTCCATGATCATCTTGTCACCGGCATGACACCATGATCTCCATCATTGTGTCTCCATGAATTTGCTCGCCAACTATTACTTCTACTACTATGGCTAACGCGTTTAGCAATAAAGTAAAGTAATTTACATGGCGTTTCTCAATGACACGCAGGTCATACAAAAAATAAAGACAACTCCTATGGCTCCTGCCGGTTGTCATACTCATCGACATGAAAGTCGTGATTCCTATTACAATAGCATGAACATCTCATACATCACATATAGATCATTCATCATTCATCACAACTTTGGCCATATCATATCACAAAGCACTTGCTGCAAAAACAAGTTAGACGTCCTCTAATTGTTGTTGCAAGTTTTACGTGGCTGAAGTAGGTTTCTAGCAAGAACGTTTTCTTACCTACGTGAAAGACACAACGTGATTTGTCAACTTCTATTTACCCTTCATAAGGACCCTTTTCATCGAATCCGCTCCAACTAAAGTAGGAGAGATAGACACCCGCCAGCCACCTTATGCAACTTGTGCATGTTAGTCGGTGGAACCGGTCTCACGTAAGCGTACGTGTAAGGTTGGTCCGGGCCGCTTCATCCAATAATACCGTTGAAGCAAGATAAGACTAGTAGCGGCAAGAAAGTTGACAACATCAACGCCCACAACAAATTGTGTTCTACTTGTGCAAGAGAACTACGCATAGACCTAGCTCATGATGCCACTGTTGGGGAACGTTGCAGAAAAAAAAATTTCCTACGGCTTCACCAAGATCCATCTATGATTTCATCTAGCAACGAGTGATTGGATGCATCTACGTACCTTGTAGATCGCGAGCGGAAGCGTTCAAAGAACGGGGATGAGGAAGGCGTACTCGACGTGATCCAAATCACCGAAGATCCTAGCGCCGAACGGACAGCACCTCCGTGTTCAACACACATACGGTCAGCGTGACGTCTCCTTCTTCTTGATCCAGCAAGAGGGAAGGAGAGGTTGAGGAATATGGCTCCAGCAGCAGCACGACGGCGTGGTGGTGATGGAGCTGCAGTACTCCGTCAGGGCTTCGCCAAGCGCTATGGAGGAGGAGGAGGTGTTGGAGAGGGAGAAGGAGGCAACCAAAGGCATGGATGAAAAGCCCTCCTTCCCCACTATATATAGGAGGGCCAAAGGGGGGGCGCCGTCCCTAGGAGATCCAATCTCCTAGGGGGGGGGGGGGCGGCGGCCAAGGGAGGTTTCCCTCCCCCCCAAGGCACCTAGGAGGTGCCTTCCACTTGTGGGACTCTTCCCTTTTGTGAACCCTAGGCGCATGGGCCTCTTGGGGCTGGTGCCCTTGGCCCATGTAGGCCAAGGCGCACCCCTACAGCCCATGTGGCCCCCGGGGCAGGTGGCCCCACCCGGTGGACCCCCGGGACCCTTCCGGTGGTCCCGGTACAATACCGATAACCCCGAAACTTGTCCCGATGGCCGAAATAGCACTTCCTATATATAATCTTTACCTCCGGACCATTCCGGAACTCCTCGTGACGTCCGGGATCTCATCCGGGACTCCGAACAACATTCAGGTTACTGCATATACATATCCCTACAACCCTAGCGTCACCGAACCTTAAGTGTGTAGACCCTACGGGTTCGGGAGACATGCAGACATGACCGAGACGACTCTCCGGTCAATAACCAACAGCGGGATCTGGATACCCATGTTGGCTCCCACATGCTCCACGATGATCTCATCGGATGAACCACGATGTCGAGGATTCAAGCAACCCCGTATGCAATTCCCTTTGTCAATCGATATGTTACTTGCCCGAGATTCGATCGTCGGTATCCCCATACCTCGTTCAATCTCGTTACCGGGAAGTCACTTTACTCGTACCGTAATGCATGATCCCGTGACCAGACACTTGGTCACTTTGAGCTCATAATGATGATGCATTACCGAGTGGGCCCAGTGATACCTCTGCATCATACGGAGTGACAAATCCCAGTCTTGATCCGTGTCAACCCAACAGACACTTTCGGAGATACCCGTAGTCTACCTTTATAGTCACCCAGTTACGTTGTGACGTTTGGTATACCCAAAGCACTCCTACGGTATCCGGGAGTTACACAATCTCATGGTCTAAGGAAAAGATACTCGACATTGGAAAACTCTAGCAAACGAACTATACGATCTTATGCTATGTTTAGGATTGGGTCTTGTCCATCACATCATTCTCCTAATGATGTGATCTCGTTATCAATGACATCCAATGTCCATAGTCAGGAAACCATGACTATCTGTTGATCAACGAGCTAGTCAACTAGAGGCTTACTAGGGACATGTTGGTGTCTGTTATTCACACATGTATTACGATTTCCGGATAACACAATTATAGCATGAATAAAGACAATTATCATGAACATGGAAATATAACAATAATGCTTTTATTATTGCCTCTAGGGCATATTTCCAACAGAGAGTGCCCAGGAAAGAAGTCTGCCAAAACGGAGAAGCTAGTCAAAAACCAGGAGTCGCCACGACTTATAATCGGCAGCTCAAAGAAAGAAAGTAAAGAAACTCACCATCAACGATGTCTTCAATTTCATGGAAGCCAGAGGCCAACATCGCCTCCTTGTCAGACCAGGAGGAGCGCTCGCTAGCGAATTCGGCTAGGAGGGCGGTTTCCGTCTCTTCCGCCTCCTTCTGCGTCTTCGCAAGCAGCTCCCTCTGCTCTGCCAACTGAGTGGCCAGCAGATCGTGCTCCGTAGCGAGCTTGCTGCACTCCTCCCCCTTGGCGTGCAATGAGGAGTTGGCCTCGCTCAGCTGCTATTGAAGAGCAGCGTTGGCTCCTGAAGAGATGGAAGAATGAAGGCGTTAAGTCAATAGTAAAGAAGGTCGCCGGGAAGATCCAGCCCAACTGCTCAGCAGTCGGCCCGAATCTCGGGGACTACAGCCCGCGGGTGCGCCAACGCGCCCCGCAAAGAAGAAGAAAGGACTTACTCTGGCTCTCCGACAAGTCGGCAGTCCGCTTGCCCAGCTCTTCAACGTTACAGTTGAAGGCAGTGACGCGGAGGTTGTGGTAGTCCTATGACGAGCGTTCCAGACAAAAGTTAGTACCCAGAGTTCATCAATTGGAGTTCCGGGCTGCCTGCTCAGCAGCCGGCCCGAAACTCGAGGACTACACCCAGTGGGTGCGCTGGCGCGCCCCCACGGAGAGGAACAAGAAAACAAGGACTAAAGGAAAAAAAACATGCCCGGACGGCTGCCCGCGATGCTAGGAACGCCTTGGTGCAATTCTGGAGAGCGTCGCCCTCAGCACGAAGCTTCGCCTGGACGTCCAGAAGCGCCTGGTTCAGCGGCCTTGTGCCGCCTCCTCGCACCCACCCAATGGGCGCGGCGCTCGTCGCTTTGGCATCTGGGATCACCGAGCTGGCGGTGCCGGCCTCCAGGGGGCAGGGTGCCGAAGTCGCCTTCTCCAGACGAACGACGCGTTGGCGAGCCGACTTGGAGGAGTAACCTTGCCAGGGCCTCGTCTTCGGTCGGCGACACCAGAGGGTCCGCTGGCTGTTTGCCTCGCGTGCTTTCAGACGACGACGGAGGTGGCGGCGGAACGATCACGTCCGGCCGGGAGGAGCCGCCGCCTTCCCTCTCCGCGACGGGGTTCTCACCGCCGGCTTCCCCAGTCTGTCCCGCGACCTCCGGAGTCGCCGGCGCAGAATTCAGCGGGGTGACAAACACCGCCGATTAGCGGCGTGCGGCCTCCTCAGCCTCCCGCTTCGTCGCGGCGGCGGCTTCGGCCTCCGCCAATCTTTTCTTGGCGGAGGCCTCCGCCCTATCGGCCTCCGCCTTCTCCAGGCGGGTGGCCTCTTCTTCATTGCGCCTCTCTTGCGCATTCCGCTCTGTCGCCTCCCGGAGGTCAGCAGCGGGGTCAATCCACCGAGTGGTGGCGGACGTTTCCGCTGACCCCATGACGGAGGCGGCAGTGACCCTCTCAAGAGTGAGGGGAGCCCTGAAGCAAGGAAAGCAAGCAAAGACTCAGTCAAAGCCACAAAGAAAGAATAAAGCGATTAAGACAGAATACTCACGCGGAGACCAATGGCGGCTTCTTCACTTCCTTACGGAAGCGGATGGCCTTCGCAGCTGCCTCGTCCCGGCAGGTCAACGCAGCCGAGCCCTTGGGCTTCTTCGGCCGACTGCCGAACAAATTCGGCGCGGCCCTGCGCTTCTTCCCACCGCCTGGAGCACCCGGCGCGGCAGAATAGCCCGTGCCAGGCTGGCCGGCTCCTGGCCAATGGCGGGGGGCGACTTCTCCCTCGGCATCATCATCAGGCCAGTCGGCAAAAGTGGCCGAAGGCCTGAAGTCGCCTGATGCTCCTCCTCCTCCCTCGGCGTCGTCCTCCAGAGCCGCCGCCCCCAGATCAGGGTCGTCGACGTCGCTCTCCGCCCGGTCGGCAAGGAACTCGCGGGCCGGCCCCGAGGTGCTGGATGGCGGATGGAGGAGAGGATTCTGACCAAAGCCAACTGGTCAAAACAAACTCGGCGAGAAAAGAAGACAATCCAAAGAAAGAAAGAAAAGGCAACTCACCATGGGCGGGGGGTTGGCGCGGGAGTACGGCTCCTTGCCGAACCGCCAATCCTCCAGGAGCTTGCTATCCGAGAGGTAGTTCACCATGAAGGCCACCTCCTCATGAGGCATGTCCTTGGTGCACATCCGAGTCGGGTCACGGTGCCTGCTCATTTGGCATATCATATGGGGGCGGCCTTGGAGCGGGAGAACTCGGCGCGCCACGAAGGCGGCCAGCAGGTCTGGACCAGTCAAGCCCTCCGACTGTGTCAGCACTCGGAGTCGCGCAATGGCGCCGGCTCCCGCAGGTGTCAGCGACTTGGCCCGGTACGACCAGTTGGGCAGTCTCCCAGCTGGCGGGCCGGCTTCGAAAGCCGGCAGGTTGACCCAGTCGCCCCTCGCGGTGACGCTCCTGACGTAGAAATACGACCTCTGCCACATCTTCACCGACTTTATCAGCGAGATGGAGGGGAAGGGGTTGTCGGCCCCCGACCTTCGCATGGCGATGAAAGCGCCGCATTGAGCCGGCACGCCTGCAGCCTGGGTGCCGAGCTTGGAGAAGAAGAACCCCCCTAGAGCTCGAGGGTGGGGAGGACTCCGAGGAAGCCTTCACACAAGGCCACGAAGGCGGACAATAGATCCACCGTGTTGGGTGTGAGGTGGTGCGGCTGGAGGCCGTAGAACTCTAGGAAGGAGCGGAAGAAGCTGCTCGCCGGTAGCCCCAACCCGCGCAGGCAGTGCGAGCGGAAGATGACCCGCTCGCCCTCCTGCGGCGCGGGGGAAATATCCCCCCTCGGTGCAAGACGCACCCGTACGTGATCCTCGCCGGGGAGCCGACGAGTTTTGCGGAGGAACTCGATGTGGTCGCCATGAACTTCGGAGCCATCGCAGGTGCCTGAGCGCACCGGGGGAGGCGCGGCTGCAGAGGAAGAGCTCATCGCGAGCCGATCGCCGCGGCGTTCATCGAAGCTGGGGCGCGCGGCGGAGCAAAGAAGAAGGAGGAGGAGAGCGAGGAGCAGTGAGAAGGAGGAAGAAAGCGAGGAGCAGTGGGAAGGAGGGCGTGCGTGCTCCGCCGCGCCCCCCTCTTTCCCCTACTTATAGCCTCGTGGGCCGCAAAGCCGAGGGGGCGGCCGTGGGGTTTACTGCGCCCACGACCCCCACGTTCCACGACAAAGTTACTGTGCGCAGTAACTCCACGGGAAACCCAACCATCCGCCGGGGCCACAGTGGATCCGCTCGAGCGCCGAGGCGCGGTAGTGGCGGGCCCCGCCTACGGGCCTGTCTCGTCGCGCGCGTGGGCTGGCAGGAT
Source organism: Triticum urartu (assembly GCF_056163025.1). Lineage (NCBI taxonomy): Eukaryota > Viridiplantae > Streptophyta > Magnoliopsida > Poales > Poaceae > Triticum > Triticum urartu. The sequence goes on along the minus strand of NC_141874.1, from coordinate 114,400,356 downwards.
GGCCCAGCCACGTGTCATTGCCTAGCAAGCCTAGAGCGGGCGGCGGCCTGGAGGCTTAGCCAACACGCTACTTGAATCCCGCCGCGACGTTCGAAATGTTGTGCGAGACAGAATTGGGCGAGTCCGATTCCCTCTAGCCGGCCCGGCGGGAGTCAACCCAGAACCACGTATCGAGTACCCGGAAAGAGAAACTGCTGAGGCTTCTCGGCCAATCACCCGCGGCGCCTCACCAGCTTCGGGGACTACTGTCGGAGAAATGAGCCACGGGTAGGCCAACCCGAGGCCTAGAACCTTTCAAGACATCGGGGCAAGCTGCGCTCCTCAAGACCCCACGACGAAGAGCCGCCTTCTGAGAAGTCGGCGGCAAGGCGGCCGACTACCCACACACGGCCGAATCCATGGACGACTTCAGGATAAGCCGACTCCTAACTGGCGACTTCCAGAGAAGCCGGCTTTGGGGAGTCGGCCCGCGACTCCAACAAACCCCATGACCTCATCAAGGGGGACGGGGCTGAGGAGTGGCCACAGTGAAGCCCACTCACGCCCCTTACCGAGGACAGGCATGGCCACAACACGCCGTACCCCGGAAGATCTCCGTGCGGCGTGGCACTGTTGCCATGCCGGCCCTGACGTCGGCACCGCAGGACCGAATCTTGCACCCACGACGGCTTGTCTGTACGGCCTTGGGGCATCGGGTCCCACCAGCAAACGGGACCCCAGAAGACGGCAAGTGTACCACCAGTCGGACACGTTGGGAGCCGGCCCCCGGGAGTCGGCCAAGCCCTCCCCCGGGGTCCACAAGCCCTTAATCTGATGTGACGGAGAGTGGCAATAGTGATCGCCCGCCAGGCGGCGGGGCTGTTGCCACGACCCCATGATCGAGCCCGCGTCATCCGAAGCACGGCTACAGTGACTAGCCACCGGCAAGACCCGCCCGCGGCGGACGCGGCCTGACAGCTCCGTACCAGACCAGTCGGCGGGGCCCACCAGTCGGCGGGCCCCAGCAGTCGGCGGAGAAGACGGAGGCTAGAGGCACTGACGGCTGGGCCCACGCCCAGCCGGATTACCATTGTACCCCCAGGGGGGTAGGCCTATATAAACCCCCCAGGGCACCCATGCAAAGGGTTGGAACCTGGTAGCTCTAGACCAGATCATACAGGAGGGAGAGATCTAGCCTTGCCCTCCCCTACCTCCAGGAAACAGCTCAAGGAGCAATCGTGTAAACACCTTGCTATAGTGATCATGCGGAGACCCCGCAAAGCAGCAGTAGGGGTGTTATCTCCCCAGAGAGCCCTGAAGCTGGGTAAGATTCGCCGGCGTGCATGCCTTCGCCTTATCCCGTTTCCAGGCACCGGCGACGTTCTACTCGCCCCCACCATGATAAGCCATCCATTGGCATATGTTGCACCCAACCCCCGACACCAGCCGCCTCCCTCCCTTGCTCCTTTATATACGGGGGCAGGGGGCACCCCATAGACACAACAGTTTATCATTGATCTCTTAGCCATGTGCAGTGCCCCCCTCCACCATAGTCCTCGATAATATTGTAGTGGTGTTAGGCGAAGCCCTGCGACAGTAGAACATCAAGATCGTCACCACGCCGTCGTGCTGAAGGAACTCTTCCCCGACATTCTGCTGGATCGGAGTCCGGGGATCGTCATCAAGCTAAACGTGTGCTAGAACTCGGAGGTGCCATAGTTTCGGTGCTTGATCGGCCGGGCCGTGAAGACGTACGACTACATCAACCGCGTTGTGCTAACGCTTCCGCTTTCGGCCTACGAGGGTACGTGGACAACACTCTCCCCTCTTGTTGCTATGCATCACCATGATCTTGCGTGTGCGTAGGAAATTATTTGAAATTACTACGTTCCCCAACAGTGACATCCGAGCCTAGGTTTTATGCGTTGATGTAATATGCACGAGTAGAACACAAGTGAGTTGTGGGCGATATAAGTCATACTACTTACCAGCATGTCACACTTTGGTTCGGCGGTATTGTTGGATGAAGCGGCCCGGACCGACATTACGCGTACGCTTACGCGAGACTGGTTTTACTGCCATGCTATGCACACAGGTGACTAGCGGGTGTCAATTTCTCGAACTTTAGTTGAACCGAGTGTGGCTATGCCCGGTCCTTGAGAAGGTTAAAACAGCACTAACTTGACAAACTATCGTTGTGGTTTTCGATGCGTAGGTAAGAACGGTTCTTGCTCAGCCCGTAGCAGCCACGTAAAACTTGCAACAACAAAGTAGAGGACGTCTAACTTGTTTTTGCAGGGCATGTTGTGATGTGATATGGTCAAGACATGGTGCTAAATTTTATTGTATGAGATGATCATGTTTTGTAACCGAGTTATCGGCAACTGGCAGGAGCCTTATGGTTGTCGTTTTATTGTATGCAATGCAATCGCGATGTAATGCTTTACTTTATCACTAAGCGGTAGCGAAAGTCGTGGAAGCATAAGATTGGCGAGACAACAATGATGCTACGATGGAGATCAAGGTGTCGCCCGGTGATGATGGTGATCATGACGGTGCTTGGGAGATGGAGATCACAAGCACAAGATGATGATTGCCATATCATATCACTTATATTGATTGCATGTGATGTTTATCTTTTATGCATCTTATCTTGCTTTGATTGATGGTAGCATTATAAGATGATCTCACTAAATTTGAAGATAAAAGTGTTCTCCCTGAGTATGCACCGTTGCCAAAGTTTGTCGTGCCTAGACACCACGTGATGATCGGGTGTGATAAGCTCTACGTCCATCCACAACGGGTGCAAGCCAGTTTTGCACACGCAGAATACTCAGGTTAAACTTGACGAGCCTAGCATATGCAGATATGGCCTCGGAACACTGAGACCGAAAGGTCGAGCGTGAATCATATAGTAGATATGATCAACATAGTGATGTTCACCATTGAAAACTACTCCATTTCACGTGATGATCGGTTATGGTTTAGTTTATTTGGATCATGTGATCACTTAGAAGATTAGAGGGATGTCTTTCTAAGTGGGAGTTCTTAAGTAATATGATTAATTGAACTTTAATTTATCATGAACTTAGTCCTGATAGTATTTGCATATCTATGTTGTAGATCAATAGCTCGCGTTATTGCTTCCCTATGTTTTATATGTGTTCCCAGTGAAAACTAAGTTGAAAGATGATAGTAGCAATGATGCGGACTGGGTCCGTGATCTGAGGTTTATCCTCATTGCTGCATAGAAGAATTATGTCTTTGATGCACCACTAGGTGACTGACCTCTTGCAGGAGCAGATGCAGACGTTATGAACGTTTGGCTAGCTCAATATGACGACTACTTGATAGTTTAGTGCACCATGCTTAACAACTTAGAATCGGGATTTCAAAGACGTTTTGAATGTCATGGACCATATGAGATGTTCCAGGAGTTGAAGTTAATATTTCAAGTAAATACCCGAGTTGAGAGATATGAAGTCTCCAACAAGTTCTATAGCTAAAAATGGAGGAGAATAGCTCAAGCAGTGAGCATGTGCTCAGATTGTCTGGGTACTACAATCGCTTGAATCAAGTGGGAGTTAATCTTCCAGATAAAATAGTGATTGACAGAATTCTCTAGTCACCATCACCAAGTTAGTAGAACTTCGTGATGAACTATAATATGCAAGGGATAACGGAAACGATTCCCAAGCTCTTCGTGATGCTGAAATCGACGAAGGTAGAAATCAAGAAAAGCACCAAGTGTTGATGGTAAACAAAATCACTAGTTTCAAGTAAAGGGATAAAGGGAAGGGGAACTTCAAGAAGAACAACAAGCAAGTTGCTGCTCAGGTGAAAAAACCCAAGTCTGAACCTAAGCCTGAAACTGAGTGCTTCTATTGCAAAGGGACTGGTCATTGGAAGCGGAACTACCCCAAGTAATTGGCGGATAAGAAGGATGGCAAAGTGTACAAAGGTATATTTGATATACATATTATTGATGTGTATATTACTAGTGTTCGTAGCAACCCCTCGGTATTTGATACTGGTTCAGTTGCTAAGAGTAGTAACTCGAAACGGGAGTTGCAGAATGAACAGAGACTAGTTAAGGGTGAAGTGATGATGTGTGTTGGAAGTAGTTCCAAGATTGATATGATCATCATCGCACACTCCCTATACTTTCAGGATTAGTGTTGAACCTAAATAAGTGTTATTTGGTGTTTGCGTTGAGCATGAATATGATTTGATCATGTTTATTGCAATACGGTTATTCATGTAAGTTAGAGAATAATTGTTGTTCTGTTTACATGAATAAAACCTTCTATGGTCATACACCCAATGAAAATGGTTTGTTGGATCTCGATCGTGGTAATACACATTTTTATAATATTGAAGCCAAAAGATGCAAAGTTAATAATGATAGTGCAACTTATTTTTGGCACTGCCGGTTAGGTTATATTGGTGTAAAGCGCATGAAGAAAATCCATGCTGATGGGCTTTTGGAATCACTTGATTATGAATCAGTTGATGCTTGCGAACCATGCCTCATGGGCAAGATGACTAAGACTCTGTTCTCCGGAACAATGGAGCGAGCAACAGATTTGTTGGAAATCATACATACTGATGTATGTGGTCCGATGAATATTGAGGCTCGCGGCAGGTATCATTATTTTCTGATCTTCACAGATGATTTGAGCAGATATGAGTATATCTACTTGATGAAACACAAGTCTGAAACATTTGAAAAGTTCAAAGAATTTCAGAGTGAAGTGGAGAATCATCGTAAGAAAAATAAAAGTATCTACGATATGATCGCAGAAGTAAAATATTTGAGTTACGAGTTTGGCCTTCAGTTAAAACAATGTGAAATAGTTTCACTAATCATGCCACCTGGAACACCATTACAGTGTAATGGTGTGTCCGAACATCGTAACCGTACTTTATTAGATATGGTGCGATCTATGAAGTCTCTTACCGATTTACCACTATCGTTTTGGGGTTATGCATTAGAGACAACTACATTCACATTAAATAGGGCACCATCTAAATCTGTTGAGACGACACCGTATGAACTATGGTTTGGAAAGAAACCTAAGCTGTCGTTTCTTAAAGTTTGAGGTTGCAATGCTTATGTGAAAAAGTTTCAACCTGATAAGCTCAAACCCAAATCGGAGTAGTACATCTTCATAGGATACCCAATAGAAAATGTTGGGTACACCTTCTATCACATATCCGAAGGCAAGATATTCATTGCTGAGAATGGATCCTTTCTAGAGAAGGAGTTTCTCTCGAAAGAAGTGAGTGGGAGGAAAGTAGAACTTGATGAGGTAACTGTACCTGCTCCATTATTGGAAAGTAGTTCATCACAAAAATCTGTTCCTGTGACTACTACACCAATTAGTGAGGAAGCTAATGATGATGATCATGTAACTTCAGATCAAGTTACTACCGAACCTTGTAGGTAAACCAGAGTGAGATCCGCACCAGAGTGGTACGGTAATCCTGTTCTGGAGGTCATGTTACTTGACCATGACGAGCTTATGAACTATGAGGAAGCGATGATGAGCCCAGATTCCGCGAAATGGCTTGAGGCCATAAAAATCTGAGATGGGATCCATGTATGAGAACAAAGTGTGTACTTTGGTTGACTTGCCCGATGATCAGCAAGCCATAAAAAATGGATCTTCAAGAGGAAGACGGACGGTGATAGTAGTGTTACTATCTACAAAGCTAGAATTGTCGCAAAAGGTTTTCGACAAGTTCAAGGTGTTAACTATGATGAGAGTTTCTCACTCGTATCTATGCTTAAGTCTGTCCGAATCATGTTAGCAATTGCCGCATTTTATGAAATCTGGCAAATGGATAAACAAAACTGCATTCCTTAATGGATTTATTAAAGAAGAGTTGTATATGACGCAACCAAAAGGTTTTGTCAATCCTAAAGGTGCTAACAAAATATGCAAGCTCCAGCGATCCATCTATGGACTGGTGCAAGCATCTCAGAGTCGGAATATACGCTTTGATAAGTTGATCAAATCATATAGGTTTATATAGACTTGCAGTGAAGCCTGTATTTACAAGAAAGTGAGTGGGAGCACTACAACATTTCTGATAAGTATATGTGAATGACATATTGTTGATCGGAGATAATGTAGAATTATTCTGCAAAGCATAAAGGAGTGTTTGAAAGGAGTTTTTCAAAGAAAGACCTCAGTGAAGCTGCTTACATATTGAGCAACAAGATCTATAGAGATAGATCAAGACGCTTGATAAGTTTTTCAATGAGTACATACCTTGACAAGTTTTTGAAGTAGTTCAAAATGGAACAGTCAAAGAAAGAGTTCTTGCCTGTGTTACAAGGTGTGAAATTGAGTAAGACTCAAAGCCCGACCACGGCAGAAGATAGAGAGAGAATGAAAGTCATTCCCTATACCTCAGCCATAGGTTCTATAAAGTATGTCATGTTGTGTACCAGACCTATTGTATACCCTGCCCTGAGTTTGGCAAGGGAGTACAATAGTGATCTAGGAGTAGATCACTGGACATTGGTCAAAATTATCCTTAGTGGAATAAGGATATGTTTCTCATTATGGAGGTGACAAAAGATTCGTCGTAAAGGGTTACATCGATGCAAGTTTTGACACTGATCCAGATGACTCAAAGTCTCAATCTGGATACATATTGAAAGTGGGAGCAATTAGCTAGAGTAGCTTAGTGCAGAGCATTGTTGACATAGAAATTTGCAAAATACTTACGGATCTGAATGTGGCAGACCCGTTGACTAAACTTCTCTCACAAGCAAAACATGATCACACCCTAGTACTCTTTGGGCGTTAATCACATAGCGATGAGAACTAGCTAGATTATTGAATCTAGTAAACCCTTTGGGTGTTGGTCACATGATGATGTGAACTATGGGTGTTAATCACATGGTGATGTGAACTATTGATGTTAAATCACATGGCAATGTGAACTAGATTATTGACTCTAGTGCAAGTGGGAGACTGAAGGAAATATTCCCTAGAGGCAATAATAAAGTTATTATTTATTTCCTTATTTCATGATAAATGTTTATTATTCATGCTAGAATTGTATTAACCGGAAACATAATACATGTGTGAATACATAGACAAACAGAGTGTCACTAGTATGCCTCTACTTGACTAGCTCGTTGATCGAAGATGGTTATGTTTCCTAGCCATAGACATGAGTTGTCATTTGATTAACGGGATCACATCATTAGGAGAATGATGTGATTGAATTGACCCATTCCATTAGCTTAGCACTTGATCGTTTAGTTTGTTGCTATTGCTTTCTTCATAACTTATACATGTTCCTATGACTGTGAGATTATGCAACTCCAGTTTACCGGAGGAACACTTTGTGTGCTACCAAACATCACAACGTAACTGGGTGATTATAAAGGTGCTCTATAGGTGTCTCTGAAGGAACTTGTTGGGTTGGCGTATCTCAAGATTAGGATTTGTCACTCCGATTATCGGAGAGGTATCTCTGGGCCCTCTCAGTAATGCACACCATTTAAGCCTTGCAAGCATTGCAACTAATAAGTTAGTTGTGGGATGATGTATTACGGAACGAGTAAAGAGACTTGCCAGTAACGAGATTGAACTAGGTATTGAGATACCGACGATCGAATCTCGGGCAAGTAACATACCGATGACAAAGGGAAGAACGTATGTTGTTATGCGGTCTGACCGATAAAGATCTTCGTAGAATATGTGGGAGCCAATATGAGCATCCAGGTTCCGCTATTGGTTATTGACCAGAGACGTGTCTCGGTCATGTCTACATAGTTCTCGAACCCGCAGGGTCCGCACGCTTAAGGTTTCGATGACAGTTATATTATGAGTTTTGTTGTACCGAAGGAGTTCGGAGTCCCGGATGAGATTGGGGACATGACGAGGAGTCTCGAAATGGTCGAGACGTAAAGATCGATATATTGGACGACTATATTCGGACATCGGAAAGGTTCCGAGTGATTCGGGTATTTTTCGGAGTACCGGAGAGTTACGGGAATTCGCCGGGGAGTATATGGGCCTTATTGGGCCATACGGGAATAGAGGAGAGAGGCCAAAAGGAAGGAGGCGCACGCCCCCCCTCTTGTCCGAATTGGACAAGGGGTGCAACCCACTTTTCCTTGTTCCTCTCCCCCTCTTTCCTTCTCTCCTACTCCAACAAGGGAAGGAGGAGTCCTACTCCCGGTGGGAGTAGGACTCCCCCCTTGGCGCGCCCTCCTCCTAGGCCGGCCGCCTCCCTCCCTTGCTCCTTTATATACGGGGGCAGGGGGCACCCCATAGACACAACAGTTGATCATTGATCTCTTAGCTGTGTGCGGTGCCCCCCTCCACCATAGTCCTCGGTAATATTGTAGCGGTGCTTAGGCGAAGCCCTGCGACAGTAGAACATCAAGATCGTCACCACGCCGTCGTGCTGACGGAACTCTTCCCCGACATTCTGCTGAATCGGAGTCCGGGGATCGTCATCAAGCTGAACGTGTGCTAGAACTCGGAGGTGCCGTAGTTTGAGTGCTTGATCGGTCGGGCCGTGAAGACGTACGAATACATCAACCACGTTGTGCTAACGCTTCCGCTTTCGGTCTACGAGGGTACGTGGACAACACTCTCCCCTCTCGTTGCTATGCATCACCATGATCTTGCGTGTGCGTAGGATTTTTTTTGAAATTACTATGTTCCCCAACAAAACATGCTACAACAGAGATGGAATAGGTACTAAAGAATAGAAAGGCATGACATATTGACATGTATTCACTCCATCCGGAAATAAATGGATAGGTCTAGTCGTATTTCAGTTCTAGATACATCCAGTTTTATCCATTTCTGCGACATTTAATCCGGACAGAGGGAGTATGATGTAAGAGCTAGGGATACGACAGGACAACACAGTAAAAAAACACTAAAAAACCCACTGCAGAACCAAAGTATTCAAACCCACTGATATGAGATAGTACACTCATGCAGCTCAGGATGCAAAACTACCAGGCAATTTTCCTTGCAAAAATCAACATTGTGGCCTTTAATCATACATTTTGCTACAACTAAATTTAGATCAGATAAAGGTTGGATTCACGCCGATTAACAAAATACATGCTGATGTAAAAATATAGTGATATACAACAGGTACTTACATCTACATTGGAGCACAGAGAATTCCTGCAAGAATCTTTCCTCATAAACGATACCATCGCAGAAAATCTTCTATCTGTTAAGCTTATTTTCTAAAAGAGAGATGAGTAAGAAACATGTAGAAAATATGATCAACATGCTATAAAATTTCATGATGCAAGGATATGCACACGCTTCTTAGAATTGACTTGACATATTTTTGCTGGACTGGAGCGGACTAGTTCTATGGCCACTGGAATCTACTTATTATCAGTAGGAGTTGGGTTTCTCTGTGCTGGAGCAGTATCTTTAAAAACTGGAGTTGGTTTATTATCTCCTGGCGTTTGGATCTTTTGCAAAGGCCTTATTTGTAACCCTTCAGCTTCTAACATAGTCGTCTTCCCCTTGCATGCCTTGTATAGAAGAATGGTGCTTTAATTATAAAACATGCGGCAACATGTGACACTCCAAAATTTTCTTTTGGTTTTTAGCAAAAACTTTGTTGGTTTTTGAAGAGAGGCCATTAAATTTTTTTTCCAGAAAATCTCTCTCTTAAAAACTTTCACCTTTGGCAAGGATTTTCATTTACATCCTTTTCAAATTGGGTGTTTGAATTATGGAAACTTTTCTTCTGAATTCTTCTCCTCTCAAATGTATTTTTCTGAATTTGATTATTTTCATTTAAAAAGGAAAACCCTAGGAGTTTTTGGGGCTTCTCTCATTTTGGAACCACCCATGATTTTATTTTGCCTCATGTGGAGAGACCTCCCAAAACCCCTCCCTCCACTTTGGAACAATCTAAATTCTCTGTCCCATCAAGTCCAAACCATTTTTGAATTTTATTTCATTTATTTTATCTCCCAAGACAATTCTATCTTTCATTATGAGCCTAAGTAATTTTCAAAGCAAGTACCTCATTGCCTTCGAGTTTTTAACTCAAACCAACTCCTCTGGATTGTCCATAGCATCCACAACCCAGAACCATCTTGATCCACTCTCCCTCTTTTCAAATTTTTCAAATTTCAGTCTCTGCAAGTTTGGACCAGATTTGCCAAATTTGGTGAAATTCATATCTCCTCTTCTCCAAAATTTCTAACAAAATTCAGGCAGCCTCCTGGTACAATGAGAGGCCACCCCACCAAGTTTCGGCTCAAGGAGAAACCCCTACATACCAAAATCATTCTGTCGAACACCTGGCCAGCACTGTTTCCCTGCATTTTCAGAAAAATTCAGAGTTTCAGAGTTCAGTGTCGTTTCTCTTCGTCAGGGTTCAGTCACGCGTCGACAGTGCGCTGTGGCGCGATGCGCGCAGCCCCTCCTCGCTGTCCAGAGCGCCGCACGTGCACTTGGCTGGTTCCTGGCGTCGGAGGCGGCGAGCATCGCCGGAGCTGGCGGCTTCTGCGGTGGCCACGCCACTCGTAGCGGCCAACAGTGGCAGCACCAGCATGGCAACGCCCTTCCGCGCCGCCCTTTGCTCCCAAGCCCTACGCGTGGCTCATGCATGCCAGCGCAGCCCCGTTGCATCGTCGCCGTTGCCCGACAAGCACTGGGCGCGCTCTCTGCCGCCGACGGACCCGCGCCGTCCCGTTCCGACAAAACCTGCCCTAAGCTTCTAATCCTAGTCTGTTGAGCATCGGAGTGGAGCCAGTGGACCTCCACGTTGATGGCCAACCCCCTAAACTTCCCGACCAAGCATTGCACCACCGTAATCCATCGCCGGAGAACTCCGTTCACGCCCACCGCCTCGGATCGCCTATAAAAGGGGACCCCGAGCTCACCCTCGAGCACGCACCACCACTGCACCTCACCAACGCCCCGCCAGGCCACTAGGAGGACCTCGAGGAGGTCTCCTCCCCCAACTCCGGCCGCCTCGTTCTGCCTCGGCCTCCGTCTTGATTCACTCCGGTGAGACCATCCCCGGCGCCCAAACTTCGTCAGTAACCTCCTCGAGCAACCAGAGAGCTAACCCCCACTTCGATTCAATCCTTGCAGCCCTCCTCGGCGAGCTCCATCAACGCCCAAACCACCGTCCGCCTGAGCAAGGGCCGCCGTCGACGTGGTGCTCGCCGGCGACCACCACCACCACCCACCGACGCGGAAGGACACGGTGAACACGTTGGTAACCTCCGATCCCCCTGCCTCGCCGTGGATCGCCGCCGGCGACCACCGCGGTTCTCAGGCACCGTCGAGCTCTGCCGCCTCTTTTGAAATTTCAAACCTGACGGGCGGGACCCGCCTGTCAGCCTCTCTGATATTTTAAACGAACCATTTTCTGAAAACGTCTTCTGCCAAAATGCGTCTCCCCTCTGGGCCGGCGTATTCTCAATCGAAGCATTTTCTGTTTTTATAAGTTAGCCCCTGAGAACTTTCTGTTTCATTACAGATGAGTCCCTGGACTAAAACCCTTATAACTTTTAAACAAAAAAGTATTTTTGATTGATTCTTTTTCTGTCCTCCTTAGAATTTTGTCTAGTTTTTTACCAGATTTATTTGAAAAATATTTGGAATAATTTTGTGCACCTCACGGTATTTACGTTAGCGCGTATGTTTCTTTATACCGCAGACACCGAAGGAGGTGACGGGACCGCGAACTTCACCGAGCTAGGCTCCGACTACTCTGAACCAGGCAAGCATGTTTGAACTTTTGATATGATGATTTTTTTGGCATGTTTGCATTAAGTAGTTTCATGGCATGTTGATGAGCATACCGACGAATGTCATGTTACATGCAACATTGAGGCAAGTGAGTTTCGAAAATCCATAAGTGGATGGATGTGATTATGCATGGCCATGTGTTGGCATGAGGATGGGTAAGATGGCAGTGTTGTAGCATGCCAGTCTTATGCCAGACTATATGACTTCAGTGTCAACCCGTATCGGTCCAGTTCCTTCCATTTTTCCTTCCCTGTACTACCACATGTTTTCCGCAAGGAATATGGCTTAGTAAGTTGCAAACCGCTTTCTTGGTACACACCAAAAGGAGAGGCCATGATGATGGTTCCATGGCCCTGGATTAAAGCTAGTCATCCGGTCAGGGGGCATGGGTGTTTCCGCTTAGGACCGAGAGGGGGGCACCCCTTAGAGCGCGCGTATATAAATTTGATCCCATGCTATTCGAGATTGTGATCTCCTCGTCTCAAAAGGTTTTATTGGACGATGTCTAGGGTGATTCCTGGCATCGAGAGGTAGGATGGGCGTGTACTGGTTAGCTGTGTTTTCTTCCGAAAGACCGTAAACGGAACTAGTCCTTCGTGACTACGGAAATCCGTTGGCTGTGGGAAAAAATTTCGTACAAACTCTGCAGAGTCATATATTCCTTTGAATCATCTATTCCATGTCCAAGTTCGGTATTATCTTATCCTGACAAATGTCAGTTTTGATGACAGAGACTCCGGTGAATCACATGAGTGCTAAGTCCGGTTAAATGTTTATTCCTATGGATGGACTAACCCGTTTATTATCATGAATTGATTATTGATTATGAGTATTATTTACTTGTGAATAAAAGCCCTTTCTGCGATGTCGCTCAGATGTCTGACTGTGGCATTGTTATTATTTACTTTCAATAAAAGCCCTTTCTGCGATGTCGGTCAGACGTCCGACTGTGGCATTGTTATTATTTACTTTCAATAAAAGCCCTTTCTGCGATGTCGCTCAGACGTCCGACTGCGGCAGTACTGTTATTTACTTTCAATATAAGCCCTTTCTATGATGTCACCCCGACGTCCGACTATGGCACGCATGTCTTTTATTTTCAGTTTAAGCTCTTTATGTGGTGTCGCTTAGACGCCCGACTGCGGCATGATCTTTATTTATTTGTTCACCCTTCGAGGCGTCGCTTCAGACACCCGATCGGTTTCCTATTATTTCCTTTTGTTGGGTTTTCAGGCAGACTAATGCCGATTCCCTTTTTACTTACCTTGCTTGCTAAATTTTGAATGTGCATTGGTAAATTAATCATGACGCATCCATGCATGCATTTATTATATCTTACGTCCGAACTGTCTTGCGAGTACTTTCAAAGTACTCACCTGGCTTGTTGATTTGGCCACATGCTGACGAAGGCGATCTCATGGATGAAGAATTTGATAGCGAGTCTGACGCCCAGAGGAATCCTAGTCAGTCTCGTGCGACCCTGGATTTGGTCACTGTATTATATCCGCTTCCGCTACCAAATAAATTCATCGAGCCTCACCTCGACGCTCGATGAGATGCCAGTTTTAGAGTCATGTATCTCACTCCCCGCTGTGATTTTCCACCACCACCCTATCCTCGAGTCAGTAGTATGCCTCCACACCACTGTGTCATATCCGCCATTATGTATAATTATTGGCGTGCTTGTAATAATTTGGTTGAGCAACCGTAGCTCGACCCTGTAATATATTTTATGCTACTGGCTTATTGTATCAAGAATTTGTCTACCAGTAAGGAGGATTTTTCTCATACTGGACTCAAAAGATTGGTTTCTCAATAAACATTTTTATTGGAAAACCGGTCGTGACAAGCTTGGTACCAGAGCCAGGCTGACTGTAGGAAGCCACTAGGTGCGATCGCTAATCGGTTATTAGCATAAGAGCTAATTCGTGTTGCTCCGCCCCTGGCACCCGCTCCATCTACTCGGTGCAACACTACACATATGGAGCCTATTAGCGAGGAGGAAGTCGAGTCCCCAGCCTCGCTACGCCTCACCCTTGGCAGGGCAAAGGAGATCGTCAACATCTCCGACTAAGTACGCTTAGCCGCCATGCAATGTACCGCTTTGTACGATATGTTTATATGTACATAGGTTGTGAGGAGTAGCTTGTTTGCGCATCATGTAGGAACTGGGAAAAGTGCACTAGCCTAAATAACATGTCAGATTATGTGCGCATATCCTGAGTGATGTGTTGTATAATTACCGCCCGCGTGTAAGATATATAATGAGCAGTCCTTCTCCGTGCGCAAATCGATTTGTTTTTCTTAAGTAAGCTTGGTTATTTAATTTATTTGCCAGCTTTGTGCATTTATGGAATTGTTTTTGCGACCCTTTTCGCTTTTCTTATGGGTTTTACAAAATATATCCCCATAGTGAAAAATGTCTCGTCCTTGGACTCGCTCCATGCCAAATCCACCAGAGGAAAATTATGGCACTTGACCGGGCAACAATTTCACACAAGGGCAGTCAAGTCAAAATTATGACACTCAACCAGGCAACAATTTCGCACAAGAGCAGTCGAGTCAACCGGTCAGTGAAACGACACTTTCCCAAATGTGCCGCCTTTATGAGCAGAGTCAGCAACAACATCGGGAAATGATGAACCAAGTCATCAACATGGGAAATCACCATGGACAGTATCAGCAGCATTCCAAGTTATCTGAGCTACAGAAGACACGTCCCCGAACATTTTCTCATACTGACAAGCCTCTTGAAGCCGAGGATTGGCTTCGAGATATGGAGAGAAAATTAATTATTGCAAAATGTTCAGACCCCGAGAAGGTACTATATGCCCCGCACTATCTCACAGGAGCAGCTGCATCATGGTGCGAGAATTTTCTGCACATGCACCCTAACCAAAATGATATAACCTGGGATGATTTCAAGGAAGGTTTCCGTGGTGCACACATTCCTAAGAGTATTATGAAAATCAAGAAGAGAGAGTTCGATGACCTCAAACAAAGGAACATGACAGTGTCAGATTACAACGGTCAATTTACTCTATTGTCTCGCTACGCCAATGAAGAGCGTATGACTGAAAGCAAGAAGATGGAGAAATTCCTTGACGGTCTGGCGCCCGTGCTTAAATGCCAACTGGTCGTGCACACTTTTCCAGATTTTAAGACACTACTGGACAAAGCCATTACTCTAGAAAATGAGAGACGTAGCTTGGAGGATTTCCGCAAGCGAAAAAGAGACCAGACTACTCTTGCGCGCAACCACCGAAGCAAGACAGATTTTCAGAAAGGTGGGACACACAAACCTACGACAAACGTCTCACGCCCAACCAAGAATTTCCATGCAAGGGACAAGGAGTTCACATATCGCCCAGGCATTACTTGCTACGCTTGTGGAGAGGAAGGGCACTATGCCAAGCAGTGCCCCAAGCCAAGGAACTCGACCCCAAAGCCGAACAACGGTGGCAATAATTCAGCACCCAAGCGAAACAATTTCAACCCCAACAACAACCCCAGGAAGGGTCATCTGAACCACGTGACCAAAGAAGAAGCACAGAACGCCCCGGATATCGTACTCGGTACGTTTCCTGTCAACACAATACCTGCCATGGTTTTGTTTGATTCTGGAGCTTCTCACTCATTCATCTCGAAAAGTTTTGCTTTGCAAAATAATTTTTCGATGTTTCCCTTGGAAAAATCCATGATCATCAAGTCCCCTGGGATTGAGCAAGTTACTCAGAGTTACTGTCAAGATGTGGTTATTGAGTTAGAAGGATTTAAGTTTCACGCCAATCTTATTGTATTGGAAAATAAAGGACTGGATGTCATCCTAGGGATGGACTGGTTAACCACCAACAAAGGTTTTATTGACTGTTTCAACCGGACCATAATTCTCACACACCACCATGGGAAGACAATAAGAGTGTCAGCCAAAGAAAGAAAAATACCCCGGCAACCGAGATTGAATAAGGTGGACGTTTCTGAGCTAAACAAGGTTCCAGTAGTGTGTGAATTTCCAGACGTATTCCCCGAAGAACTACCAGGCATGCCACCAGACCGAGAGATAGAATTCAGCATTGAGCTAGCACCAGGAACCACCCCCATATACAAGAAACCATACAGAATGGCACCATCCGAGTTGATTGAGTTGAAGAAACAAGTAAAGGAATTGCTGGACAAGGGATACATTCGAGCCAGCTCCTCACCTTGGGGATCACCAATTTTATTTGCCAAAAAGAAGGATGGAACACTGAGATTGTGCATAGACTACCGAGCACTTAACATGGTCACAGTCAAGAACAAATACCCGATGCCCCGGATAAACGATTTGTTTGATCAACTCGCTCAGGACAAGGTATTCTCAAAAATTGATTTAAGGTCAGGATACCATCAATTAAAAGTGCGAACAGAAGATATCCCCAAAACAGCCTTCACCTCCAGATATGGACTATATGAGTTCACAGTAATGCCATTTGGATTAACGAACGCCCCCGCATATTTTGTTCACCTCATGAACAAAGTATTTATGAAGTTTATGCACAAGTTCGTTGTCGTATTCATCGACGATATTCTGGTATACTCCAAGACACCAGAAGAGCACGCGGAACATCTCAGGATTGTGCTAGGAGAACTCAGGAAACATCAATTATATGCCAAGTTCAGCAAGTGCGAATTTTGGCTAAGACAAGTAGGTTTTCTAGGCCATGTACTGACCCAAGACGGTATCGCAGTGGACCCGGAGAAAGTCAGGGCCGTACTTGGCTGGAAGTCACCAGCCAGCGTAATGAACATACGAATCTTCTTCGGAATGGCAGGATACTACCGCAGATTTATTGAAGGATTCTCCACCATAGCCAAGCCAATGACGCAGTTACTCAAGAAGGACAAGAAGTTTGAATGGACAGAAGCCTGCGAGAAAAGTTTCTAAGAGCTAAAACGGAAATTAACGACAGCACCGGTATTAATTGTGCCAGACATACACAAGAATTTTGAAGTGTATTGTGACGCATCCCGAAAGGGCCTCGGGTGCGTGTTGATGCAAGAAGGCAAGGTTGTCGCATACGCTTCAAGGCAACTTCGCAAGCATGAGGAAAATTATCCCACTCATGACTTAGAAATGGCAGCAGTCATTCATGCACTCAAGGAATGGAGGCATTTCTTACGTGGAAATCGATGTGAAATATACACGGACCATAAAAGTCTCAAATATATTTTCACACAGCCAGAACTAAACTTACGGCAACGACGCTGGTTGGAATTGGTAAAGGATTATGATGTTGGTATCCACTATCATCCAGGAAAAGCAAATGTAGTGGCCGATGCTCTTAGTCGGAACCCCAGCTCCGACGAAAACAGTCTGCAAATCTTGAGACCTGAATTCCAACAAGAATTTGCCAAACTCAACTTGTTAATGATCGCGGAAGGCACCATATCAAACTTGGAAATACAGCCCGACCTTGTGGAGAGAATTAAAGAAGCTCAGCCTGGTCACCCCAGCATCGAAGGAATTAAAAGAAAGGTGAGTATGGGCAAGGCCTCGGAGTTCGTCATAGACGATGGAGGAATATTATGGTACGGAGACAGACTCTGCGTGCCAAATATAGAGGACCTCAAACAGCAAATTCTAGCTGAAGCCCACACTGCCCCATATTCGATCCACCCTGGAGGAACCAAAATGTATAAGGATATTCAGGAAAGATTTTGGTGGCACGGTATGAAGAGGGACATAGCCACATTCGTTGCATGTTGCGATTCTTGTCAACGCATAAAAGTTGAGCATCAAAGACCAGCCGGACTACTGCAACCAAACAAAATACCCGAGTGGAAATGGGATGAAATAGGGATGGATTTCATTGTCGGACTACCTCGGTCACGACACGGGAATGATGTTATATGGGTCATCACCGATAGATTAACCAAGGTGGCACATTTCATTCCAGTGAAGACAACCTACAACACTCAAAGGCTTGCCAGGATTTATCTCACCCGTATAGTTTGTCTGCATGGAGTCCCGAAGACTATAATATCCGATAGAGGCACTCAGTTCGTCTCGAGATTCTGGGATCATTTACAACAGGCTCTGGGAACTCAACTGGCCTTCAGTACAACCTACCATCCCCAGACTGATGGACAGGCTGAACGTGTAAACCAAATTCTAGAAGACATGCTGAGAGCATGTGTCCTCACCTATGGGACCAGTTGGGAAGAAAGCCTGCCATATGCCGAGTTCGCATACAACAACAGTTACCAGGCCAGCCTGCAAATGGCACCTTTTGAAGCCCTATACGGACGGAGATGTCATACCCCGCTAAATTGGTCAGAAACTGGAGACAGCCGTATCTTCGGCCCAGACATGCTCAAAGAAGCCGAGGAAAAGGTCAAGCTAATCAGGGACCGACTCAAGACCGCTCAAAGCCGACAGAAGAGCTATTACGATCGGAAACATCATGAGGTCAGATTCGAACCCGGTGAATTTGTATACCTACGAGTATCACCTATGAGGGGCCTGCAACGATTCAAGATTAAGGGAAAGCTAGCATCAAGATTCATCGGACCATTCTGTATAGTGGCACGAAGGGGCACTATAGCCTACCAGCTAGACTTACCCGAAGAATTATCCGATGTCCACGACGTGTTCCACGTCTCGCAATTGAGGAAGTGTGTAAGCAACCCAGAGAAACAAGTATCCCATGAGAACATTGACGTGCAGCCAGACCTCATCTATCGGGAACGCCCAGTAAAATTATTAGAGGAGTCTGAAAGGAGGACCCGACAGAAAACCATCAAGTTTTTCAAAGTTCAGTGGAGCAATCACACCGAAAGTGAAGCAACTTGGGAAAGAGAGGATTTTCTTCAGGCAGAGCATCCATACTTATTTAAGGATCAGCTGAAATCTCGGGGACGAGATTTTTCCTAAGGGGGTAGGTGTTGTGACACTCCAAAATTTTCTTTTGGTTTTTAGCAAAAACTTTGTTGGTTTTTGAAGAGAGGCCATTAATTTTTTTCTTCAGAAAACCTCTCTCTTAAAAACTTTCACCTTTGGCAAGGATTTTCATTTACATCCTTTTCAAATTGGGTGTTTGAATTATGGAAACTTTTCTTCTGAATTCTTCTCCTCTCAAATGTATTTTTTTGAATTTGATTATTTTCATTTAAAAGGAAAACCCTAGGAGTTTTGGGGGCTTCTCTCATTTTGGAACCACCCATGATTTTATTTCGCCTCATGTGGAGAGACCTCCCAAAACCCCTCCCTCCACTTTGGAACAATCTAAATTCTCTGTCCCATCAAGTCCAAACCATTTTTGAATTTTATTTCATTTATTTTATCTCCCAAGACAATTCTGTCTTTCATTATGAGCCTAAGTAATTTTCAAAGCAAGTACCTCATTGCCTTTGAGTTTTTATCTCAAACCAACTCCTCTGGATTGTCCTTAGCATCCACAACCCAGAACCATCTTGATCCACTCTCCCGCTTTTCAAATTTTTCAAATTTCAGTCTCTGCAAGTTTGGACCAGATTTGCCAAATTTGGTGATATTCATATCTCCTCTTCTCCAAAATTTCTACCAAAATTCAGGCAGCCTCCTGGTGCAATGAGAGGCCAACCCACCAAGTTTCAGCTCAAGGTGAAACCCCTACATACCAAAATCATTCTGTCGAACACCTGGCCGGCACTGTTTCCCTGCATTTTCAGAAAAATTCAGAGTTTCAGAGTTCAGTGTCGTTTCTCTTCGTCAGGGTTCAGTCACGCGTCAACAGTGCGCTGTGGCGCGATGCGCGCAGCCCCTCCTCGCTGTCCAGAGCGCCGCACGCGCACTTGGCTGGTTCCTGGCGTCGGAGGCGGCGAGCATCGCCGGAGCTGGCGGCTTCTGCGGTGGCCACGCCACTCGTAGCGGCCAACAGTGGTAGCACCAGCATTGCAACGCCGTTTCGCGCCGCCCTTTGCTCCCTAGCCCTACGCGTGGCTCATGCATGCCAGCGCAGCCCCGCTGCACCGTCGTCGTGGCCCGACAAGCACTGGGCGCGCTCTCTACCGCCGACGGACCCGCGCCGTCCCGTTCCGACAAAACCTGCCCTAAGCTTCTAATCCTAGTCCGTTGAGCGTCGGAGTGGAGCCAGTGGACCTCCACATTGATGGCCAACCCCCTAAACTTCCCGACCAAGCACTGCACCGCCGTAATCCATCGCCGGAGAACTCCGTTCACGGCCACCGCCTCGGATCGCCTATAAAAGGGGACCCCGAGCTCACCCTCGAGCACGCACCACCACTGCACCTCACCAACGCCCCGCCAGGCCACTAGGAGGACCTCGAGGAGGTCTCCTCCCCCAACTCCGGCCGCCTCGTTCCGCCTCGGCCTCCGTCTTGATTCACTCCGGTGAGACCATCCCCGGCGCCCAAACTTCGTCAGTAACCTCCTCGAGCAACCAGAGAGCTAACCCCCACTTCGATTCAATCCTTGCAGCCCTCCTCGGCGATCTCCATCAACGCCCGAACCACCGTCCGCCGGAGGAAGGGCCGCCGTCGACGTGGTGGTCGCCGGCGACCACCACCACCACCCACCAACGCGGAAGGAAACGGTGAACATGTTGGTAACCTCCGATCCCCCTGCCTCGCCGTGGATCGCCGCCGGCGACCACCGCGGCTCTCAAGCACCGTCGAGCTCTGCCGCCTCTTTTGAAATTTCAAAGCTGACGGGCAGGACCCGCCTGTCAGCCTCTCTGATCTTTTAAATGAACCGTTTTCTGAAAACGTCTTCTGCCAAAATGCGTCTCCCCTTTGGGCCAGCGTATTCTCAATCGAAGCATTTTCTGTTTTTATAAGGTAGCCCCTGGGAACTTTCTGTTTCATTACAGATGAGTCCCTGGACTAAAACCCTTATAACTTTTAAACAAAAAAGTATTTTTGATTGATTCTTTTTCTGTCCTCCTTAGAATTTTGTCTAGTTTTTTATCAGATTTATTTGAAAAATATTTGGAATAATTTTGTGCACCTCACGGTATTGACGTTAGCGCATATGTTTCTTTATACCGTAGACACCGAAGGAGGTGACGGGACCGCGAACTTCACCGAGCTAGGCTCCGACTACTCTGAACCAGGCAAGCATGTTTGAACTTTTGATATGATGATTGTTTTGGCATGTTTGCATTAAGTAGTTTCATGGCATGTTGATGAGCATACCGACGAATGTCATGTTACATGCAACGTTGAGGCAAGTGAGTTTCGAAAATCCATAAGTGGATGGATGTGATTATGCATGGCCATGTGTTGGCATGAGGATGGGTAAGATGGCAGTGTTGTAGCATGCCAGTCTTATGCCAGACTATATGACTTCAGTGTCAACCCGTATCGGTCCAGTTCCTTCCATTTTTCCTTCCCTGTACTACCACATGTTTTCTGCAAGGAATATGGCTTAGTAAGTTGCAAACCGCTTTCTTGGTACACACCAGAAGGAGAGGCCGTGATGATGGTTCCATGGCCCAGGATTAAAGCCAGTCATCCGGTCAGGGGGCATGGGTGTTTCCGGTTGGGACCGAGAGGGGGGCACCCCTTAGAGCGCGCGTATATAAATTTGATCCCATGCTATTCGAGATTGTGATCTCCCCATCTCAAAAGTTTTTCTTGGACGATGTCTAGGGTGATTCCTGGCATCGAGAGGTAGGATGGGTGTGTACTGGTTAGCTGTGTTTTCTTCCGAAAGACCGTAAACGGAACTAGTCCTTCGTGACTACGGAAATCCGTTGGCTGTGGGAAAAATTTTCGTACAAACTCTGCAGAGTCATATATTCCTTTGAATCATCTATTCCATGTCCAAGTTCGGTATTATCTTATCCTGACAAATGTTAGTTTTGATGACAGAGACTCCGGTGAATCACATGAGTGCTAAGTCCGGTTAAATGTTTATTCCTGTGGATGGATTAACCCGTTTATTATCATGAATTGAATATTTATTATGAGTATTATTTACTTGTGAATAAAAGCCCTTTCTGCGATGTCGCTCAGACGTCCAACTGTGGCATTGTTATTATTTACTTTCAATAAAAGCTCTTTCTGCGATGTTGCTCAGACGTCCGACTGTGGCATTGTTATTATTTACTTTCAATAAAAGCCCTTTCTGCGATGTCGCTTAGACGTCCGACTGCGGCGGTACTGTTATTTACTTTCAATATAAGCCCTTTCTGTGATGTCGCCCCGACGTCCGACTGTGGCACGCATGTCTTTTATTTTCAGTTTAAGCTCTTTACGTGGTGTCGCTTAGACGCCCGACTGCGGCATGATCTTTATTTATTTGTTCACCCTTCGAGGCGTCGCTTCAGACACCCGATCGGTTTCCTATTATTTCCTTTTGTTGGGTTTTTAGGCGGACTACCGCCGATTCCCTTTTTACTTACCTCACTTGCTAAATTTTGAATGTGCATTGGTAAATTAATCATGACGCATCCATGCATGCATTTGTTATATCTTATGTCCGAACTGTCTTGCGAGTACTTTCAAAGTACTCACCTGGCTTGTTGATTTGGCCAGATGCTGACGAAGGCGATCTCATGGATGAAGAATTTGATAGCGAGTCCGACGCCTAGAGGAATCCCAGTCAGTCTCGTGCGACCCTGGATTTGGTCACTGTATTATATCCGCTTCCGCTACCAAATAAATTCATCGAGCCTCACCTCGACGCTCGATGAGATGCCAGTTTTAGAGTCATGTATCTCACTCCCCGCTGTGATTTTCCACCACCACCCTATCCTCGAGTCAGTAGTATGCCTCCACACCACTGTGTCATATCCGCCATTATGTATAATTATTGGCATGCTTGTAATAATTTAGTTGAGCAACCGTAGCTCGACCCTGTAATATATTTTATGCTACTGGCTTATTATATCAAGAATTTGTCTACCAGTAAGGAGGATTTTTCTCATACTGGACTCAAAAGATTGGTTTCTTAATAAACATTTTTATTGGAAAACCGGTCGTGACACAACAGAGAGATGGAATAGGTACTGAAGAATAGAAAGGCATGACATATTGACATGTATTCCCTCCATCCGGAAAAAATGGATGGGTCTAGGCGTATTTCAGTTCTAGATGCATCCTTTTTTATCCATTTCGGCAACATGTAATCCGGACGGAGGGAGTATGGTGTAAGATCTTGGGATACGACAGGACAACACAGCAAAAAAAACACCAGTTGAATGTAAAACTGTATGCTAGCGGAATACATACAGAAATAACTAAGGCAACATACACATGTATGATTGGGAAAATAAGATGGCATTGCAACAGAGCACTAGAACAGCACTTCAATGTAAAAAACATGGTATGGTAGACAGATGAAGTACATACTGATGAATAACAATGCATAAGATATTCAGAAGCATGATGTCCAAATTAAGCAGATGGCATTGCGATAGAGTAGAATGACAGTACTTAAATTTGAAAACATGTTATCATGAATGGAATAGGTACTGAAAAACAGGAAGGCATGACATATTTACATGCATGATCAGCATGCTAAGCACATGGCATTGCAATAGAGTAGATACACTCCAGGACATTATATGCATGTTGTACCCATATCACAGGTCAAGTTAGAGCAAGGACCTTGTGGGGTGAAGAGGATTCATCATCTTTCTGCAAGTCTTCTGAAGAACTGCCTTTACATGTTCCATCATATTCGGTATCATTGACATCAAGTTTATTGGCCTTTACATTGCTCCGTGAGGTTCTTGTGGATATATCAGTGTGTGCAATTATATCTGACATGCATGGAAGACAACTAGTAGTTAGATTTATGTAATGAGTGCCTGTAGGAGACGACATAAATAGTAGGACTGGGGCTAACTAGCAGCAACAGGTCTCATAAACTAAAGGGAGAACACAGATGAAAGCTACAGAATATGTATCGTTTGTACTCGAGATTAAGTAGATGGCACACAAAAGTATTAAAGAACAACATAGGAAATACTAGAAGTGGTATAATACTATAATCACTAGCCTGTGGGATAGCATTGGCTGATGGATGATAACTATGGAACAATGTTACCTAAAGAACAAGTATCTTAGTTGAACTATGGAACAATGTTAACTCCTGAACAAGACCCGTAAGAGATCAGCATGAATATACAGTGAAATGTGATGATCTATTTTCCATGATTAGATGAATTAGAAAGCTATAAATGTTGCACACAAGTAAGATGAGGGTACAACCTATCTGGCTGCCATCCATAGGAGTGAGCATCATGTGTTGACTTGTGGATGGCCCTGCAGTTGTTGTGGCTGTGCATGTCGGGCACGCGCATTCGATGCAGGGAACTGTTGAGTGGAGACTATAGCTCCCTTCTGGTGTATGCTTCCCTTGTTGGAGCATTTGCAGTGAGTCGGAAGACGGTGTGTCTGAAGATGCAGATAACACATAATGTTAAGAACGACATATCTCTTTGATCTGAAGAAATACACTAAGAGATCAACAGCAAGGTACGAGAGTGGTCACACGTCTGTTGACTGAAGACTAAATTGGGGTCACACGATTTTATTTTATTTTGGTACTGTCCGATCTATGCCGGATGGCTAGCCGTCTTGTGCCTCCCGGCTGACACTGTTCGGAATCTTCCCTGAAGAGCCAGCGACCAACAACAGAGCAGCCTGCCTCCGCCGTCTGTGGCCCCGGCCAAAACCCCGCTCCCCGCCCCACTGCATTGTCGTGGTTGCACCGCCCCCAGTCCAATCCACAAAGACTCCCCGTCATCCAGATCCGGTGGCGGCAGTACCTTCAACCCACGCAACTCTAAAAGATAGCCATCTAAGCGCTACTTTCGCGGTGAACTTTGCGGCCCCAGACTCTTACGTTAGACACCAGCCAACCGGCAGCCTAGGAGCTCCGCCGCCTCAAGGCTCTGGTACGGTTCATGCGGCCGTCGTCGAGGCAGCACCAGCAGCACGGAGTAAGAGGCACACGACCCAGTGCACGACGGCAAATGGATAGCGTCTCCGGCATTAGGGAGGAGGGCGGCTGTGAAATTGGTGCAGTGGGGGGCTCCATGGAGGTGGGGCTGAGGTTTTGTGGCTCGGGGGAAGGGAGCTTCCCGGGGAGAAGGTGATTTGGCGCCCACGAGGTATGAATGGGGGCGGGCGGGGAAATGGGAGGGGAGTGGAACCATGTCTTACGGACGCATTTGTCTGAAATGTGAGGGGGAGTTACAGTTCTACCCTTGCCTATAGGCTTCTCGGCTTGGGTCTGTGTACTGAGGATCAGGATAGTAGAGTAACTTTGCTTCTCTAGGCGGGAGCGATTTCGGGCGAGGAGGGCGTGTTTTGAACTATAGTGGGCGCGAGCGATTTTGGGCGAGGAGAGCGTGTTTTGAAATAGTGGGCGCGAGCTATTTCGGGTGAGGAGAGCGTGTTTTTCCGACCATGGTTTATGAATTATTCGGCACATGTCATTTCGGCCGAGGAGAAGGCGCGCTTGGATGAAGTTATGAACCTACCCTCGATGTACAACGGGCCAATTGATGCTTGTCCCACATAGGACGGTAATTTTGCGTCTCCCATTTATTTGCTCGAGCGAATTCCACCTAGCAGAGAGGATGTTTAATGGTTCATTCAAATTTTGGGAGAACAAGTATCCACGTCTACCTTACCAAGTCGATTTGGATCAAATTTTGAAATATTAGCTTGCCACTTCTTTTTTAGATGGAGAGATGATGCTCGGGAGTAATGTGTTTTTACATGCTCGTTGCTAGCGATTTACTATATGACAAATAGTTGACCCACTCAAAAACGCGAATCAAACCCAAAATGAAATATCTCGATTCAATGAAATAGCTCGTTCAGTAGGTCAAAATAGTGAACTAAATCCAAAATTGAACACCTCAATCGAGTAGCATGTTGTACAGTATTATAGTACTCCATGAACATGTTGAAAGTCAAATTAATGAACTTGTTTGATATATGCATATATCCGTTCATGTGTGGATTGCAGACAACCTGTTCTCCAATTTAAATATTTGAATGCAAGTTCATATCGAAACATGGTTTATATCAGTCTTTGATGCATAAAACGTGACCTCCCCCTCTCCCGGACTCATGTTCTCTCTCTCTCTCTCTCTCGCCGACAATCTTCAATTCTGTCGCACGCATCCGACACAAAAACCTTGTTCGTCCCTCTCCCTTTCTCTCCATCTCTCTCTCTCTTTGTGTGTGTGTGTGGGGGGGTCTTTCTAGTTCGCATGCATATATACACCATCTATAGGTCTCTCTCGCACACTATGTATGATACTCTAGCTAGTCCAAGCTAGATATCTTGGGTGCACTCATCGTACGCACACAGATTCCTTGGCTCTTTGCCTGTAACTCTCTCACGCACCACTATGTCGTCTCGGAGCTCTTCCCCCCTCTCTCAAACTCTCCATCCACCTGGGTCACACATACACATGCATATCTCACTCGCACTCGATAGGCCCATCTAAAACTCTATCTCCCCCCTCGTTCTCTCTCCATCTCACACGCGCACACACACAATCTCATGCCCAGCTAGCCAAGTATGATGGTCTCTCACTCAATTGTAGGCACACGCAGTCCCCCCTATATGTATATGACTAGCTAATCTTAGTCTCCATCACAAACATTTGCATGGTCTATCTCGATTTCTCTCGAGGCATCTTTCTATCGTGCACGCACTCCCTCGATCCCTCACGATCTTGATGGGATCTCTCTATCACAAACACACCCTCTCTCCCTCCTCATGCGTCCATGCCATCCATGTGTCCCTCTCGACCTTTGTTCCTTGTTGACCACACCTCTATTGGACATGTGCTACAGGGGTGTCTCTCCCCGTTGCAAACAATCACACACTAGCTATCTTCATGTATCTCCTCGCCTCGCTCCATCTCGGAGATGCATGCGTGATATGTTTGCATAAGAAACGAAAAAACACACTCTCTCTCTAATTTATCGTTTGTTGTCACTTTCTCTTTCACACACATACTCTTTTTGCACACTTACTCATTCTCCTTCACACACACTTGATCTGTCTCGACTGAGGCACTCTCCTCGGTCCATAGCATATAGATTTATTGAAAAGTCAAACATCACAAAGTTTGACCATGTACGTGGAGAAAAAGAATTACATCTAGTACGGCAAACATATGCCATTAGATTCACCATAAGATCTAGTTTTGTATGATGTATCTTTGGTATTGTAGATATAAATAACATTTGCCTAAACCTGATCAAAGTTTCCAAAGTTTGACTTTTAAAAATTTTACATGCACTGCATTATCGAGCGGATGGAATATCTCTTTCCCCCTCTCAACTATCTGACGCACCAGTCAGCCTTATCAGGGCTCCTCAATCTCTCTCTAACTTTATTGGTCAGTTTGGTTCGTGAACTGACCCTCATGCCTTGATGGCTGGTACTGCCTAGTGTGGACGTGAGATGTAAAATATTTCTGCCTGGCCAGGCTTGTGTGGTGTTGAAGCGTTTGGTTCATGCTTGGGCCAGGCAAAGCATCAACGTCCCATCAATCAATCCATGCATCAATTATTTAATGCTAATATCCATCCATGTTGTTGTTAGCCTCGTGGCCACACGACCAGGCGTTCAAAATCGGTCGCCTGGGCCAGGCTACTTGCAGTGTTTGGAGTTCAGCCTGGCTAATTAAAGTGCAAGGGAACCCAGGCCAGGCAGGCTTTCTTTTTCACAGGGTAGCAACCAAACAAGTGTGCATGAAATCCTGCCACAACCCCAGGGCAGGCAAAAGATGCTCAGGACGCAAGCCAAACTGGCCTTATATCTCCCTGGTTCACACATACACATGTCTCGCTCGCGCTATACATATAGACCCATCCAACACTCTCCACCCTTGTTCTCTCTCCATGTGACACGCACCCCCCTAAGTACCATAATCCCTCAATCCATCATAGGCGCAAGCACTCTCCCCCTCCTAAGTATGATTATCTCTTACTAGCCAACATGAACACACGTATTGTCTCCTTCCATCCATACGTCTATCTCGATATCTCTCGGGGCATCTTCTATCGCGCACACACCTTGTCACTCGATTTCCCACCCATGTAGTCCCATCACGATCTCTAGGGGATCTCTCTATGACAAACATACACTCTCTCTTCCCCATGTCTGCATTTTCTCCGTACATCTCTCTCGACCTCTCTCCCTTGTTTGTCAGACCCCTCTTGGCCACGTGCTAGGGGTCTTGCTCTCTCGGTTCCAAACAACCACACACTATCTCCTCACCTTGCCTCCGTTGTCGAAGATGCATGTGTGATATGTTTGCATAAGACACGCATGCTTTTTGTCTACTTTTATCATGTGTTGTCCATGTCTCTTTCACACACGCACACACACTTTTTTCACTCTCTCTCTCTCTCTCTTGTTAGGGACTCTGTCACATCCATAAGCATATGGATGTTTTGAAAAGTCAAACCTCAGAAACGTTTGACTAGGTATATGTGGAGAAAAACATTTACATCTGGAACGATCATTAGATTCATCACAACATGTAGTTACTTCATACTATCATTTATCTTTGGTATTGTAGATATAAATAATTTCTTTATAAACTTGGTCAAAGTTTCAAAAGTTTGAATTAAAAAAATGTTGGAACTACATTATCGAACGGAGGGAGTAGCTCTTTCTCTCTCTCTCTGCTATCTCTCACGGGCCTCCCCTCTCACTCGAACTCTCTATACCGACGGATTATACGCTCACTGTGTCAGCGTATAGCTCAGTATATTGTTTAGTTGACCGGTCAACCAATCCACATGCTGCCTTGTCAGCTCGTGTTCTATATCTTCGTGTGCTGGCTCATGTGGTAGTGGGTGAAAATAAGTAAACTAGAGGCCCATCTAACACGCGGTGAAGTAAACAAAGTTGAAACCACTCGGGGTAGCACCCCGCACGCTAGTAAATTGAGGGCGCATTGAGGACAAACTTCTTGCGCGCGAAGGATGCACTCGCGCATAATTCACCACTGCGCGGCATGCACAGAAGGACGCACTCGCGCATACCCAGCACACAACACACACCAGCACACGTGTACACATCTAGGAGTAGAAGGTCGTGGAAAAATCTGGTGCGATGGCCGCTGCCGGAGCCGTCCACCCCCAATCTTGGTGTTCCGTGCCATGCACGGGCATCTACGCACGGGAAATTATGTCAAACATGGCTAGTTGTAAGCAGGCTAGCTCTACAGCCATGATGATAGTGACTGCAGATGGTGAGGCTGACTATGGTATGCCGAACACGGCGCCTATACTCAGGTGTCATCTCCGGCGCAGGGTCTTGTCACTTCACTGTGAGGAGCAGCACGTAATAATTTGACCAACGGGTAGTACAGTGCTAGTACTCCTACTACTACATTGGTAGTACTACTACTAGTACTAGTAGCACCACCGTCTGGATTTAGGAGTACTACCACGTCCACCGGCACCGAGGAATGTCTCCAGGTAGTATTGCTTGAGGCCGCCATGGCGAGGGGCCGCTTGGACGACAGCTTTGTCTCCTTGTTCGATGAGGTCCTCGTCGGTTTCCTCGACAAGTTCACCGTCGTCAAGAAGCTTGCGGACGACTTTGACGTAAGCCTCCAGCCGACGCGCCCAGTCTCTGCGATGCCCGCCACCCTCAATGGCCACTATGGTAACAACCTATTCGACGCACTGGTGGCCCTACGACTGCCCGCCGTCGTGCCGGAGAATGTCCACCTCGAGGTCGCGCTCGCCGCGCAGCGCCTGGTGCAGCAAGACACCATCGACATAATCACCCATGTCTACGCGCAAATCGTCCACAAGGACTACTACATGCAAGAGGAGGATGATAGGACACTGTCCTTCTTGGAGCGCAGGGTAACCTTGGACGGCACTGTTCAGAAGCACGTTGAGCTCGCCGCCAACGCCGCTGCTCCTCACACGTCGGTTGGTGACCCGGCGCACTAGGGCGTGAGGATGTCGTTGAACGTTGATGGATCCGTATGTATTTTTATCTTTCCATCAAATCCATGTAGTAGTATATGATACTACAGTGATTATCTTACCTTTCGGATCAACATCATAATTTTCGTACGTACTCCATGCATGAACGGCGCCAGAACCAAACTTCTCATTACTCCAGGCAAAATCGTTATTTTCTATCTATCGGTCACGCCATGGAGCAGAACCAAATTTTACAAGTTACGAGTTCAAAAGGAAAAGCCTGCCGTGTTTGCGTCGCACCCCCACACGGTTGGTCTGGCATGCCGCTCAAGCGGGAATGCGTGTGGTGTTGCATTTTCACTTACAAGTGGGACCGCAGTTGAGCAAACCGACTATCGGCAAACCCCCACCCCGCCCACCGCGCGATGGCTGAGAAAACAGGAGGGAGAAGAGATGGCTGTAGCATAGACTCCAAGAAAATTGGTTTCGGATGGGACTCGTGTGGGTGGCGTGTGCCGTACTGCTAGACGTGAATGCTACTGAGTTATGGCCCATGCCACCGCACTATATCAAGCCTATATCGAGGTACGTAGAACAAATTTCCCGTAGTCCGTGCTCAGCCCTCCTCTATCTCTCTTCTCAGCCAGCCAGCGGACGCACGGAGCCCATCGTCTGTTTGCTCACATGCGGCCCCACATGTCAGTGAAAACGCAAGAGGACCCACTGAACCTGCACATCTTTCACCTCGACGTGCTGGTGATGAAAAACAAATCCAATAAAGATCTTCGGTGGCCGCTTTAGGAGTTACTCAAGAGTAGTAAGATTCTATTTACAATTTAACCCAAGATGCACATCTCGTGGCTTCAAGTACGACTCTATTTTCTTTCATGACACGACCTAGATGCTGGATGTCCCACGTGTCGGCAAAAGGAGGAAGAACCTGACCAAATATTCGGTTCTGCCCTCGGATTAGACTAGTTGTGCTAACTTAAAATTTTTATTGTGTACTCCCTCCGTTCCAAAATACTTGACTTCCATTTGTCCAAAAATGGATGTACCTATATACTAAGACATGTCTAGATACATATATATTTTGACAAATAGAAGGCGTGTATTGTGCAATGGAGGGAGTAGAATGGATGCAAGTTTTTGTATTGGGAAGAAGAGTACATCCATATATTGATAGAGCACAATTTAGTAGATGTTCTATCACTTTTAGCTAGCACAGACACAAGATCGAGCCTCCGCAGATCAACAATGAATGCATTGAGAAGGCACTAATCCAACTTACAGGAGTAGTAAAATGTATTCTTGTGGTTCTTGTTTGCTTTGGTCTTGCTTTTCTAGTCAAAATTATCGTTGGAGTCCATGCAAAACGGAGGTGCGCTTGGGGTCGTGCGTTGGAGTTGGCCTTACAAGTGGGACCGCAGTTAAGGAAACCGACTATAGGCAAACCCCCACCTCGCCCGCCGCGCGATGGCTGAAGTTAGAGAAATGACGAGGTTGAAGAGATTGCTCTAGCACGGACTCCAAGAAATAATATGGTGTCAGATGGATGTCGTGGTGGTGGCGTGTGCCGTACTCCTGGACGTGAATGCTTGTTCTGGCCCATGCCACCCTACTACTCCATACTACTTACTCCTACTATATAGTACTAGTATCGAGGATTCGAGGTGCTGGTTACGTACAGTGAACACATTAACATATGGCTACAGTAAAAACACCCGCCCGACGCGCGAAGCATCTGAAGCTAGTACAAATAGTGTACTACTATTGTTGATTGGCCTTATCCGATAACCTGTTGCAATGCATGTACAATTATGTATTCAGAAAATATTTTTTTGCCTCGTCGCACCACTCACTCAGAGAAGCGACTCGAAAGCCATTCATAATTTTAGTAAGTTTATCACACGCATATCATTTTATTACATACAACAGGTCATCAACCCACATCGACAATGAGGATACATTATAAATACTAAAGTTTTCACCACACAACAAATAACAAGCAATGAAATGAACTTCAATTCAACCATTCCTCGGTGTTGGAAACGCTTGCTTTGAACCACAAGTGATTCTCTGGGACGGGCCATCGATTGTCGATCTGGAAACCAATGCAGGACTGATCATCTAGGCTGAATCAGCCTACTATATTCCTACCAGGGTAGGGAACCACACAAATGTCTGAGGTATAGACACAATTGCTTCTCATAAATGTGTCAACAACAGTTGGATCGCCTTTCACCATCATCGGATAGTTTTGTCCAAGGAAGAGCGAGTTTTCTCCAAGACTATCAATTCTGCACCAGGGAGAAGGAGTTGGCGCTAGCACACTAGTATCCATCCCGAATACCATGCAACGGGTGTTGGAATAGGTCCGGAGAGTGCGACCATGGGAGGCACCTGCTTCCTTAGCAGTAACATCATCAGTGGGCTGTATACACACAAGAAGAGGTGATCCATCGGAATTAGTTGCCAGGCGCCACAGAGTATATGGGCGCTGCTCGTCCTCATGCTCGTGATCATCACCATCGTCATCTCCCCCTTGGTTATAAAAATTTTCAAGTATAGGTGGTGGGATGTTCACAGGACCTTGGAAACACAAGAAGGTTAATTAGTAAAGGGAAACTTGCTAACCAACATGCATGTGGATGAAACAATTATAATTACTGTGGAAGACAAATGTACCGAAACTATGAGGATGCCATGCAAAAAAAGTGCCATGAGTGGTGGCAGCAAACACAAGGCGCTCGTATTGAATTGCATCACAATACTCATCCGTGTACAGAAACTGATTTTTGAGCAATATCCATCGAGTGAAACCATCAAGGATGGCAACAAGCTTGTCGAAGATAGCAACAACATCATAGTTGCTGTAATTCCAAGAGCGGTTGGTAACTCGACAAATTGCTATCGTCCGTAGAATACAGTCACCATGATCGTATTTGAACGTGCGTACATTACCGGTGTGCTTAACCTCTGGCCAGTGTGCTGAGATTTTTGGAAGTGGAACCCGGTGACGAGTGTACACATTCACAAGTTCCCACTCGCAGTTGGACCCAATGTAAACAACCCAATCTCCATTTGTGCCTGCCTAAGCCTTTCCCTCAAGAGATGGCATCCTAACATCATATATATCATTATCAAGTGGCATCAACTTGCACAGGGCGAGGCCTCCGTCGTGCCGGCGCCAGTCATCATCAGGGTCGTGGCGAAGAAGATAGGGGAGATCACACCACTCCTTGACTCTTGGGTTCTTTGTAATGATGTTATTAGTTGAGTCGAGAATGGGCTTGAACGAACCTGCCATGCTAGCCGAGGTGATGACGTCGCACCGATATATGAGTTCCTCCACCACGTCATCTTTCAGATCGGGGCAAGAATAACGGGGTCGTTTTCCGGCCTGTTCCCTCCATGGAGAAGACGATCGAACAATGGCAGAAGAAAGGGTGAAGGGCTGAAGGAAAATGGAGGAGGGAGAGGAAGAGCGTGTGACAGCAGTTCCAAATCGAGAGGGAAAGGCAAAGAGTCGGTGGACGGTTGCGAGTTTTCCACGGTTCACGAAGAGGCGCCCCGGCCTACATGTCCGTTCGAAAATACTCCTACTACTCGCCGCCGTCTCACTGATATGTTGGAACAGGACCACATGTCAACAACACATGTTGTGTAATTTCTCGTGCAAAATGCGATCTGGCCGCGTTGGCCTGAGGTGCCGCATTAGTTATCGACCTTTATTTTTTTAATGGCGTGCCGATCAGTTTTGAAGCACGACTAACTGGTACTGTACGAAGAGAAAATATAAACTACTCTACCACTACTCCACCTCCAGTACTAGTAGTATAAAAAAGATATATAGGCTGGAGCTTGAGCGCTTTCTTGCTAAGGGCTGCCCACTTGCTTCTCACACTACCACCCTCTCTCCAGATCTAAAAAAGACGGCCCCTCTCTCCCTCCTCACCGGTGGTCATAGATCCGCCGGGGAAGAAAATGACGTGCAGCGTTGACGCACTCGTCGTCGGCGAGCGAGGTCACGCACTGACGACAAGGCCGTCCTCTCAGACCTAGCGCCCGCGCGGGGTGGCCTCCGTCCCCAAGCTCGCTGTCGTAGTGTGTGCGGAGGACGACGACCACGAGTGAAGCTACTTCCCGCCGACCCTCAGGTATGCTACCTCTTTTCGAACCATAACCTTGTTCTATTGCCCCATCTGCCACGTCGTTGCATGTGGATCTTTTTCCACTCCACCATCTTCCCAATTTGCTATCCTCTGCTCTGCTGGCCACGCAGACGAAAACCATAATTTGCACTATTATAGGAAACCCTACTTCATGCAGACTAATCCATGTCTGGGTTGAATAAGGAAAGGAAGGGAGACTATACTGTCCAAAAGAGTAGGCATCGAACCCGCATCTAAGTTGAAAAGGGGAAAATCCGTAGCTAAGGAACGAGTCTCGTGTCTCTTTGTTGAAGAAGGGTAGAAAGGCATGACAATGCAATAGAGAATGACCAGGTCGATCGGTTTGTTGTCCTCGCATTGGAAAAAGGTGGCTAAAGAGAGCAAAAATGGGACGTAATCCACATATGCTGCCTGGATATTTGTTGCTTTGGGCAACCATAGCTCCCTCACCACTCTGCGTTCGTGGAGGTACATCGTACTGGTGCACCCACTGTCTGAATGGGCCTCCCATGCTCTTATTGCCACTTTTTTTGCTGTTAGTATAACGCCAGCAGTCAAGTCAAGCAATGCTACTGCTAAAGTGATGCCACATTTAACTAATTCCGCTCTTAGTCTAATGCCACCGATAAATTTATGCAATACCATTTAATGTCACTGGATTATTTCAGGGTTAGCTGTTGATTGTGGATGTATTAAAGATTTTTCAGCTAAGGCATTCTAATGTTGTTGCACAGCTAGTATACCAACGATGAAACTTGTTACTACCTTCAGATTTTTGCACTGTTAATGCCTATAGATTACATACCTCACTTTCATGAGATAAGTTAACTTTTTTTTGTACAGTGTCACCAAAATGCCAAGGTGCTGATGTCATTTTATTTTGGTTAAACTGCACAGACAATTATGAAGACAAGAGGAAAGGTCAAGAGTGGGCACCTCCTCCTCCGGCTATTCTCTTGATTCGTTCAATCAAGTTTTTATGTTTGATCGATTATCAAGATTGGGATAGCAATTTTTAAGGTCCCCTCGAGTTCGAAATGATATTTACCTTGGAGGTACATGGTTTGCAATTTTTTATACTGTCATTAGTTAATAATGCTAGTTACCTTCAGACTTTTGTATTTGGTTTAATGCTCATGCAGAGATAGTATACCAATGCTGAAACTTGTTACCTTTACATTTTGTATTGTTAATTCTTATAGAAACCTTCTAGTGCTAGAGTTTATTGAAATGTGTTCAATAAAACCATTGTAATGTACCCTGTAATAAAGTAACTACTCTACTATTGCACTAGCCACTTGATTAGTGTATATTTATAGTATTCGAATGGTGTTGCATTAGAATATGGACATAAATAAAGTGTGGCAAGCTTTCCCAGATATGTGCTCAAGAAAACTACTACCCGTTTTTCTAAATACTAGATGTTTGGGTACTTTAAATTGAACCACGAAAACGTCTTATATTAAGGAACAAAGGGTGTAGAGTTCACTCAAATTATCCCGGTAAAGCTAGTCACACCTTTGTTAAAATTAATGTTCATTATGTTATCGGAGGAGGTCTGTATGTTTGTCTCTAATGCATGTCGACTACATACCTGACATCATGATGTAATGTTAAGTCATTTCCTTTTGTACAGTGTCACTAAATTGTCAAGGCCGTGATGGCATTTTATTTTAGTAGAACTGCACAAAATTTGCTTAAAAGAAGAGGAAAGGTCAGGAATGGCTCAGTTTTTCAGAAAAAACTATGTATGCCTTCCTGACATCAACCGTTGTTGCTTTATTTATTCCTTCAAACAGGTGGTTAGAAACAGTCTTGCTACCTTTTCCCATTATGAAATTGGAATGCTTATCTTTCTGAGTCTATGCTTCAACTAGTGCCACTTTTAGAGTAATCACACTTTCAATATCTATGCAAACAGGGATGCTCCATTTTAGTGGAACTGCACAAAAAGTGCAACTGGTTCAACATTAGGAGCATGTTTTTTTCCAAACCTTTATATCCAATTGGTGGCACTATGAGCTATTCATTACGAAGGTACATGGTTTGCTACTATCTTGATACTCTTTTTGTACTGTCATTAGATAGTAATACTAGTGGTTTGCATGTGAATTTATTGGCAGGGTGGACCTTTGGAGGTGCAGGACAGGATTCAATGATTGGATGCTCAATTTCGGTTGTATTGATTTCACCTCTTCCATCACTACGAACATGGATATCATTGGTCTGATGACGAATAGGCGCTATATTTCTGCTCTGAACCAGCAAATCAATTCAGTATGAAATTGTCCAGGGCAAAACATAACTGTATCAGATTGTTCACTGCAGAACATGACAGATGCTAAGCGGAAGAGACATGTTTAAACCGAAAATACAAGGTGTGGTATATGTTTACTAGCTGCTTGATATTTGTGCAGACAGAGATGTCTGCCCTTTGCTATTTGGCAAACAAACAAAGTGTCCGCAATTTTGGTTGAACTACACAAGAGAATAGTATAGTCACTGCATGTAGTGCCATTTGAAAATAGACACAGAAAGATTGGATAGTCACTTCATGGACTGCAGAAAAGTAGTACTGTACTATTTATTGGCCAACACTAGGTGCTTCATTGCTTTGGTCTGATTATACAATGGGCATCATTTTGCCTAAGTTAAAGTTTGTATTCCGAAAATAGTCTCGCGGTGTGATCGAGAGAAGACCAAATCATATTGTAGTGGATGTTCCTCCATCATGTGTGGTTCATTCTCATGGTTCCAGCTGTTGGTGAAACCACTTACGTTTGAAAGAGGAATTGTAGACTTCACAAAAAAAATTGTCTTTCAGTCTGTACTGAATGTTGGCCAAGAGAAGCATCCATGTTAGTAGGAAGAACAGATGTTTTTTCTAGATCTCTGCTTTTGGAGCTACATATTTGTATATGATATGTTATTGTATATCTTAATATTTTTGTTGTTGATTTGTTATTGTATATCTTAATATTTTTGTATAGAAACTTGGTCAAAGTTTGTAAAGCTTGACTCTGACCAAAGCTAATATGCGAACTAAATAAAAACGGAGGGAGTACCTCCTTTCCGGTTTGCAGGGCTTAATTCAAACCTCTCACCAACCAAGGTACTCCCTCCGTCCGGGATTTATTAGTCCCGTGAGCAAAGTAGCACGACCAAGGCATGGAAATAATTAACGGCATGCAGAAGTTTAAGCCTAATTAATTCCAGCGATTTAAGTGGCTGCATGCGTGCCCTCAGCTACGACTCGTTGCATGCTTCTTCGCGTACTGCTTGTGAGTGATTCTGAGTGCCTGCATGCAGCCGGCCGTAATTAAGGAAGCTAACTGATGCGAAAAAAAGATACGCTTTAAATCCGTGGAATCATTATTGACAAGGAGGGAGATGATTCGAGTGCACTCATTTGACCGCCATGCCGGTGCGCGACCCAGACGGGACGGGACGACACAGTCATAATTTTAGTTTCTCTAGTTTTACACGGCAAGCTGGCACGCTAAGCCATTATGCATTGAATTCCGATGACCGTCGCGCTACCTTCCGCATATAAGTACTATTTCCCGGCCTTCTCAGGTGCCACCGTGACCCAACTCGCCATATCCTCATAAGCCCCCACCGGCCCGACGTCGCTCGCCACGTCCGCCATGCCCCCTCCTGTCCGCGGTAGGCAACGCCGGAGGCGGTCATCGCCGGAACTAGTGTTCGGGTTTTCACCGGAAGGCAGACGGAGGGAGGAGGCATTCTATCTGTCTTTAGATGGCAATGCGGAGATGGAGGAGTTGTTGGAGCACGACCGCATGGCGGAGGGGCAAGAGTTGTTGGAGCGCAACCGCCTGGCGGAGGAGCAGCGTATCGCCGATTTGCGCTGCCAGCGGGACATGGAGCAGCAGCGCACAGACGCTCTGAGTCGCGAGCAGAGCGCCCGCAACTGGGCTGACTACGTGGAGGCCGGCACCCGGCAAATAGCCCTGGAGGCTGTCGGGCACGCACGCGTTCACGACGCCGATTTTTACTACCAGCTCGTCAAGTGGGTTTCCCGCTTGGAAGCCGAAGCTTCGGTGGACCACGCCGGCATGGAAAGGGCCAACGCGCGCGAGCAACGCGCCCTATCGCACCTTTGGCAAGTCCGAGGGGAGGCGGAGGACGCCGATGCCTGTGTTTAGCATGGACAGCAGATGGCGGCCGACATCGTCTAGTTAGCTAAGAGTAAGTTAGTACTTGTACGCTACTAGAGTGTTTGTGGGAGTAGATAGTTAACTTGGCTATGATGGTTGTCAACGTGGAAGTTCAGTACTCTATATGTGGATCAGACCTGTTACTTTGGTCTGAATGTTGAACTTTGCGTTTGAACGTATGGAATGGGCTGTTATTTTTTTAAATGGGTTGTATTTGTCCTCCACGGTTTAGAGGCTGACTTGTGGGCCTAGCAAGTTGACGCGTACATAATCAGGAGATGATTGTACGTGGAGAGGATGACAGCAGGGACCCGCCAAGGTCATGGCAGTACGCAAGCAAGTGCCTCCTTATTTCAAGCCAATAAAAAAATGGCTCCTCCTAGTGGATTTCTGACATCTGGGTCCCATGCCATTGTCAATGTAGTCAATAAACGAGAGAATTGCACAACGAGGGGCTGACACCAGGGACCCAACAGCTCGCCCAGTTACTTTTGTTTTGGGTTAATTTTATAAATGCCACTCCAAATCTGGTGTATTCGAGCAATGCCACTGCAATTTCCAAACTTTGAAAAATACCATTTCATGCCATTTCTAGTGGCATTTTTCGATGTTTGGAGTGGCGTTTTTCAAAGTTTGCAAACTGTAGTGGCGTTTTTCAAAGTTTGGAAAAATTGTAGTGGCATTTTTCAAAGTTTGGAAATTGCAGTGGCAATTTTATGAATCGCCATAATTGGAGTGGCACTTATCTAATTTGTTTTTGAGACGGAAGCAGGGTGTCAACTAGGCTGTGCGGGACACTCTGGCCTGTCTAGACAACCTTTTCTTTTATGTTTACCACATACCAGCCTAGTAGTTTTTTTTTCTTTCTGAAAATGGCTAGCCCAGTTCTTTTGTGATTTGTCAAGTAAGTCACTTTATCAGGCCTGTTCGGCTGCAAATCTTTCAAGACGAGGAGAGCTTCATTCGGCTGGCCCAAAAAATGGCCTATCAGTAATGAGAAATGGGCTGTACATTTTAAAACACATCAAACCGGCAATTATTTTCAAATATCTTTTTTTCATTTTGGGATTTTAAATTGCATTGATTTTTATGTGTGGACAATTTAGTGGATTTTATATTGATATACATTTATTTTTAAAATCAGTCTGAATGTGACTCGAAATTTTGGAATTAAAAACAGTTTAGACCGCACCGACATATGCAAAATTTCATATAATTTTTTAACCGTGGACACACTATGGGCTGTAATGCTAACATAAAGAATATGGGCTCCAAAAAACCTGTAAGAATTAGCAAATGGGCTGTAAATTATTTGAAATAATGGCAGATGGGCTGTATGCTGTTTTCCACAGATTTGAGGCTTTCCACAGATGGCCTGTATACTGTTGGATGTCCATCCGACGACCATTG
Organism: Triticum urartu; assembly: GCF_056163025.1. NCBI lineage: Eukaryota > Viridiplantae > Streptophyta > Magnoliopsida > Poales > Poaceae > Triticum > Triticum urartu. Next base: position 114,360,915 of record NC_141874.1, on the reverse strand, counting down.
TGCTTCTTCAATCTCTGCTCTTCCTGCTCCAGCCGCTCAAACAAGCGCCGGCGGGACTGCCTGCTCCCTCCTCCCCGCGGTCGGCTGTGCTGCCGCGCAGGCCTCACCGCCCCACCGTACCCCCATCGCTGGCCTAGCCATCCCTCTACTCACCCACACCTGCTGTTATTCTCTGGCGACGGCAGACGAACTAGTAAACCCTCGTACAGTCGTACTCCCCTCCGCGTGGGAAACAAAAACAATGGCCCAGTCTTCCCTACCTCCGTGTCGTTCCCTTCCTAGGCATCGCCGTCGTCCACCGCCCTGGTGCTCTCGGCGTGGCGTGGTCAGCGTGGTCAACGACCGACATGCATCTGAAGTGGACTGTACGTGGAGAGGCTGACAGCTGGGTCCACGGCTGCACGCAAGGAAATGCCTCCTTATTACGCGGAAAATAATGATTTCCTCCACCTGACATCTGGGACCCACCGAAACGGCCTCTGTATTTCGCGAAAAAAACGTTACCGCCGCTGACAGCTCGGACCCACCAGCTATATCTTCGCACGCAAGGAAGTGCCTCCTTATTACGCACAAAAAAATGAATACTCCCCCTGCTAGCTGGGACCCAGTATAGTGGGCCTACTAAGTTGACGGGGACGAAGGGCTTTGTCAACTTAGTCAATATGCACGATTCTAGCTCGACTGACCGTACGATGTCCATCCAACAGTCATAGTGCTTCTTCAACCTCTGGTCTTCTTGCTCCAGCCGCCCAAAGCAGCGCCGGTCGTGCCGCCTGCTCCTGCCTCCCGTGGCCGGCTGTGCTGCCGCGGAGGCCTCACCGCCCCCATACTACTCCCACCGCTGGCCAGGCCATCCCTCCACTCCACTCACCCACACCCCCTGTTATTCTACGGCCACGGCAGCGCAGCCGAACTAGTGAACCCTTGTACTCCTCTCCGCGTGGGCATCCACTGCCGCGTCTTCCCCGGCTCCGCGTCATCCCCTTCCTAGGCCTCGCCTTCGTCCACCACCGTGGTGCTGTCGGCGCGGCGTGGTCAATGTGGTCAACGACCGAATTCCATCGGAAGAATACTGTACGTGGAGAGGCTGACAGCTGGGTCCATGATAGCCGCAAGGAAGTGCCTCCTTATTACGCAGAAAATAATTATTCCTCCACCTGACAGCAGGGACCCATCGGACGCCCACTAGTATATCGCGCAAAAAAGGTTTGCCCCTGACTGCTGGGACCCACCCGACGGGCCACCGTATTTCACGAAAAAAACGTTTCCCCTGCTATCAGCTCGGACCCACCGGAAGTGCCTCCTTATTATGCACAAAAAAAAGAATACCCCCTGCTAGCTGGGACCCACCTTGGTGGGAGGCTGACTTTTGGGCCTACTAAGTTGACGGGGACGGAGGGCTTTATCAACTTAGTCAATATGCACAATTCTAGCTCCAGTGACCGTACGATGTCCATCCAACGGCCGTAGTGCTTCTTCAACCTCTGGTCTTCTTGCTCTAGCCTCCCAAACCAGCGCCGGTTGTGCCTCGTGCTCCTGCTTCCCGTGGCCGGCTGCGATGCGGCGGAGGCCTCACCGCCCCCTACTACTCCCACCGCTGGCCAGGCCATCCCTCTACTCACCCACACCCCCTGTTATTCTGCGGCGACGACAGCCTCACACCGTAGCGAACCAGTGAACCCTTGTACTCCTCTACGTGTGGGCATCCACTGCCGTGTCTTCCCCGGCTCCGCGTCGTCCCCTTCCTAGGCCTCGTCGTCGTCCACCGCCCTGGTGCTCTCGGCGCGGCGTGGTCAACGTGGTCAAGGAACGGCTTCCATCGGACGTGGACTGTACGTGGAGAGGCTGACGGCTGGGTCCACGGCCGCAACAACGAAGTGCCTCCTTATTACATGCAAAATAATTATTCCTCCACCTGACAGTGGGGAACCACTGGACAGGCCACCGTATTTTGCCCCCTGACTGCTGGGACCCACCAGCTACATCTTCGCACACAAGGAAGTGCGTGACAGTCGGGACCCACCTGGTCGAAGCGTACGTAGCGTTGTCATTCTGATCGCGAACGTGTACGTACATATATACTGGTTGATGTAGAGGCGCGCACGTGTCGTAGTAGAGGCGCACACGTACGTACAGCGGCCAGGGTGCAAGAAAGAAAATATGGCCACGTATGTGTACATACGGGCGGGGTCTCGAACGCCTACTCGCGCATACGTACGGCCATGGCTCGTGTACATGGATGGGTCGGAACGGAGAAACAACGTAGTCGTCGTGTTCATGGGGAGGAAACAGAATGCGTCGTGTTCATGGGGAGGCAACGGAATGCGTCGTGTTCATGGGGAGGCAACAGAATGCGTCATGTTCATCGGGAGGGCTTGGACGGAACAGGCGATGGAAACGAGGCCTGGCGTACCGCAGAACGGAGGAAACAGCCTTGTGTTCGACCGGCCACATTCAAAACGGGATCCTGTTCATCGGGAGGGGTCTGGTGTACCGCAAAACGGAGGAAACGGACCTCCTACGGTCGAAACAGGGGTCCTGTTGATCGGGAGGGGTGTGGCGTACCGCAAAACGGACGAAACGGACTTGTGTTGGAGCGCTATGGTCGAAACGGGGGTCCTGTTCATCGGGAGGGGTCTGGCGTAGCCCAAAACGGGACTCCACGGGATACTGTTCATCTCCACCATCGACCCCCTCCAGCCTCCACGAGCTATTGTTCATCCACCGTCGACCTCCTCCAGCCTCTACCTACGACTGTTAATCCACGGGCTCCTGTTCATCCAGCCTCCACTGCGCGCTACTCCACCGGTTACTGTTCAACCAGCCCTCTCCATGGGCTCATGTTCAACCACCCCTCCACGGGCTACTGTTCATCCTACCCTCCACCATCTACTGTTCATCCTGCCCTCCACGGGGTGGTCCTGTTCATCCAGCCCTCCACGGGGTCCTGTTCATCCAGCCCCAACCGGCTCGATCGATCGGGGTCCTGTTCATCCAGAGGCAACACCACGGGGTCCTGTTCATCCACCCCCACTGGGAACTGTTCATCCACCCCCCCAACGCTCACTGTTCATCCAGAGGCAGCATCGATCGGCTTCAGTTAGCAGGAGTAGCGAAGGAATCGCTCGATCGGGTTCAGTTAACAGCCATCGACCGATCGCTCGGGTTCAGCCTACAGTGCAATCGCTCGGGTTCAGTTAGAGCCCAACGCCTCGCTCGGGTTCAGTTAGAGCCAACGCCTCGCACACACGCGCATACGTGTACGAGAGAAACGTGCATCGCTCGGCCCCCGACCTCCCACCATAACCGGGAACTCCCCGAAATTTTCCTTGCTCTCGCTTCTACCATGGTTTTTTCCGTCATGGACGGCCCAAAGAATGTCATGCAGCTGCGTCTCCGGCCCGCCCAGGACAAAATTCCCATTTTTTTTCATGATTTTTTGTCATAGAAGTAGGAGCCCACCACATCTATGATGATACCGGGTTTTGTCACAATTATCTTCATAGAAGTGTCATATGTATGACAGAATTGTTTTTGTTCGGCCCAAAATGTCACGGATGTGCCTTTATTTGTAGTGCGTTGGTCTCCCTAGATGCGCACGGGCATGGGCTATCCTCTGGTGCCCCTGGCGCGTCGATCCGTCGCCTCTGGCGAGTTATGAGCGAACTCTGCCGCGGTTCGAGGTCATCACCGACGAGACTCCGGCGACTGTCGACGTGGCTACCTAGTTAGCACTAATCTCCCACTAATTAACCTCCTGACCCACTTACATGTGGGCCCAGTGCCTAAACTAATTAGTTTAAGTCTCTGTTAGATTAGCACTTGTAGCGACCCGACCTCAAACGGTCAAGTCTCTATGCTTCAGTGTCATCCCTGGATCGGTAATGCTGACACACACAGTACTCGAAGGATTTATAACAGAGTAGCAATCACACACTTATTACATCGAAAGTCTCAAAAGAGAACTTATTACAATAACATGGCTTAAGGCCATCTAACACGATAACAGCGGAAAGCTTGGAAGATAAAGTGAGTCCATCAACTCCAACGGCATGGCTGAGCTGCACGGCAACGACCTAATGAACCTTACTCCTCGTCTGAAAAGTCTGCAAAATAATATGTTGCAGCCCGAAAACGGGTCAGCACATGGAATATGCTGACAAAGTAACACAGTAGAGCAAGAACAGAATAATGCTATCACTACATGCATATTTGGCTGGTGGAATGCTCTATGGTTATAGTTTTGCGAAAAGCCAATTTTTCCCTACAGCAAAGAAATATATTTTAATTTAACTATCGTGGTGGTTGAACATCATTGAGAAGGTCCTCCAACTCAATCCCAATTAAAGTAATTAGCAACCCAACAATATTAATTAAGAGTGATGAGATACTTAAGATACTCCAAGTACTAGATACTCAAGTTTGTCCATAACCGGGGACACGGCTAACCATGATTAGTTTATACACTCTGCAGAGGTTTGCACACTTTTCCCCACAAGACTCGATCGCCTGCGTTAGATTTCTCGCACTGCATGATGTTTGAGAAACGGATGACCGAGACACAGTCATTCAGAAACATTAACTCTCTACTCCGGGTAGACCATACCAAACCTACAAACCCACTACCTGCTGATCTACCTCTTCAAGAGCTTCACGTAACTTACTCAACTATGCTAGAGCCCATAATAGCTTGTGGCTGCACACGGAAGTTTCTAGCATGAATCATCTCAGTTCCCTTTGAGCCTGGGTGGCGGTCCATAGGAAGATCACACAGGTACTCCGGGATTTCCAAAAATACAGGCAACACCGGGTACTCCAGGTGCCTCAATCCACCCAGACGTATATTTAAGTTGCCACCTTGAGTTGAACCATTAATTAACAATCTCACATCTGTCATGGATTTCACTCACCCAAACCACGTCTACGAGCATAGCATAGCAATATAAGCAACGTGTAGAAGTAACTCCCAAAGGTTTGAATGTAACAGGGTAATAGGTTCTACCTCATCAACTACTTCCCAACACACATGTTAATGACATCCTAACCATGCAATGTTTGAGGATTGGAACTAATGCATAAAAATTGGGTGGTAAAGGGATATGATCAAAGTGTTACTTGCCTTGCTGACGATCCGCGTAACCTAGAGACTCCAAATAACACGCTTCGCACTCCGGGAATTCTATCGCAAACAAACAATAGCATACATAAGCAACTAACAAAGAAGCACGGGTAAAACTCAAATAAGAAGATCTAACCGGAAAGTTCAACTTAAGAACTCCGGTTTGCAAAAAGAATCAAACCAAACGGAGCAACGAAACTCAAACAGCGAAAGAAACAAGATCCTTTTACTAATCTGAACTAGGGTCAAATTTTTATAGTACCAAAATCTTGTTCAAGTTTGTTAAGCTGAAAGAGGGTCTCAAGAAGAAGATCTAGGCGCTTGAATCGCCTGATTCCGACTAACGAGCGGAAAGATAAACCGAAACGAAAATTGGATCTGGAATCGTGATCGAGAATAATCGCGGAAAAATCCGATAAAGGAAAACTGACGAACAGGCTAACGAACGAGCGTTCGTTATTTGTAACTAACGAGCGAAAACCGTTCGTTAAAACGAATGTCCGCTAAAAAGAAAAACCGAAAAGAAAAACCGGTGAACCGAAAAAAACTGACTAGGGTTTTCTAACGAAAACCGAACCGGTTTTCTAGAAAAAACCGAACGGCGCTAACCTCCGGCGAGGTCCGGCATGGCGTCGGCTCCGGCATGGGGCGGCGGTGGCGCGGGCAGCAGGCGGCGGCGGCGGTAGCGGCAAGGCGGCGTGGCGGCTCGGCGGCTCGGCAGGAGCAGCGGCGGCAACGGGCGGCGGTGGCTTGCGGCAGGGTGCGGCTTGAGGCGAGGCGGCGGCTTACGGCGGCGGGGCGCGACTTATAAAGGGGGCGGGGCGGGGTGCCTTGGGGGAGGGGGCACGGCGCGGGAACGGCGAGGTGGGCCAGCGGCTGGGCTTCGGCCGAGTCGGCCTAGGCGCGCTCTTTTTTTTAACAATTCCACCGAAACTCAGAAAAATCCTAGGAAATAAAATAGAATTCTAAAAATGCCAAAATAAATTTTCACCGTCTAAATAAAATATTTAGAACAAGATGAACATTTTCTTGGCCCTAAAATGCAGTTTTGAAAACGTGCAATTTTTCTAATGCAAATAAAATCCAAATAAAAACAAATAAAATCAAATAAATGATTTTAATATTTTTCCTCCAATATTTCATTTATTTTGGAGAAGTCATATTATCTCCTCTCATATATTTTTAATTATGAAATATTTTCGGAGAGAAAAATAATTAAAACCAAAAGCCTCGTTTCATTATTTGATAAAAATCAAATAAGGAAACCGGGAAATCCCCAACTCTCTCCGTGGGTCCTTGAGTTGCTTAGGATTTCGAGGATTGCGGAACGAAAATGCAATAAAATATGATATGCAAGAATGACCTATGTATAACATTCCAAATTGAAAATTTGGGATGTTACAAACCTACCCCCCTTAAGATGAATCTCGCCCTCGAGATTCGGGTTGGCTAGAAAATAGGTGTGGGTGGTCTTTGAGAAGGTCATCCTCTCATTCCCAGGTGGCTTCATCCTCGGTATGGTGGCTCCACTGAACTTTGCAAAACTTGATGACCTTGCTGTGGGTGACTCGACTGGCAAACTCCAAAATCTTGACTGGCTTCTCCTCATATGTCAAATCACTGTCCAACTGAATCGCCTCCAAGGGTACTGTATCTCTTAATGGTATATCGGCCATCTCAGCATGACACTTCTTCAACTATGAAACATGGAACACGTCATGAACTCCTGACAGGTAACTCCAACTTGTAGGCAACTTCTCCCATCCGTTCCAAAACACGATACGGTCCTAAAAATCTTGGGGCTAACTTTCCTTTAACTCCAAAACGTTTCACTCCTCGCAAGGGGGATACTCGCAGATATGCTCTATCTCCAATTTCATAGGTTACCTCCTTGCATTTCAAGTCTGCATAACTCTTCTGTCTGGACTGAGCTATCTTCAATCTATCACGAATCAGCTTAACCTTCTCTTAAGACTCCTTGATCAAGTCTGGTCCAAACAACTGTCGGTCTCCTACCTCATCCCACATTAACGACGTTCTGCACCTTCGTCCGTATAGGGCTTCAAACGGTGCCATCTTCAAACTGGCTTGGTAGCTATTGTTGTATGAGAACTCTGCGTAAGGCAAATTGTCATCCCAACTAGATCCATAATCTAGCGCACAGGCTCTCAACATGTCCTCCAGAATCTGATTGACTCTCTCGGTCTGTCCATCCGTCTGCGGGTGAAATTTTGTACTAAACTCCAATCTCGTACCCAAAGTCTGGTGTAACTGATGCCAAAACTTTGAAGTAAACTATGTTCCTCTATCTGATACGATGGTCCTCGGAACTCCATGCAGACATATGATCCTGGACATATATATCTTGGCCAACTTTGCACTGGTATAAGTGGTTTTCACTAGGATAAAGTGAGCCACTTTGGTCAAGCGATCAACTACTACCCATATGGAATCATATCCGGATTTGGTCCTGGGCAATCCGATGATAAAGTCCATGCCAAGTTTATCCCACTTCCATTCGGGTATCGACATAGACTGTAACAATCCTGCCGGCTTTTGATGCTCTGCCTTCACTCTCTGACATACATCACATACGGCTACATACTCGACAATATCCTTCTTCATACCTATCCACCAGAAATGTTCCTTCAAATCCAAATACATCTTGGTGTTTTCGGGGTGTATCGAGTATGGTGAGTCATGAGCCTCCTGTAGTATTAACTTCCTGATTTTTGTGTTATTGGGCACGTATATCCTGTCCTCAAACCATAGGGTACCGTGCTCATCCTCACGAAAACCTTTGGGCTTTCCTTTGCTCATTTTCTCCTTTATCTCGGTAATCTCTTTTTCATCCTTCTGAGCTTCCTGAATCTTACCCAACAATGTCAACTGAACTTCCATTGTTGCAACAAAACCTCTAGGAACAATCTCTAATCTAAGTTCCATGATATCCTCTGCTAACTCCTTTGGCACTCCCTTACTTGCAAGGATATTAGCATAACTCTTCCGGCTCAAAGCGTCTGCTACGACATTGGCCTTTCCTGGATGATAGTGCATCTTCATGTCATAATCTTTTATAAGCTCCAATCATCTCCTCTGCCTAAGGTTCAGTTCCTTCTGTGTGAAGATGTACTTCAAACTCTTGTGATCTGTGTACACATCACAACGGTTTCCAATAAGGTAATGTCTCCAAGTCTTCAATGCATGCACTACTGCTGCCAGCTCCAAATCATCAATGGCATAGTTCAACTCGTGAGGTTTTAGTTGTCGTGAGGCATACGAAACAACTCTTCCGTCCTGCATAAGCACACTTCCAAGTCCTAAGCGAGAGGCGTCGCAATACACTTGGAAATCCTTATGTATATCTGGCAGTGTCAGCACTGGGGCTGTAGTCAAACATTTCTTCAACTCCTGGAAACTTGCCTCACAATCTTCCGTCCATTTAAACTTAGTATCCTTCTTCAATAACTCCGTCATTGGTTTCGCAATTTTGGAAAAATTCTTAATGAATCTCCGATAGTATCCTGCGAGTCCAAGAAAACTGCGGATCTCGCTAACTGAAGTGGGTGCTAACCATTCAGTGACTGACTTTACCTTGCTGGGGTCTACTGCTATACCTTCTCCTGATATAACATGTCCAAGGAATCCGACTTCCTTCAACCAAAACTCGCATTTGCTGAACTTGGCATACAACTGGTGTTCCCTGAGTTTCTCGAGAACTAATCGCAAATGCTCCTTATGCTCCTCTTCATTCTTCGAGTATACCATAATATCATCAATAAACACCACAACAAACTTGTCCAAATATTCCATGAATACCTTGTTCATCATGCTCATGAAATAGGCAGGGGCGTTAGTCCGTCCAAACGACATGACCGTATACTCATATAATCTGTAACGTGTGGTGAATGCTGTCTTTGGTATATCTTTCTCTCGAATCTTCAACTGATGGTATCCCGACCGCAAATCGATCTTTGAAAACACCTTAGCTCCTTGCAGCTGATCAAACAGATCATTGATCATCGACAGTGGGTACTTGTTCTTGATCGTCACTTCATTCAATGCCCGATAATCAACAACCATTCTTAGGGATTTATCCTTCTTCTCAACCAAAAGCACTGGGGCTCCCCAAGGTGATGAACTCATTCGAATGTATCCTTTCTCCAATAACTCCTTGATCTGTTTCTTAATTTCCTCCAGATCATTCGTGGGCATCCGATAGGGTCTCTTGGATATTGGCCCGGTCCCTGGCAATAGCTCTATCAAAAACTCGATGTCTCGATCCGGTGGCATGCATGGTAACTCCTCTGGAAAAACATCCGGGTAATTGAAAGCACAAGTGCTCCCTAGGTGGTTTTGATAATTGATGACAACATATCTCTTGTTGGACTAACACTTCTATCTAGCATGTTTCAGATAAGTTCAGCAATGGCATGGCATGGATGTGAAAGTGGAACCCTCAAGATGCTAAGGACAAGGGATTGGCTAAAGCTTCAAGCTCAAGACTCTTCACTTTTACATTTTAGTGATCCAAGATCACATTGAGTCCATAGGAAAAGCCAATACTATCAAGGAGGGATGAGGTGTTGCTTAATGAGCCTCTTGCTTCATGTGCTTAATGATATGCTCCAAAATCCTCAACTACTTTCCCATATCCACATATGACCTAAACTCTAAGCCAAACTCGGTCCTACCGATTCTTCCTATCCGGCGCCACCGAGTTTCACTTGTCATTAGCCACTGCCAAACCCTAGCAATTCGGTTCTACCGATAAGGATCTCGGTCTCACCGAGATGGGATTGCAAACTCTCTATTACCTATTGTAATATTCTCGGTCCCACCGAGATATGCAATGGATCCCACCAAGATTGCAATGTAAACTCAGTGTTTCCCCTTTGTAACTTTTTGGTCTCACCGAGTTCCACTCGGTCCCACCGAAAGAGCAAATCAGTCCCACCGAGTTTGCCTGACAAACTCTCTGGTTAGCTAATTACCAAACTCGGTCTCACCGAGTTTGTGTAATCGGTCTCACCGAGATTACGTTATGCCCAAAACCCTAACCGAATCGGTCCTACCGAGTTGCATGTCAGTCCCATCGAAATTCCTAACGGTCACTAGGTTTACATTTTCGGTCCGACCGAGTTTATTGATTCGGTCCCACCGAGATTGGAAAACTGTGTAACGGTTGGATTTTGTGTGGAGGCTATATATACCCCTCCACCTCTTTCTCATTCCATGAGAGAGCCATCAGAACACACACATCATTCCAACTCATTTGTTCTGAGAGAGAACCACCTACTCATGTGTTGAGACCAAGACATTCCATTCCTACCATATGAATCTTGATCTCTAGCCTTCCCAAGTTGCTTTCCACTCAAATCCTCTTTCCACCAAATCCAAATCCTTTGAGAGAGAGTTGAGTGTTGGGGAGACTATCATTTGAAGCACAAGAGCAAGGAGTTCATTACCTACACACCATTTGTTACTTCTTGGAGAGTGGTGTCTCCTAGATTGGCTAGGTGTCACTTGGGAGCCTCCGACAAGATTGTGGAGTTGAACCAAGGAGTTTGTAAGGGCAAGGAGATCGCCTACTTCGTGAAGATCTACCGCTAGTGAGGCAAGTCCTTCGTGGGCGATGGCCATGGTGGGATAGACAAGGTTGCTTCTTCGTGGACCCTTTGTGGGTGGTTGCTTCTTCGTGGACCCTTCGTGGGTGGAGCCCTTCGTGGACTCGCGCAACCGTTGCCCTTGGGTGGAGCCCTGTGTGGACTCGCGCAACCGTTACCCTTCGTGGGTTGAAGTCTCCATCAACGTGGATGTAGGATAGCACCACCTATCCGAACCACGGGAGAAACATCCGTGTCTCCAATTGCGTTTAAAATCTCCAAACCCTTCCCTTTACATTCTTGCAAGTTGCATGCTTTACATTCCGCTGCTCATATACTCTTTGCACGCTTGCTTGATATGTATTGTGCATGTTGAATTTGTGCCTAAACTCCACTTAAACCAAAAAATCTTAAAAATTGCAACTTTAGCACGAAGTGTCTAATCACCCCCCTCTAGACACATCTACTTCTAGATCCTACAAGTGGTATCAGAGCTTTGGTCTCCATTGCCTTGGTTTAATCACCATTGGAGGAAGATGGATGTGTCTACTTTAGGGAGTCTTAGACATAGAGTGCCCATTCTCGATGGAAAGTATTTTCATGTGTGGAAAAATGAGATGCTTGTAATCTTCAATCAATATCATTTGAACAAGTATATTGCTAGCCCTTGTGCAGCCCATATTGATCCCTTGCATCCTACCCTAGATGAAGATATTGACATGATTCGCAATCTTAGAACTATTGAGCTCATCATTAGAGGATTGCCCAAAAATCTGATTGCGTGTTTGCCTACTCAAGATTGTGCCTATACTATATGGAAATTTCTTGAGGAACAATTTCCCAATCATTCCTTGAAAACTTTGGATGAAATTCTCCGTAAATCCATTGCCTTGAGTAAGATGAACTCTAGTGATCCTAGTTTTGGTAAATGTCTTCTTGAACTTGCCAATCTTAAGCATGCTAAAGGAGATGTTGAAATCATTAATGATATCATACTCAAAGCTATAAGAATTCATAAAAGTAACAACTTTGATCATTTATCTAATGAATTACCCTCTCTAGGAAATGATGAGTCACAAGATCATGATGAACATGAATATTATGATGATGATGACAGTGACTCCGATCTTGACAATGCAATGAGACATTTTGGTCTTATGGCAAATCTTCAGGGATATGAATCTGGAGGAAAGGAATGGGTTCTTGATAGTGGATGCACTGATCATATGACCGGAGATGAAGAGATGTTCCATGAGCTTGCTGAAAACAACGGCCCTCGAAAATATGTCACCTTTGGTGATAATTCAAAGGGTAAAGTGGTTGGCCTTGGTAAGGTGGCCATCTCACATGATAGTTCCATTCAAAATGTCATGCTTGTCGAATCTCTTGGCTACAACTTACTTTCAGTATCTAGACTTACTGATTTCGGTTTGAATGTCCTATTTACTGAGGTAGATTGCCAAGTATTTCGTCGAGACAATCATAAAATGGTCTTTACGGGTATGTGTAGAGGTGATCTTTATATTGTCGATTTCTCTAAAAAGGCACAACCTAAAACTTACTTTGTTGCTAAATCCTCAAAAGGCTGGTTGTGGCATAGACGACTAGGTCACGTTGGCATGAGAAACCTTGACAAGCTTATTAAAGGAAATCATATCCTTGGAGTTAACGATGTCATATTTGATAAGGATAGACTTTGCAGTGCTTGTCAAGCAGGTAAACAGGTTGGAGGAAGACATCACGTGAATAACATCATGACCACAAGGAGGCCACTTGAGCTGCTTCACATGGATCTTTTTGGTCCCAATGCCTACAAGAGTCTCGGTGGAAATTCTTTTGGTCTAGTTATAGTTGACGATTTTTCAAGATTTACGTGGGTGTTTTTTCTTAATTACAAATCGCAGGTCCAGAAGATCTTCAGAAACTTCGCTAGGAAAGCCCAAAATCAGTTTGATGTGAAGATCAAGAAGGTTCGGAGTGACAACGGAACGGAGTTCAAGAACGCAAATGTGGACACCTTTCTTGACGAAGAAGGGATTTCACACGAGTTCTCGGCTACATACACACCTCAACAAAATGGAGTTGTTGAGAGGAAGAACCGGACGCTCATCGAAATGGCAGGAACAATGCTTGATGAATACAAGACGCCAAAGCACTTTTGGGTAGAAGCGGTTGAGACAGCTTGTCACGCAACAAATCGCTTATATCTTCACAAGCTACTCGGCAAGACGGCATACGAGCTCCTCACCGGTAACAAGCCTCAAGTCGGATACTTTCGAGTATTTGGCTCAAAGTGCTACATTCTTGATAAGCATCGTCGTTCAAAGTTTGCTCCTAAATCTCATGAAGGTTTTCTACTTGGTTATGGCTCAAACTCTCACACTTACCGTGTCTACAACAATTTCACCTGAAAGGTTGAAGAGACGGTAGATGTGAAGTTTGATGAATCTAATGGCTCGCAAGTAGAGCAATTGCCAATTGATGTAGGAGACAAAGACCCTTCAGAAGCAATTCAAGATTTGTCCATTGGCAAATTTCGTCCAACGGAGGTGAAGGAGATTACTTCATCCGTCCAAGTGGAAGCTTCTACTTCACGACAAGGTGAACCAAGAATCGACACGGAAGCATCCACAAGTGGACCACATCAAGATGAAGAAAACGAGGAAGTACGTCAAGATGAACATCAACAACCTCCTTCGACACCACGACAAGAGAACGACGACGTCAACAATGAAGAAGGCCAAGAAGAAGAACAAGATGAAGAAGATGCTCAACAAAGACCCAAGCAAAAGCTCTCACGAGTTCGAGCAAGAATTGCCAAAGATCATCCCGTCGAGCAAATCCTCAATGATATACAAACCGGGAGAATCACTCGCTCAAAAACTCGTTTAGCTAACTTTTGTGAAAACTATTCATTTATCTCTAGCATTGAACCAATGAAGGTTGAAGAAGCATTGGAAGATCCGGATTGGATAAACGCTATGCATGAAGAGCTACATAACTTTGAGAGAAACCAAGTTTGGACATTGGTTGAGAAGCCCGACAACAACCACAACATCATTGGTACCAAATGGGTGTTTCGCAACAAGCAAGATGAAGATGGACAAGTGGTCCGCAACAAAGCATGTCTCGTCGCCCAAGGATACACACAAGTCGAAGGTATGGACTATGGTGAGACGTACGCTCCCGTTGCTAGACTTGAGTCCATTCGCATCTTACTTGCCTATGCTAATCACCATAATATCACCTTGTACCAAATGGACATTAAAAGTGCTTTTCTAAATGGAGAAATAGAGGAGGAAGTTTATGTCAAACAACCTCCCGGCTTTGTCAATCCTAAGAAACCAAATCATGTTTACAAACTTCACAAAGCTCTTTATGGTCTTAAACAAGCTCCTAGAGCATGGTATAAATGCTTGACCAAGTTCCTTACTACAAGTGGTTTTGAAATTGGTAAAATTGATTCTACTCTTTTTACTAAAAGGGTTAATGGAGAACTATTTGTATGCCAAATTTATGTTGATGACATCATATTTGGTTCAACTAACCCTCTCTTTAGTGAAAAGTTTGGAAAGCTAATGTCAGAGAAGTTTGAGATGTCTATGATGAGTGAACTCAAATTCTTTCTCGGGTTGCAAATCAAGCAAACTAAGGAAGGTACATTTGTCTCTCAAACAAAGTACACCAAGGACTTATTCAAGAAGTTCAATATGCAAGAATGCAAAGGTATGTCTACACCCATGCCTACTAGTGGACATAATGATTTGACCAAAGATGGTGAACCTGTCGATCAAAAGGTTTATCGCTCTATGATTGGTTCATTGTTATACCTATGTGCTTCACGTCCCGATATCATGCTAAGTGTGTGCATGTGTGCTCGATATCAAGCTGCTCCTAAAGATTGTCATCTTAAGGCTGTGAAAAGGATAGTGAGATATTTAATCCATACACCAAATTTTGGCATTTGGTATCCTAAGAGGTCTTCTTTTGATCTTGTTGGCTATTCCGACTTAGATTATGCCGGAGACAAGGTTGATAGAAAGTCCATTTCGGGTACTTGTCAATTTCTTGGTAGATCTCTTGTGTCTTGGTCTTCCAAGAAACAAAACTCGGTATCCTTATCCACCGCCGAAGCGGAATACATTGCTGCTGGTTCATGTTGTGCTCAATTACTTTGGATGACCCAAACTCTTAAAGATTATGGGATTTATGTGAAACATGTTCCACTGCTTTGTGACAATGAAAGTGCTATCAAAATTGGTCATAATCCTGTACAACATTCTCGAACTAAGCATATTGAAGTTCGTCATCATTTCATTCGAGATCATGTTGCTAAGGGTGACATCAATCTTAAGCATGTTCGCACCGATAAGCAATTAGCGGATATATTCACTAAACCGCTTGATGAGAAAGTGTTCTGCAGGTTGAGAGGAGAATTGAACATCATTGATGCCTCGAACTTGGAGTAGAAAACTCCATTGGATACATGCAAGACATGAGCTTATGACTAATCCATGATATATCTCTTATGATAACTATCTTATGTCTTGGATATATTTGCACCTTGCATGTTGTCTAACCCATGTAGGTGCTTGGTTGAATCTAATTCCATGAGATTGCGACTCACTCATATCTTGAGCAATCTCTACATCACCAAGACTCTACACAATAGTGGTTGAAGACAAGGAAGCACAAAACCATTCAAACATATCCTTTGAGAAATTCCATGTTAAGCTTCATGATTGTCATTTTTGGATACACAAGTGCTCTTCCTTGCAAGAACTAACCCATGTAGGTAGATGAACTCAAACTCCAAGTGGTGCTCCCAACTCTTGATGAACTACATCAACCCTGAGCACCCACACAAGTTCAACTACATGAGCAAGAACCACATCACCACCCAAGGTATGTCATTCCATCTTAGAGAAGCTTTACTTCAAGACATGAGTCAAAGCAACTCAACAAGATGTGAATACATCAAGATGCTTAAACGAAAAATGGTAACCCCATTTTGAGCTTAAACGATGAGTATGACCTATGATCAAGTGTCCTCACTTGACTCCTAAGTCAATATACTCTAACATAGGTGACTATGTCACCGCCCAATTCTAGATGAAGTTCTCTTGTGTCCTTTTCTGAGTAATTGCATCTGTTCCTTGCATATTTGTTTCCTTCTCTCTCAAACAAAAAGAATCAAAAAAAAACTTCATCTAGAAACTTTCACTTTTTCCTGTTTGTTTTGTTCTGCATATTTCTGCATCAAATTTCTTGCAAACCCGTCAGCTAATTCATTGCAAATCTTTGTGCGATCTTACTTGACTAGTGAGCTGAGGTGACAAGTGTTTTTCTCTGTGTAAACTCGGTCTCACCGACTTGCAAATTTTGGTCCAACCGAATCTTTTCGGTACCACCGAAATGTGCCACTCGGTGCCACCGACTTTGCAATCAGAAAAACAGTTTGCCACTTGTTCTACATTTCTTATGATCCAGCTCCACTCAATGAATCTTGTCCTCCACAAGCATCACAATTTTATCCTCTGCTTTGTGCTAAATCTCAAGGACCAAACCCATTCGACGGATTCCAGGAAAAACCTTCTTGGAAATTGATGTCAAAGGGGGAGAGAGATCACATCAAAGCTTGTAGGAAAGAGAGATCACACCAAGAAAGAAAAAGTATTAAGGGGGAGAGAAAGTCTCAAGGATCCCAGATGTTGTTAAGGGGGAGAGAGATGAGAGAGAGATCTCGAAGAAAAAAAATACTCGAGGATCCCAGATGCTTGATTTTCAAGAGGAGAGATGCCACATGTCTTTTTGGGGGAAAGACATGTTCATATGAACTTATTTGAATTAAGTTCTATTCAGCTCTGATTTTCTGTTTCCTATCTTCTCCCAATATCCCATGTAAGATTCAGGGGGAGCAAGACACCTAAAGGAAAAGAAATCAGCCAAATTCATTGCATATCTTTATTATTGGGGACATGTTGAATCCAATGATATCACTCTCTACATGTCATCTCGGTCTTGGCATTCTTGTGGTTTCTTTTGTTTGCTCTGGCTAGTGGACGTACCTGTGTTATCTAACCTTGTTTGCAGGTTCATTCCATCCTACGCCAACTCGAGACCACAAGGTAAGTATATGCATCAAAATCATGAGTATGAGGAGTTCTTGCTTATGTACATACTGTTTGCAAGAAGGACTCATGAGCATGAAGGTATTTTCCTTAATAATCTTTTGCTCTGATGCATATGGCCAAGATACATGTAACACATTGCCTACTCTATCATGATTATGCTCTCACATACCTCTATATTTCATATTTACATGAGTGCATACATGTAGGGGGAGCCTATGCTTGCTAAATGTTCTTCCAAAGCTTTACTTGCTGTTCTGTATATCTTTATCTAAGGCTTTGATGTATGTTGCCATCATTTATCAAAAAGGGGGAGATTGAAAGCACAAGTGCTCCCTAGGTGGTTTTGATAATTGATGACAACATATCTCTTGTTGGACTAACACTTCTATCTAGCATTTTTTAGATAAGTTCAGCAATGGCATGGCATGGATGTGAAAGTGGAACCCTCAAGATGCTAAGGACAAGGGATTGGCTAAAGCTTCAAGCTCAAGACTCTTCACTTTTACATTTTAGTGATCCAAGATCACATTGAGTCCATAGGAAAAGCCAATACTATCAAGGAGGGATGAGGTGTTGCTTAATGAGCCTCTTGCTTCATGTGCTTAATGATATGCTCCAAAATCCTCAACTACTTTCCCATATCCACATATGACCTAAACTCTAAGCCAAACTCGGTCCTACCGATTCTTCCTATCCGGTGCCACCGAGTTTCACTTGTCATTAGCCACTGCCAAACCCTAGCAATTCGGTTCTACCGATAAGGATCTCGGTCTCACCGAGATGGGATTGCAAACTCTCTGTTACCTATTGTAATATTCTCGGTCCAACCGAGATATGCAATCGGTCCCACCGAGATTGCAATGTAAACTCAGTGTTTCCCCTTTGTAACTTTTTGGTCTCACCGAGTTCCACTCGGTCCCACCGAAAGAGCAAATCGGTCCCACCGAGTTTGCCTGACCAACTCTCTGGTTAGCTAATTACCAAACTTGGTCTCACCGAGTTTGTGTAATCGGTCTCACCGAGATTACGTTATGCCCAAAACCCTAACCGAATCGGTCCTACCGAGTTGCATGTCAGTCCCACCGAAATTCCTAACGGTCACTAGGTTTACATTTTCGGTCCGACCGAGTTTATTGATTCGGTCCCACCGAGATTGGAAAACTGTGTAACGGTTGGATTTTGTGTGGAGGCTATATATACCCCTCCACCTCTTTCTCATTCCAAGAGAGAGCCATCAGAACACACACATCATTCCAACTCATTTGTTCTGAGAGAGAACCACCTACTCATGTGTTGAGACCAAGACATTCCATTCCTACCATATGAATCTTGATCTCTAGCCTTCCCAAGTTGCTTTCCACTCAAATCCTCTTTCCACCAAATCCAAATCCTATGAGAGAGAGTTGAGTGTTGGGGAGACTATCATTTGAAGCACAAGAGCAAGGAGTTCATTACCTACACACCATTTGTTACTTCTTGGAGAGTGGTGTCTCCTAGATTGGCTAGGTGTCACTTGGGAGCCTCCGACAAGATTGTGGAGTTGAACCAAGGAGTTTGTAAGGGCAAGGAGATCGCCTACTTCGTGAAGATCTACCGCTAGTGAGGCAAGTCCTTCGTGGGCCATGGCCATGGTGGGATAGACAAGGTTGCTTCTTCGTGGACCCTTTGTGGGTGGTTGCTTCTTCGTGGACCCTTCGTGGGTGGAGCCCTTCGTGGACTCGCGCAACCGTTGCCCTTGGGTGGAGCCCTGTGTGGACTCGCGCAACCGTTACCCTTCGTGGGTTGAAGTCTCCATCAACGTGGATGTAGGATAGCACCACCTATCCGAACCACGGGAAAAACATCCGTGTCTCCAATTGCATTTAAAATCTCCAAACCCTTCCCTTTACATTCTTGCAAGTTGCATGCTTTACATTCCGCTGCTCATATACTCTTTGCACGCTTGCTTGATATGTATTGTGCATGTTGAATTTGTGCCTAAACTCCACTTAAACCAAAAAAGCTTAAAAATTGCAACTTTAGCACGAAGTGTCTAATCACTCCCCTCTAGACACATCTACTTCTAGATCCTACAAGTGGTATCAGAGCTTTGGTCTCCATTGCCTTGGTTTAATCACCATTGGAGGAAGATGGATGTGTCTACTTTAGGGAGTCTTAGACATAGAGTGCCCATTCTCGATGGAAAGTATTTTCATGTGTGGAAAAATGAGATGCTTGTAATCTTCAATCAATATCATTTGAACAAGTATATTGCTAGCCCTTGTGCAGCCCATATTGATCCCTTGCATCCTACCCTAGATGAAGATATTGACATGATTCGCAATCTTAGAACTATTGAGCTCATCATTAGAGGATTGCCCAAAAATCTGATTGCGTGTTTGCCTACTCAAGATTGTGCCTATACTATATGGAAATTTCTTGAGGAACAATTTCCCAATCATTCCTTGAAAACTTTGGATGAAATTCTCCGTAAATCCATTGCCTTGAGTAAGATGAACTCTAGTGATCCTAGTTTTGGTAAATGTCTTCTTGAACTTGCCAATCTTAAGCATGCTAAAGGAGATGTTGAAATCATTAATGATATCATACTCAAAGCTATAAGAATTCATAAAAGTAACAACTTTGATCATTTATCTAATGAATTACCCTCTCTAGGAAATGATGAGTCACAAGATCATGATGAACATGAATATTATGATGATGATGACAGTGACTCCGATCTTGACAATGCAATGAGACATTTTGGTCTTATGGCAAATCTTCAGGGATATGAATCTGGAGGAAAGGAATGGGTTCTTGATAGTGGATGCACTGATCATATGACCGGAGATGAAGAGATGTTCCATGAGCTTGCTGAAAACAACGGCCCTCGAAAATATGTCACCTTTGGTGATAATTCAAAGGGTAAAGTGGTTGGCCTTGGTAAGGTGGCCATCTCACATGATAGTTCCATTCAAAATGTCATGCTTGTCGAATCTCTTGGCTACAACTTACTTTCAGTATCTAGACTTACTGATTTCGGTTTGAATGTCCTATTTACTGAGGTAGATTGCCAAGTATTTCGTCGAGACAATCATAAAATGGTCTTTACGGGTATGTGTAGAGGTGATCTTTATATTGTCGATTTCTCTAAAAAGGCACAACCTAAAACTTACTTTGTTGCTAAATCCTCAAAAGGCTGGTTGTGGCATAGACGACTAGGTCACGTTGGCATGAGAAACCTTGACAAGCTTATTAAAGGAAATCATATCCTTGGAGTTAACGATGTCATATTTGATAAGGATAGACTTTGCAGTGCTTGTCAAGCAGGTAAACAGGTTGGAGGAAGACATCACGTGAATAACATCATGACCACAAGGAGGCCACTTGAGCTGCTTCACATGGATCTTTTTGGTCCCAATGCCTACAAGAGTCTCGGTGGAAATTCTTTTGGTCTAGTTATAGTTGACGATTTTTCAAGATTTACGTGGGTGTTTTTTCTTAATTACAAATCGCAGGTCCAGAAGATCTTCAGAAACTTCGCTAGGAAAGCCCAAAATCAGTTTGATGTGAAGATCAAGAAGGTTCGGAGTGACAACGGAACGGAGTTCAAGAACGCAAATGTGGACACCTTTCTTGACGAAGAAGGGATTTCACACGAGTTCTCGGCTACATACACACCTCAACAAAATGGAGTTGTTGAGAGGAAGAACCGGACGCTCATCGAAATGGCAGGAACAATGCTTGATGAATACAAGACGCCAAAGCACTTTTGGGTAGAAGCGGTTGAGACAGCTTGTCACGCAACAAATCGCTTATATCTTCACAAGCTACTCGGCAAGACGGCATACGAGCTCCTCACCGGTAACAAGCCTCAAGTCGGATACTTTCGAGTATTTGGCTCAAAGTGCTACATTCTTGATAAGCATCGTCGTTCAAAGTTTGCTCCTAAATCTCATGAAGGTTTTCTACTTGGTTATGGCTCAAACTCTCACACTTACCGTGTCTACAACAATTTCACCTGAAAGGTTGAAGAGACGGTAGATGTGAAGTTTGATGAATCTAATGGCTCGCAAGTAGAGCAATTGCCAATTGATGTAGGAGACAAAGACCCTTCAGAAGCAATTCAAGATTTGTCCATTGGCAAAATTCGTCCAACGGAGGTGAAGGAGATTACTTCATCCGTCCAAGTGGAAGCTTCTACTTCACGACAAGGTGAACCAAGAATCGACACGGAAGCATCCACAAGTGGACCACATCAAGATGAAGAAAACGAGGAAGTACGTCAAGATGAACATCAACAACCTCCTTCTCCACCACGACAAGAGAATGACGACGTCAACAATGAAGAAGGCCAAGAAGAAGAACAAGATGAAGAATATGCTCAACAAAGACCCAAGCAAAAGCTCTCACGAGTTCGAGCAAGAATTGCCAAAGATCATCCCGTCGAGCAAATCCTCAATGATATACAAACCGGGAGAATCACTCGCTCAAAAACTCGTTTAGCTAACTTTTGTGAAAACTATTCATTTATCTCTAGCATTGAACCAATGAAGGTTGAAGAAGCATTGGAAGATCCGGATTGGATAAACGCTATGCATGAAGAGCTACATAACTTTGAGAGAAACCAAGTTTGGACATTGGTTGAGAAGCCCGACAACAACCACAACATCATTGGTACCAAATGGGTGTTTCGCAACAAGCAAGATGAAGATGGACAAGTGGTCCGCAACAAAGCACGTCTCGTCGCCCAAGGATACACACAAGTCGAAGGTATGGACTATGGTGAGACGTACGCTCCCGTTGCTAGACTTGAGTCCATTCGCATCTTACTTGCCTATGCTAATCACCATAATATCACCTTGTACCAAATGGACATTAAAAGTGCTTTTCTAAATGGAGAAATAGAGGAGGAAGTTTATGTCAAACAACCTCCCGGCTTTGTCAATCCTAAGAAACCAAATCATGTTTACAAACTTCACAAAGCTCCTTATGGTCTTAAACAAGCTCCTAGAGCATGGTATAAATGCTTGACCAAGTTCCTTACTACAAGTGGTTTTGAAATTGGTAAAATTGATTCTACTCTTTTTACTAAAAGGGTTAATGGAGAACTATTTGTATGCCAAATTTATGTTGATGACATCATATTTGGTTCAACTAACCCTCTCTTTAGTGAAAAGTTTGGAAAGCTAATGTCAGAGAAGTTTGAGATGTCTATGATGAGTGAACTCAAATTCTTTCTCGGGTTGCAAATCAAGCAAACTAAGGAATGTAC
The DNA here is from genome assembly GCF_056163025.1 of Triticum urartu. Classification (NCBI taxonomy): domain Eukaryota; kingdom Viridiplantae; phylum Streptophyta; class Magnoliopsida; order Poales; family Poaceae; genus Triticum; species Triticum urartu. Next base: position 114,338,802 of record NC_141874.1, on the reverse strand, counting down.
ATTTGTCTCTCAAACAAAGTACACCAAGGACTTATTCAAGAAGTTCAATATGCAAGAATGCAAAGGTATGTCTACACCCATGCCTACTAGTGGACATAATGATTTGACCAAAGATGGTGAACCTGTCGATCAAAAGGTTTATCGCTCTATGATTGGTTCATTGTTATACCGATGTGCTTCACGTCCCGATATCATGCTAAGTGTGTGCATGTGTGCTCGATATCAAGCTGCTCCTAAAGATTGTCATCTTAAGGCTGTGAAAAGGATAGTGAGATATTTAATCCATACACCAAATTTTGGCATTTGGTATCCTAAGAGGTCTTCTTTTGATCTTGTTGGCTATTCCGACTTAGATTATGCCGGAGACAAGGTTGATAGAAAGTCCATTTCGGGTACTTGTCAATTTCTTGGTAGATCTCTTGTGTCTTGGTCTTCCAAGAAACAAAACTCGGTATCCTTATCCACCGCCGAAGCGGAATACATTGCTGCTGGTTCATGTTGTGCTCAATTACTTTGGATGACCCAAACTCTTAAAGATTATGGGATTTATGTGAAACATGTTCCACTGCTTTGTGACAATGAAAGTGCTATCAAAATTGGTCATAATCCTGTACAACATTCTCGAACTAAGCATATTGAAGTTCGTCATCATTTCATTCGAGATCATGTTGCTAAGGGTGACATCAATCTTAAGCATGTTCGCACCGATAAGCAATTAGCGGATATATTCACTAAACCGCTTGATGAGAAAGTGTTCTGCAGGTTGAGAGGAGAATTGAACATCATTGATGCCTCGAACTTGGAGTAGAAAACTCCATTGGATACATGCAAGACATGAGCTTATGACTAATCCATGATATATCTCTTATGATAACTATCTTATGTCTTGGATATATTTGCACCTTGCATGTTGTCTAACCCATGTAGGTGCTTGGTTGAATCTAATTCCATGAGATTGCGACTCACTCATATCTTGAGCAATCTCTACATCACCAAGACTCTACACAATAGTGGTTGAAGACAAGGAAGCACAAAACCATTCAAACATATCCTTTGAGAAATTCCATGTTAAGCTTCATGATTGTCATTTTTGGATACACAAGTGCTCTTCCTTGCAAGAACTAACCCATGTAGGTAGATGAACTCAAACTCCAAGTGGTGCTCCCAACTCTTGATGAACTACATCAACCCTGAGCACCCACACAAGTTCAACTACATGAGCAAGAACCACATCACCACCCAAGGTATGTCATTCCATCTTAGAGAAGCTTTACTTCAAGACATGAGTCAAAGCAACTCAACAAGATGTGAATACATCAAGATGCTTAAACGAAAAATGGTAACCCCATTTTGAGCTTAAACGATGAGTATGACCTATGATCAAGTGTCCTCACTTGACTCCTAAGTCAATATACTCTAACATAGGTGACTATGTCACCGCCCAATTCTAGATGAAGTTCTCTTGTGTCCTTTTCTGAGTAATTGCATCTGTTCCTTGCATATTTGTTTCCTTCTCTCTCAAACAAAAAGAATCAAAAAAAAACTTCATCTAGAAACTTTCACTTTTTCCTGTTTGTTTTGTTCTGCATATTTCTGCATCAAATTTCTTGCAAACCCGTCAGCTAATTCATTGCAAATCTTTGTGCGATCTTACTTGACTAGTGAGCTGAGGTGACAAGTGTTTTTCTCTGTGTAAACTCGGTCTCACCGACTTGCAAATTTTGGTCCAACCGAATCTTTTCGGTACCACCGAAATGTGCCACTCGGTGCCACCGACTTTGCAATCAGAAAAACAGTTTGCCACTTGTTCTACATTTCTTATGATCCAGCTCCACTCAATGAATCTTGTCCTCCACAAGCATCACAATTTTATCCTCTGCTTTGTGCTAAATCTCAAGGACCAAACCCATTCGACGGATTCCAGGAAAAACCTTCTTGGAAATTGATGTCAAAGGGGGAGAGAGATCACATCAAAGCTTGTAGGAAAGAGAGATCACACCAAGAAAGAAAAAGTATTAAGGGGGAGAGAAAGTCTCAAGGATCCCAGATGTTGTTAAGGGGGAGAGAGATGAGAGAGAGATCTCGAAGAAAAAAAATACTCGAGGATCCCAGATGCTTGATTTTCAAGAGGAGAGATGCCACATGTCTTTTTGGGGGAAAGACATGTTCATATGAACTTATTTGAATTAAGTTCTATTCAGCTCTGATTTTCTGTTTCCTATCTTCTCCCAATATCCCATGTAAGATTCAGGGGGAGCAAGACACCTAAAGGAAAAGAAATCAGCCAAATTCATTGCATATCTTTATTATTGGGGACATGTTGAATCCAATGATATCACTCTCTACATGTCATCTCGGTCTTGGCATTCTTGTGGTTTCTTTTGTTTGCTCTGGCTAGTGGACGTACCTGTGTTATCTAACCTTGTTTGCAGGTTCATTCCATCCTACGCCAACTCGAGACCACAAGGTAAGTATATGCATCAAAATCATGAGTATGAGGAGTTCTTGCTTATGTACATACTGTTTGCAAGAAGGACTCATGAGCATGAAGGTATTTTCCTTAATAATCTTTTGCTCTGATGCATATGGCCAAGATACATGTAACACATTGCCTACTCTATCATGATTATGCTCTCACATACCTCTATATTTCATATTTACATGAGTGCATACATGTAGGGGGAGCCTATGCTTGCTACATGTTCTTCCAAAGCTTTACTTGCTGTTCTGTATATCTTTATCTAAGGCTTTGATGTATGTTGCCATCATTTATCAAAAAGGGGGAGATTGAAAGCACAAGTGCTCCCTAGGTGGTTTTGATAATTGATGACAACATATCTCTTGTTGGACTAACACTTCTATCTAGCATTTTTTAGATAAGTTCAGCAATGGCATGGCATGGATGTGAAAGTGGAACCCTCAAGATGCTAAGGACAAGGGATTGGCTAAAGCTTCAAGCTCAAGACTCTTCACTTTTACATTTTAGTGATCCAAGATCACATTGAGTCCATAGGAAAAGCCAATACTATCAAGGAGGGATGAGGTGTTGCTTAATGAGCCTCTTGCTTCATGTGCTTAATGATATGCTCCAAAATCCTCAACTACTTTCCCATATCCACATATGACCTAAACTCTAAGCCAAACTCGGTCCTACCGATTCTTCCTATCCGGTGCCACCGAGTTTCACTTGTCATTAGCCACTGCCAAACCCTAGCAATTCGGTTCTACCGATAAGGATCTCGGTCTCACCGAGATGGGATTGCAAACTCTCTGTTACCTATTGTAATATTCTCGGTCCAACCGAGATATGCAATCGGTCCCACCGAGATTGCAATGTAAACTCAGTGTTTCCCCTTTGTAACTTTTTGGTCTCACCGAGTTCCACTCGGTCCCACCGAAAGAGCAAATCGGTCCCACCGAGTTTGCCTGACCAACTCTCTGGTTAGCTAATTACCAAACTTGGTCTCACCGAGTTTGTGTAATCGGTCTCACCGATATTACGTTATGCCCAAAACCCTAACCGAATCGGTCCTACCGAGTTGCATGTCAGTCCCACCGAAATTCCTAACGGTCACTAGGTTTACATTTTCGGTCCGACCGAGTTTATTGATTCGGTCCCACCGAGATTGGAAAACTGTGTAACGGTTGGATTTTGTGTGGAGGCTATATATACCCCTCCACCTCTTTCTCATTCCAAGAGAGAGCCATCAGAACACACACATCATTCCAACTCATTTGTTCTGAGAGAGAACCACCTACTCATGTGTTGAGACCAAGACATTCCATTCCTACCATATGAATCTTGATCTCTAGCCTTCCCAAGTTGCTTTCCACTCAAATCCTCTTTCCACCAAATCCAAATCCTATGAGAGAGAGTTGAGTGTTGGGGAGACTATCATTTGAAGCACAAGAGCAAGGAGTTCATTACCTACACACCATTTGTTACTTCTTGGAGAGTGGTGTCTCCTAGATTGGCTAGGTGTCACTTGGGAGCCTCCGACAAGATTGTGGAGTTGAACCAAGGAGTTTGTAAGGGCAAGGAGATCGCCTACTTCGTGAAGATCTACCGCTAGTGAGGCAAGTCCTTCGTGGGCCATGGCCATGGTGGGATAGACAAGGTTGCTTCTTCGTGGACCCTTTGTGGGTGGTTGCTTCTTCGTGGACCCTTCGTGGGTGGAGCCCTTCGTGGACTCGCGCAACCGTTGCCCTTGGGTGGAGCCCTGTGTGGACTCGCGCAACCGTTACCCTTCGTGGGTTGAAGTCTCCATCAACGTGGATGTAGGATAGCACCACCTATCCGAACCACGGGAAAAACATCCGTGTCTCCAATTGCATTTAAAATCTCCAAACCCTTCCCTTTACATTCTTGCAAGTTGCATGCTTTACATTCCGCTGCTCATATACTCTTTGCACGCTTGCTTGATATGTATTGTGCATGTTGAATTTGTGCCTAAACTCCACTTAAACCAAAAAAGCTTAAAAATTGCAACTTTAGCACGAAGTGTCTAATCACCCCCCTCTAGACACATCTACTTCTAGATCCTACAAGTGGTATCAGAGCTTTGGTCTCCATTGCCTTGGTTTAATCACCATTGGAGGAAGATGGATGTGTCTACTTTAGGGAGTCTTAGACATAGAGTGCCCATTCTCGATGGAAAGTATTTTCATGTGTGGAAAAATGAGATGCTTGTAATCTTCAATCAATATCATTTGAACAAGTATATTGCTAGCCCTTGTGCAGCCCATATTGATCCCTTGCATCCTACCCTAGATGAAGATATTGACATGATTCGCAATCTTAGAACTATTGAGCTCATCATTAGAGGATTGCCCAAAAATCTGATTGCGTGTTTGCCTACTCAAGATTGTGCCTATACTATATGGAAATTTCTTGAGGAACAATTTCCCAATCATTCCTTGAAAACTTTGGATGAAATTCTCCGTAAATCCATTGCCTTGAGTAAGATGAACTCTAGTGATCCTAGTTTTGGTAAATGTCTTCTTGAACTTGCCAATCTTAAGCATGCTAAAGGAGATGTTGAAATCATTAATGATATCATACTCAAAGCTATAAGAATTCATAAAAGTAACAACTTTGATCATTTATCTAATGAATTACCCTCTCTAGGAAATGATGAGTCACAAGATCATGATGAACATGAATATTATGATGATGATGACAGTGACTCCGATCTTGACAATGCAATGAGACATTTTGGTCTTATGGCAAATCTTCAGGGATATGAATCTGGAGGAAAGGAATGGGTTCTTGATAGTGGATGCACTGATCATATGACCGGAGATGAAGAGATGTTCCATGAGCTTGCTGAAAACAACGGCCCTCGAAAATATGTCACCTTTGGTGATAATTCAAAGGGTAAAGTGGTTGGCCTTGGTAAGGTGGCCATCTCACATGATAGTTCCATTCAAAATGTCATGCTTGTCGAATCTCTTGGCTACAACTTACTTTCAGTATCTAGACTTACTGATTTCGGTTTGAATGTCCTATTTACTGAGGTAGATTGCCAAGTATTTCGTCGAGACAATCATAAAATGGTCTTTACGGGTATGTGTAGAGGTGATCTTTATATTGTCGATTTCTCTAAAAAGGCACAACCTAAAACTTACTTTGTTGCTAAATCCTCAAAAGGCTGGTTGTGGCATAGACGACTAGGTCACGTTGGCATGAGAAACCTTGACAAGCTTATTAAAGGAAATCATATCCTTGGAGTTAACGATGTCATATTTGATAAGGATAGACTTTGCAGTGCTTGTCAAGCAGGTAAACAGGTTGGAGGAAGACATCACGTGAATAACATCATGACCACAAGGAGGCCACTTGAGCTGCTTCACATGGATCTTTTTGGTCCCAATGCCTACAAGAGTCTCGGTGGAAATTCTTTTGGTCTAGTTATAGTTGACGATTTTTCAAGATTTACGTGGGTGTTTTTTCTTAATTACAAATCGCAGGTCCAGAAGATCTTCAGAAACTTCGCTAGGAAAGCCCAAAATCAGTTTGATATGAAGATCAAGAAGGTTCAGAGTGACAACGGAACGGAGTTCAAGAACGCAAATGTGGACACCTTTCTTGACGAAGAAGGGATTTCACACGAGTTCTCGGCTACATACACACCTCAACAAAATGGAGTTGTTGAGAGGAAGAAACGGACGCTCATCGAAATGCAGGAACAATGCTTGATGAATACAAGACGCCAAAGCACTTTTGGGTAGAAGCGGTTGAGACAGCTTGTCACGCAACAAATCGCTTATATCTTCACAAGCTACTCGGCAAGACGGCATACGAGCTCCTCACCGGTAACAAGCCTCAAGTCGGATACTTTCGAGTATTTGGCTCAAAGTGCTACATTCTTGATAAGCATCGTCGTTCAAAGTTTGCTCCTAAATCTCATGAAGGTTTTCTACTTGGTTATGGCTCAAACTCTCACACTTACCGTGTCTACAACAATTTCACCTGAAAGGTTGAAGAGACGGTAGATGTGAAGTTTGATGAATCTAATGGCTCGCAAGTAGAGCAATTGCCAATTGATGTAGGAGACAAAGACCCTTCAGAAGCAATTCAAGATTTGTCCATTGGCAAAATTCGTCCAACGGAGGTGAAGGAGATTACTTCATCCGTCCAAGTGGAAGCTTCTACTTCACGACAAGGTGAACCAAGAATCGACACGGAAGCATCCACAAGTGGACCACATCAAGATGAAGAAAACGAGGAAGTACGTCAAGATGAACATCAACAACCTCCTTCTCCACCACGACAAGAGAATGACGACGTCAACAATGAAGAAGGCCAAGAAGAAGAACAAGATGAAGAATATGCTCAACAAAGACCCAAGCAAAAGCTCTCACGAGTTCGAGCAAGAATTGCCAAAGATCATCCCGTCGAGCAAATCCTCAATGATATACAAACCGGGAGAATCACTCGCTCAAAAACTCGTTTAGCTAACTTTTGTGAAAACTATTCATTTATCTCTAGCATTGAACCAATGAAGGTTGAAGAAGCATTGGAAGATCCGGATTGGATAAACGCTATGCATGAAGAGCTACATAACTTTGAGAGAAACCAAGTTTGGACATTGGTTGAGAAGCCCGACAACAACCACAACATCATTGGTACCAAATGGGTGTTTCGCAACAAGCAAGATGAAGATGGACAAGTGGTCCGCAACAAAGCACGTCTCGTCGCCCAAGGATACACACAAGTCGAAGGTATGGACTATGGTGAGACGTACGCTCCCGTTGCTAGACTTGAGTCCATTCGCATCTTACTTGCCTATGCTAATCACCATAATATCACCTTGTACCAAATGGACATTAAAAGTGCTTTTCTAAATGGAGAAATAGAGGAGGAAGTTTATGTCAAACAACCTCCCGGCTTTGTCAATCCTAAGAAACCAAATCATGTTTACAAACTTCACAAAGCTCTTTATGGTCTTAAACAAGCTCCTAGAGCATGGTATAAATGCTTGACCAAGTTCCTTACTACAAGTGGTTTTGAAATTGGTAAAATTGATTCTACTCTTTTTACTAAAAGGGTTAATGGAGAACTATTTGTATGCCAAATTTATGTTGATGACATCATATTTGGTTCAACTAACCCTCTCTTTAGTGAAAAGTTTGGAAAGCTAATGTCAGAGAAGTTTGAGATGTCTATGATGAGTGAACTCAAATTCTTTCTCGGGTTGCAAATCAAGCAAACTAAGGAATGTACATTTGTCTCTCAAACAAAGTACACCAAGGACTTATTCAAGAAGTTCAATATGCAAGAATGCAAAGGTATGTCTACACCCATGCCTACTAGTGGACATAATGATTTGACCAAAGATGGTGAACCTGTCGATCAAAAGGTTTATCGCTCTATGATTGGTTCATTGTTATACCTATGTGCTTCACGTCCCGATATCATGCTAAGTGTGTGCATGTGTGCTCGATATCAAGCTGCTCCTAAAGATTGTCATCTTAAGGCTGTGAAAAGGATAGTGAGATATTTAATCCATACACCAAATTTTGGCATTTGGTATCCTAAGAGGTCTTCTTTTGATCTTGTTGGCTATTCCGACTTAGATTATGCCGGAGACAAGGTTGATAGAAAGTCCATTTCGGGTACTTGTCAATTTCTTGGTAGATCTCTTGTGTCTTGGTCTTCCAAGAAACAAAACTCGGTATCCTTATCCACCGCCGAAGCGGAATACATTGCTGCTGGTTCATGTTGTGCTCAATTACTTTGGATGACCCAAACTCTTAAAGATTATGGGATTTATGTGAAACATGTTCCACTGCTTTGTGACAATGAAAGTGCTATCAAAATTGGTCATAATCCTGTACAACATTCTCGAACTAAGCATATTGAAGTTCGTCATCATTTCATTCGAGATCATGTTGCTAAGGGTGACATCAATCTTAAGCATGTTCGCACCGATAAGCAATTAGCGGATATATTCACTAAACCGCTTGATGAGAAAGTGTTTTGCAGGTTGAGAGGAGAATTGAACATCATTGATGCCTCGAACTTGGAGTAGAAAACTCCATTGGATACATGCAAGACATGAGCTTATGACTAATCCATGATATATCTCTTATGATAACTATCTTATGTCTTGGATATATTTGCACCTTGCATGTTGTCTAACCCATGTAGGTGCTTGGTTGAATCTAATTCCATGAGATTGCGACTCACTCATATCTTGAGCAATCTCTACATCACCAAGACTCTACACAATAGTGGTTGAAGACAAGGAAGCACAAAACCATTCAAACATATCCTTTGAGAAATTCCATGTTAAGCTTCATGATTGTCATTTTTGGATACACAAGTGCTCTTCCTTGCAAGAACTAACCCATGTAGGTAGATGAACTCAAACTCCAAGTGGTGCTCCCAACTCTTGATGAACTACATCAACCCTGAGCACCCACACAAGTTCAACTACATGAGCAAGAACCACATCACCACCCAAGGTATGTCATTCCATCTTAGAGAAGCTTTACTTCAAGACATGAGTCAAAGCAACTCAACAAGATGTGAATACATCAAGATGCTTAAACGAAAAATGGTAACCCCATTTTGAGCTTAAACGATGAGTATGACCTATGATCAAGTGTCCTCACTTGACTCCTAAGTCAATATACTCTAACATAGGTGACTATGTCACCGCCCAATTCTAGATGAAGTTCTCTTGTGTCCTTTTCTGAGTAATTGCATCTGTTCCTTGCATATTTGTTTCCTTCTCTCTCAAACAAAAAGAATCAAAAAAAACTTCATCTAGAAACTTTCACTTTTTCCTGTTTGTTTTGTTCTGCATATTTCTGCATCAAATTTCTTGCAAACCCGTCAGCTAATTCATTGCAAATCTTTGTGCGAACTTACTTGACTAGTGAGCTGAGGTGACAAGTGTTTTTCTCTGTGTAAACTCGGTCTCACCGACTTGCAAATTTCGGTCCAACCGAATCTTTTCGGTACCACCGAAATGTGCCACTCGGTGCCACCGACTTTGCAATCAGAAAAACAGTTTGCCACTTGTTCTACATTTCTTATGATCCAGCTCCACTCAATGAATCTTGTCCTCCACAAGCATCACAATTTTATCCTCTGCTTTGTGCTAAATCTCAAGGACCAAACCCATTCGACGGATTCCAGGAAAAACCTTCTTGGAAATTGATGTCAAAGGGGGAGAGAGATCACATCAAAGCTTGTAGGAAAGAGAGATCACACCAAGAAAGAAAAAGTATTAAGGGGGAGAGAAAGTCTCAAGGATCCCAGATGTTGTTAAGGGGGAGAGAGAGATGAGAGAGAGATCTCGAAGAAAAAAAATACTCGAGGATCCCAGATGCTTGATTTTCAAGAGGAGAGATGCCACATGTCTTTTGGGGGAAAAGACATGTTCATATGAACTCATTTGAGTTAAGTTCTATTCAGCTCTGATTTTCTGTTTCCTATCTTCTCCCAATATCCCATGTAAGATTCAGGGGGAGCAAGACACCTAAAGGAAAAGAAATCAGCCAAATTCATTGCATATCTTTATTATTGGGGACATGTTGAATCCAATGATATCACTCTCTACATGTCATCCCGGTCTTGGCATTCTTGTGGTTTCTTTTGTTTGCTCTGGCTAGTGGACGTACCTGTGTTATCTAACCTTGTTTGCAGGTTCATTCCATCCTACGCCAACTCGAGACCACAAGGTAAGTATATGCATCAAAATCATGAGTATGAGGAGTTCTTGCTTATGTACATACTGTTTGCAAGAAGGACTCATGAGCATGAAGGTATTTTCCTTAATAATCTTTTGCTCTGATGCATATGGCCAAGATACATGTAACACATTGCCTACTCTATCATGATTATGCTCTCACATACCTCTATATTTCATATTTACATGAGTGCATACATGTAGGGGGAGCCTATGCTTTACTTGCTGTTCTGTATATCTTTATCTAAAGCTTTGATGTATGTTGCCATCATTTACCAAAAAGGGGGAGATTGAAAGCACAAGTGCTCCCTAGGTGGTTTTGATAATTGATGACAACATATCTCTTGTTGGACTAACACTTCTATCTAGCATGTTTCAGATAAGTTCAGCAATGGCATGGCATGGATGTGAAAGTGGAACCCTCAAGATGCTAAGGACAAGGGATTGGCTAAAGCTTCAAGCTCAAGACTCTTCACTTTTACATTTTAGTGATCCAAGATCACATTGAGTCCATAGGAAAAGCCAATACTATCAAGGAGGGATGAGGTGTTGCTTAATGAGCCTCTTGCTTCATGTGCTTAATGATATGCTCCAAAATCCTCAACTACTTTCCCATATCCACATATGACCTAAACTCTAAGCCAAACTCGGTCCTACCGATTCTTCCTATCCGGCGCCACCGAGTTTCACTTGTCATTAGCCACTGCCAAACCCTAGCAATTCGGTTCTACCGATAAGGATCTCGGTCTCACCGAGATGGGATTGCAAACTCTCTGTTACCTATTGTAATATTCTCGGTCCCACCGAGATATGCAATCGGTCCCACCGAGATTGCAATGTAAACTCAGTGTTTCCCCTTTGTAACTTTTTGGTCTCACCGAGTTCCACTCGGTCCCACCGAAAGAGCAAATCGGTCCCACCGAGTTTGCCTGACAAACTCTCTGGTTAGCTAATTACCAAACTCGGTCTCACCGAGTTTGTGTAATCGGTCTCACCGAGATTACGTTATGCCCAAAACCCTAACCGAATCGGTCCTACCGAGTTGCATGTCAATCCCACCGAAATTCCTAATGGTCACTAGGTTTACATTTTCGGTCCGACCGAGTTTATTGATTCAGTCCCACCGAGATTGGAAAACTGTGTAACGGTTGGATTTTGTGTGGAGGCTATATATACCCCTCCACCTCTTTCTCATTCCAAGAGAGAGCCATCAGAACACACACATCATTCCAACTCATTTGTTCTGAGAGAGAACCACCTACTCATGTGTTGAGACCAAGACATTCCATTCCTACCATATGAATCTTGATCTCTAGCCTTCCCAAGTTGCTTTCCACTCAAATCCTCTTTCCACCAAATCCAAATCCTATGAGAGAGAGTTGAGTGTTGGGGAGACTATCATTTGAAGCACAAGAGCAAGGAGTTCATTACCTACACACCATTTGTTACTTCTTGGAGAGTGGTGTCTCCTAGATTGGCTAGGTGTCACTTGGGAGCCTCCGACAAGATTGTGGAGTTGAACCAAGGAGTTTGTAAGGGCAAGGAGATCGCCTACTTCGTGAAGATCTACCGCTAGTGAGGCAAGTCCTTCGTGGGCGATGGCCATGGTGGGATAGACAAGGTTGCTTCTTCGTGGACCCTTTGTGGGTGGTTGCTTCTTCGTGGACCCTTCGTGGGTGGAGCCCTTCGTGGACTCGCGCAACCGTTGCCCTTGGGTGGAGCCCTGTGTGGACTCGCGCAACCGTTACCCTTCGTGGGTTGAAGTCTCCATCAACGTGGATGTAGGATAGCACCACCTATCCGAACCACGGGAAAAACATCCGTGTCTCCAATTGCATTTAAAATCTCCAAACCCTTCCCTTTACATTCTTGCAAGTTGCATGCTTTACATTCCGCTGCTCATATACTCTTTGCACGCTTGCTTGATATGTATTGTGCATGTTGAATTTGTGCCTAAACTCCACTTAAACCGAAAAAGCTTAAAATTGCAACTTTAGCACGAAGTGTCTAATCACCCCCCTCTAGACACATCTACTTCTAGATCCTACAGTAATCCCTCACTACAGGCACTTCCTCCTGAACAACTCCCGTGAGGGTATTCACTTGGCTCCTCCTAGGTTCATGCCTAGATACATACTTAATCCTTTTTCCATCCGGGGTGGTGAGATAAATCGACTTACTAGCATAGTCAATACTTCCTCCATACTTTGACATCTAGTCCATGCCTAATATCACATCCAATCCTTGTGACTCCAAGATAATTAGGTCGGACAGAAAAACATGGGTGCCAATGGTTAGGGGTATCTGGTCGCACCATCGACTAGCCATATACTTTGCTCCAGGTGAACTTACAAACAAAGGGGTCGTAAGGGTTTGGGTTGGTAGTTTAAACTTATCCGCAAATCCCCTTGATATGTATGAATGTGATGCACCAGTATCAAATAGAACAAGAGCGGTAAATGACTTAACCAAAAACTTACGTATTACCGCGTCCGACTGCTCTTCAACCTCCTCCATGTTAACGTGGTTCACTTGTCCTTTGTTGAATGGAGTGGTCTTCTTCCCAGCGCTCCCATTTCCGTTTCCATTCTTTCCTTCAGGGCACTCCGTGGCATACTGTCCAGTCTTCCTGCACTTGAAGCAAGTAACGTGACTTAGATCTCTTTTGGCGGGTGTGGCTGGATTGGGGCGGTTCTGATTGTTATTGGCTCCGTTCCCATTCCCATTCTTAGAACCATTGTGGTTATGCGATCCTCCTCCGTTGTGGTTATGAACTCCATGGTTATGAACAAGTCCTCCCGAGTTCGGGGTTAGGCGAGGCTTCTGCTGAGCTCCTGAGTTATACCTCCCTTGTCCATACTTCCTCTTACGATTCTCAATCTGTTGTTGCTTCCCTTCAATCATAAGAGCCTTATCTACCAACTCCTGGTAGTTGTTGAAGGTGGCTACCATCAACTGCATACTCATCTCATCATTCAGCCCTTCCATAAACTTCTCCTGCTTTGCGGCATCTGGGGCCACATCGTCAGGGGCATAGCGAGATAGCTTGCTAAACTCATCCACGTACTGAGCCACAGTACGGTTCCCCTGGCGTAAGTTGAGAAACTCACGCTTCTTCATACTCATAGCTCCAGTTGAGACATGGGCTGTGCAGAAAGCTTGCTGAAACCGGTCCCAAGTCACTATGGCTATAGGGTAGGTGATAGTGTAATTCTCCCACCATGATGATGTTGGTCCATCCAATTGATGTGCGGCAAAGCACACCTTCTCAGCATCGGTACATCCTGCCGTGGTCAACTCCCTTCCAATACGGCATAGCCAATCATCAGCAACTATAGGCTCGGTGCTACTGGAGAACACCGGTGGCTGTAACCTTAGAAAAAACGGGCTAGGTTGTCCACTGGCGGCGGGTTGTTGTTGTTATTGTTGTTATTGTTGTTGTTGTTGCCCTAGTTCTGAACTAGCAATTGCATCAAGGTGTTCTGCAGCTGGATCAACTGAGTGAGCTCCGGCGGAAAGGCAAATCCGGGGTCATGTCTCAGAGGCATCTGATGGGTTTAGATGGAAGATATTAGAATAGAATGAGGTCTAATGAGAAAGAACTACCCATATGCACATGAGACAAACACAATCATTTCACTCAATCAATGAAGCAAGGGCATACAAGCGGTCTAGAACTATCGCAAAAGTGCTCAACTACTACTGAATACATGGGGGAATACTACTAATCATTGGGTGGTCATCTAGATATTTTGATCGGTGGAAGATTCCATGATATCTGCTCCAGCTTCGTCTTCAAAGTCATCATCACTAGGGTCGGAGTTAGTGTCGTCGATGATGATGTAGTCCTCCGGACGAATCTCCTTGGGTTCTTCGTCTTCTTCTACTGGAGTGGGGTCTCCCATGAATATTTCGATCTTCTTAATCAGGTCGTCATTCTTCTCCAGTAGTGTTGCAATTTCCTCCTCATATCCATCGCGTGTAGACTTAAGTTCTTCTTCCAGATCGATGATCCTTGTCTTCGCCTTCTTCAAATCTATCATGTCTGCGCACATCTGATTCTCCTGGCGTCGAATGTGTTGGTTTAGTTCCTGGATGAAAGCTGCAGTTGATCTATCCTTCCTGGTGCTGATCATCTCCCATTGCTCGTCTCGGCGCCCACATATCTGGTAGATAGTGTCCTTAAGATCCTTGTGATATACTTCTTCGATGTGTCCCATGGTGATGTGAGCTTCCATACTCTTTCCTAAACTCCAGGTGGGTGCGTCGAAGGAAAATTCTATAGGCTTAGTGACTGGCGTGAATGTCCTTCCTGGAACTTGAACGTGAATCATCAATCACTCCTCTTCAGGTAAAATGGCGTTGTAAGTCCCGGTGAAGCTTGGTATTCCTATGTTCAAGTCCCTAGTGACTTCCTTCAAGTGTCGTCCAAAAGGTGCGTCTTCATCCGGTTATGCAAACTTGTTCCTTGCGTCCGCCATCCTAAAGAGTAGAAAATGGAGAGGAGTCAGAAATGAGAAGAGAATAGTGATCTAGGGCTTTAGCTTAGTGGTCGTGTCCTACACTCAGCGTGTGCTCTGATACCATCTTTGTAGCGACCCGACCTCAAATGGTCAAGTCTATGTGCTACAATGTCATCCCTGGATCGGTAATGCTGACACACACAGTACACAAAGGATTTATAACAGATTAGCAATCACACACTTATTACATCGAAAGTCTCAAAAGAGAACTTATTACAATAATATGGCTTAAGGCCATCTAACACGATAACAACGGAAGGCTTGGAAGATAATGGCTTAAGGCCATCAACTCCAACGGCATGGCTGAGCTGCACGACATGGCTTAAGGCCATCAACTCCAACGGCATGGCTGAGCTGCACGGCAACGACCTAACGAACCTTACTCCTCGTCTGAAAAGTCTGCAACATAATACGTTGCAGCCCGAAAACAGGTCAGCACATGGAATATGCTGGCAAAGTAACACATTAGAGCAAGAACAGAATAATGCTATCACTACATGCATATTTGGCTGGTGGAAAGCTCTACGGTTACAGTTTTGCGAAAAGCCAATTTTTCCCTACAACAAAGGAATATATTTTAATTTAACTATCATGGTGGTTGAACATCATTGAGAAGGTTCCTCCAACTCAATCCCAATTAAAGTAATTAGCAACCCAACAATATTAATTAAGAGTAATGAGATACTTAAGATACTCTAGGTACTAGATACTCAAGATTGTCCATAATCGGGGACACGGCTAACCATGATTAGTTTATACACTCTACAGAGGTTTGTGCACTTTTCCCCACAAGACTTGACCGCCTCCGTTAGATTTCTCACACTGCATGATGTTTGAGAAACGGATGACCAAGACACAGTCTTTCAGAAACATTAAGTCTCTACTCCGAGTAGACCATACCAAACCTACAAACCCACTACCTGCTGATCTACCTCTTCAAGAGCTTCACGTAACTTACTCAACTATTCTAGAGCCCATAATAGCTTGTGGCTGCACACGGAAGTTTCTAGCATGAATCATCTCGGTTCCCTTTGAGCCTGGGTGGCGATCCATAGGAAGATCACACGGGTACTTCGGGATTTCCAAAAATACAGGCAACACTGGGTACTCCAGGTGCCTCAACCCACCCAGATGTATATTTAAGTTGCCACCTTAAGTTGAACCATTAATTAACAATCTCACATCTGTCATGGATTTCACTCACCCAAACCACGTCTACGAGCATAGCATAGCAATATAAGCAACGCATAGAAGTAACTCCCAAAGGTTTGAATGTAACAGGGTAATAGGTTCTACCTCATCAACTTCTTCCCAACCCACATGTTAATGACATCCTAACCATGCAATGTTTGAGGATTGGAACTAATGCATAAAAATGGGTGGTAAGGGGATATGATCAAAGTGTTACTTGCCTTGTTGACGATCCGCGTAACCTAGAGACTCCAAATAACACGCTTCACACTCCGAGAATTCTATCGCAAACAAACAGTAGCATACATAAGCAAATAACAAATAAGCACGGGTAAAAATCAAATAAGAAGATCTAACCGAAAATTTCAACTTAAGAACTCCGGTTTGCAAAAAGAATCAAACCAAACGGAGCAACGAAACTCAAACGGCGAAAGAAACAATATCCGTTTACTAATCTGAACTAGGGTCAAATTTTTATAGTACCAAAATCTTGTTCAAGTTGGTTAAGCGTAAAGAGGGTCTCAAGACGAAGATCTAGGCGCTTGAATCGCCTGATTCTGACTAACAAGCGGAAAGATAAACCAAAACGAAAATCGGATCAGGAATCGTGATCGAGAATAATCGCGGAAAAATCCGATAAAAGAAAACTGACGAATAGGCTAACGAATGAGCGTTCGTTATCTGTAACTAACGAGCGAAAACCGTTCGTTAAAACGAACGTCCGCTAAAAATAAAAACCGGCGAACCGAAAAAAATGACTAGGGTTTTCTAACAAAAACCGAACCGGTTTTCTAAAAAAACCGAACGGCGCTAACCTCCGGCAAGGTCCGGCACGGCGGCAGCTCTGGCATGGGGCAGCGGTGGCGCGGCAGCGGCCAGGCGGCTCGGCAGCAGCGGCGGCGACAACGGGCGGCGGCGGCAACGGGCGGCGGCGGCTTGCGGCGGGGCGTGGCTCGAGGCGTAGTGGCGGCTTACGGCGGCGCGGCGCGACTTATAAAGGGGGCAAGGTGGGGTGCCTTGGGGGAGGGGACATGGCGCGGGAACGGCGAGGTGGGCCGGTGGCTGGGCTTCGGCCCAGTCGGCCTAGGCGCGCTCTTTTTTTTAAACAATTCCGCCCGGATCGGAAGATTCATTGGTTTCATCCAAAGGCTTCTGTCTCGAAACTCAGAAAAATCCTAGGAAATAAAATAAAATTCTAAAAATGCCAAAACAAATTTTCACCGTCTAAATAAAATATTTAGAACAAGATGAACATTTTCTTAGCCCTAAAATGCAGTTTCGAAAACGTGCAATTTTTCTAATGCAAATAAAATCCAAATAAAATCAAATAAATGATTTTAATATTTTCCCTCCAATATTTAATTTATTTTGGAGAATTCATATTATCTCCTCTCATATATTTTTAATTATGAAATATGTCGGAGAGAAATATAATTAAAACCAAAATCCTCATTTCATTATTTGATAAAAATCAAATAAGGAAACCGGGAAATCCCCAACTCTCTCCGTGGGTCCTTGAGCTGCTTAGGATTTCGAGGATTGCGGAACGAAAATGCAATAAAATATAATTTGGGATGTTATAGCACTAATTTCAGTGGGCCCCGCTTGTCAACTTTGACTTGGCCACGTGAGCTTTGACCGGGTCCCACATGTCAGCCTCTGTAGCTGACTATGTGTCACTGACTAGTGGGCCCTACTGGTCAGGTTTGACCTGGAGGCGCCCAGTTGACCAGCTGACATCACAGTGACGTAGTGCTGACGCAATAACTCATATTCTGGATTTAACTTAATTCAAGAAATTCCAGAAAATGCCCAAAACATCTAAAATTCATAGAAATTCAACCGTAGCTCCAAACCAAATAAGTTATATATGAAAAATGGTCAGAAAAATCCAAAGAATCTAATTATGGCATTATCATGCATGTTTGAACAACTTATGCGTGCTGATCAGGTCAAATCA
Source organism: Triticum urartu (assembly GCF_056163025.1). Lineage (NCBI taxonomy): Eukaryota > Viridiplantae > Streptophyta > Magnoliopsida > Poales > Poaceae > Triticum > Triticum urartu. The sequence continues at coordinate 114,320,926 of NC_141874.1, read as the reverse complement.
AATAAGTGGCATTTAAATAATCACATATGGAGTTGAATTTGAATCTTTGGTTCAAACCAACTTCATTTAATCTCGTTTTAGTTGCATTAGCTCAAATCACAACATCTTGCCACGTCATGATCATGCATCATATTGTGCATTGCAGTGATTGTGCTCCCTCTCTGTTGCCGGTACCTGTTCCCTTCAGAGTAGACGTTGTTACCTACGATGAGTTCGATGACATCGATGAAGAGCTATAATATCTTCAGAAGTGCTAGGCAAGCAAAAACCCCCTTGTTCATTCCGATACAATCCCACTCTCTCGCTCCTGCTCTCTTTTACTGCATTAGGACAACAACGATTCAACTGTTACATGTTGCGGTAGTTAAACCCCTTTCCTCTGCATGACCTGTCATTGCCACAGTAAATAGATGAAACCCACTAGCATGAGTAGGAGTTGTTTGACCCCTAATGTGGCTACTCATTCATGCTTATTTGTCATGCCTGCTATTGCTTAGAGTTGTGTCAGGTCTGATTCATCGGGGATGAATTGGAAAGTTGTGAACATGTCTTACTGTGTGTGAGCTAAGTGTGTTGAACACGATTTGGTAAAGGTAGCGATGACAGGCCATGTAGGAGTACATGGTGGGTTGTTTCATTGGAACCGTCCTTAAGCACCGAGATCTGTATGTGTGATTTAAGAATCAGTTACTAACATGCATTGGGCCCGAAACCAATGGACCCTCTCAGCTTCTTAACCACCCTAGTCCTCTGTCCAGGAGTTGCAACTAGTTTCTGGTGTTTATAGGATATGTGTTGGCGGCCGTGCGTAGCGCTGATCCTAGGGGTGGGCTATGATGTGGTAGATACACCGTGGCATGGTGTACCGAGTCGCCCGTTTGGTGTCTCAGGAACCTTGTACACATTGTTCGTGGCCGTATGTGGAAACCTCGGCCGGACTCCCTACGATGGAACCTGGATAGGCGATAAACCTGGACTAGAGACTTGAGTGTTTAGGTAGGCCATGGCCGACACCCACGTTGGGCTTCCGCTTGAAGGTTGCCGAGTACATGTCGTGTAAACGGCTGTAAGTGGTGAGAGCGTGTGTGAAGAAGTACACCCCTGCAGGGTTAACATCATCTATTCGAATAGCCTCGTCCGCGGTAAAGGACTACTTGGTTGCCTATACAGTTCATAGACAAGTGAAAGTGGATACTTTAAAATGCGCAAGATAAGCGTGAGTGCTATGGATGGCGTTCTCGTAGGGAGACGGGAGCGGATCCATAGTGGTGTATTGTTTGGTGAATATGTGGACTCGTGTGCGCCACCTCAAAAGAGTTACCCGCAGTAGTAGTTCAGGTTAGCCACTGAGTCAAAGCTGGCTTGCTGTAGTTAAACTCCACTACCCCCTTTGTTGATACCGATGCATACATAGTTAGTTCTGATGTAAGTCTTGCTGGGTACATTTGTACTCACGTTTGCCTATTTTATGTTTTTGCAGAGAGACGTCAGTCTCACTAGTAGTTCCGCGTGGACTTCAACTTTTAGCTTGTTACCTCAGCTACAATCTTGTGCCCTCGGCAGGGTCTTCTAGATAGTCAGCCTTCTCAGCCTTCTTCATTTGTAGTTGTCTGTACTCAGACAAGTTAAGCTTCCGCATGTGCTTGTTGCTTGTATGCTCTGTATGTTGGGGTCATGAGACCCATGTTCGTAATGCTTGGCTCCTCGGAGCCTAATGAATAAATACTTGAGGCGTAGAGTTATGTTGTGATGCCATGTTGTATTTACACATATCGAGCATATTGTGTGTATGATTGAAATGCTTGGTATGTGTGGGATCCGACAACCTAGTTGTTTATCCTTGGTAGCCTCTCTTATGGGGAAATGTAGTCTTGTGCTTCCATGAGCCATAGTAGTCCGCTACATCCCGGTTCACCGGAGTCCTGCTAGCCCAGCACTACTGCTCCGGAACACTTAACTGGCCAGCATGTGATTCACTTCATTCCTGTGTCTGTCCCTTCGGGGAAATGTCACGCGATGACATCCGGAGTCCTGCCTAGCCTACTACAGCTCGGGTTCCCGGTGTCCTGTTAGCCCAGTGCGACAGCCCGGATTCGCACGCTGCTGACCGACATGCTCGATGTTGATTCATGTATGCCTGTCCTCGTAAGTTAGTGCCACTTTGGGTTCACGACTAGTCATGTCGGCCCAGGTTCTCTGTCATATGGATGCTAGCGACACTATCATATACGTGAGCCAAAAGGCGCAAACGGTCCTGGGCCATGGTAAGGCGACACCCGTGGGAATACCGTGCGTGAGGCCGCTAAGTGATATGAGGTGTTACAGGCTAGATTGGTGTGACTTAGAATCGGGGTCCTGACAGCTTTGGTATCAGAGCCTGACTGTCTGTAGGATTACCAAGTCAAATTGGTCGAAGTTGTGTCTAGAAATGCTTTAGTTATGTAAGGGAATTGATTGGGGAAGGGAACGTAAGGCTCTTTTTACTCCTTTACCTTATACCCTTCTGATCTGAGTCATCTTCTTCCTTTCTACGGGGATTAAGAACTAGGCTTCTCATCTTTCTATCGGGATCACGTGTTACTAATCCGTACACATGTAGGATTGTTGGTTCCATGCCTCAATTTGGTTTCTACTACTTCCGTATGTTGACAGTTGATCTCAGAACCTTGATATGATGTTGTTAAGTGACTATGCAAATCCTTGTGAATGTCTCAAATCTTTTTCTGAGCATTTACAACCATTATGCTGTCCGAGTCATCCCAGGTCTCTAAATAGTCTGATGCATTTACAAATCCTTTCTTTCCGTTCCCGATGTCCTTTATGGTCAGAATAAGCACACTAACCGGTGTGTTGAGGTAATTTATTGCCTTGACATATATGTTGGAGCTATTATTATGACCCTATTTGTTTTAGGGAGTCACCTAGTAATCTAGCCATGTTTTGTGTTCCTGGTGTGATGATTCTGGCCACCATTCTCGAAAGCATCTCGTGATGTTATTAGTTAGTAGGTATTCTTTCCTGGGTTCTTGAACCCAAGATTCACTCTACTTAATTCGTGTAGATAGTGGTGCTCATTCCTTTAGGATATTAGAAACCTTGCGACAGTCCTCGAGGCCTGTGGAATTTCCTTCTTCCAAATACCATGAACCATTAAGGCATAAGTTATTTGAACCAAAGGATCACAATCAGAGTACTCTTGAGGAGTTCTCCATTCATAATTGTGACTCTGCCATTCCTACCTCTCTGCATGGGTTATCCGGAAGAAACATGTTGAACTTGGTTCGACATACTAATCTACGCATCCACAACTCAGAAAGTTATATGTTCCTTGAGTTGACCCTCATCAGTTGTATTCTGACCCTAGTCTATCAATTGATAGTCAGGAATAGTTGTGCATTTGTGTTCATCGATGCCTATTATTCTAGTGGTCCGTCAAGCCATTCTAGTTCAGAATGACTAGGAGAAACAAACTCCAGTACCTCATCCATTTCTAGGATTGGGTCAAAGTAGTTGTATCCCGCGGATCAAAATGCCAATTCAACTTTTGTTCTGTTCTATTCTGAAGTATTACCATCTGATGCCAAGATTGTCATGAGAATTGCACCACCTCTTATGAATTCTTGATGTAGTGATACTTCCCGCCATCATTATTCATTCCTCGGTGTCGTGTTGTCGCAATCGGAATGCCGACTAATGAATCGTGATGTGTGAAATCTATACTCCTAGCAACCGTGTTGCCTGGTAGTTAATGGACAATATTCTCATTCTTAGCGTGTTGGTTATTAAATCATCATCCTAAGATTGATCGTGCTACCTAGTCCATATTTCTGGTACACACTTCGGCCAATGAGTTAGGATTATTAATCCCTAGCTCTTTTGATCCTATCTTCTTGCTCTGAAAGGCAAGATTGTTCTCGAGCTTATTAACATATCAGTGGTTCGTGATTTTCTGAATATCTTCTCGGAAGTATCACCAGGTCATCACCTGACCGCTATGTTGAGTTTGTGATCAAGTTGGTTTCTGATAAACCACCCCTTCTCCAAGAATCTGTGTTGGATACCCCTGAGCTAGTTGGTTAAGCTAAACAACAACTTGGAGAGTTGGAAGATAAAAGCTTGTCTGACATAGCTCATGTTAAGGGATATCTTTGTGTGTGTGTGTGTGTGTGTTGAAGAAAGATGATATCTCCATCGATTGGTCTTCGTGATCAGTTGTTGGATCTATTGCCTTATCAAAACCTTGACTTGGGTATGGGCTATCGTCAAGTCAGATCAGAACCAACAATGTTTGTAATGTTGCCTTACTCGTGGTTGATCCCTCGAGCATACACCATTATATCTTTTGGGTCTGACCAATGCTATCACCTTGTTCACATAGTTTTGGAATTCCATTTCCATGGGAATTTCGATGACTTGTTGTTGAGCTCATCAACAGCATTTTATCCTCTCCATGATTCATGTTGAACATCTAAGTTAGCATTGGAAACTTGTGTAAGAATTTTCTTCATGACCCGTTCGTGAAGCATATGTTTGGACGAAAGAAGTGAGTCCCTCTAATTCATGTGCACTTCATGCAAGTTGCCGCCATGAATTTGAGAAGGCTTGTTTTACCTCCTCTGGAATCATTCCAAGTCAGTCATGCACGTGCAAAGTATTCTATGGTCTGATAGACTGATCATCTTCATTCCATACGTATCCCTAGCACACCAAGCCACTGATTGATTTGTTCAAGGAGAAGGAGTTCCTTCATAAGAGCTAGTCATGACTTATGTTAGGACTTCGTTATCCTCGATGATGGTTCCCAACCTGAACTCGGTAGTGTTTTATTATAAGACTACTATGTGTCCATGCTTGTCTAGGACAACATGTTCACATGTGTTTAGCAGGACCAGCTCATGTTTTGAAGCTTGCTATCATAGTTCATTTCCCGAGAATCTCGCAACGTCATCTCGTCGATTTGTGTTGCAAAATTTCACTTTTCTTTCTAGATTCGATGAGTCCGGAATATCCTGACACCAACCAGATCTGAATCTCAGGCAGATATGATGGTTGGAACGTGTCCCAAGAATTATAATATTGGTCTCTTGGTAACCCGATAATGTGGATGTCGTGGCCAACACACCTATCCCGAAGGCCTATTATTGTAGGATCCTGGTTGAAGAAGTTGGTCACCTCCCCATAAGGATCTCGCAGGATCTGCCTCCGTAGTTATTCCTTATGGATTCTTGAGCTTCCGAAGTCCAACCTTTTACTTGATGTTCTAGTTATCAAACCATATCTATAAATGGGTTGCGCTAGCACATCAAGGAGAACATTAGAAGCGGAGTGCTAAATGTCTCTTGGTCGATCTTCTAGATTTTGTTTCCTTGGCATCGCTAAGGTGAAATCTCGGAAGGTGTTATCTTCCTTTCCATTTGCTCGTCCATCACTATTCATCATGGTAGTATGTTGTGTTGCCAGGATCCTTGACACGGATGTTGGTAAAACCTTGATGAATATGGAAATGCTCAAGTTCTTGAGAGCACGCGCAAGAAAAATCATTCCTTGCGTTGTCTTCAACAAGGTAGTCCACATCATCCATTCTAGTCCAAGTATGCCATTCTACCGCACTCCGCCAATGATTGTTGTGTTTTGCCTTAGGCTGATATAAAAGTTTCAATGATATATGAATCAAAAGTAATTCTTTTTGCCACTTAAGGTAATAATTCTACGAGTCACCCTTCTCGAAGGTGTCTCGTTGTGGTATCATGGCAACCCAACTCCTCGCTACATTGACAACCGTTGACCACCCCCTTAGGTGGTAAATTGTTGTCTATCTAGTGAACCTTCGTCATCTATTTCACTCCATCCCTCTAGATGTATGCTTCGTGTCTCATCTCAAGAGATGTTGCTATGTCTCGTTCTGTGAGTTGATCGTCCGTTGCTCGATCTTCGAGAAGATCGATTCTTCGAGAGTTTCCTTTCTTCCCGTTATCGTGTTAGATGGAGTTCTCAGAGCAAGACGTCGAGACAAAGGTGATGAACGAATCAACGCTCTTATAAAATACAACCAGGATCGTGAAGATTGTGCTAGCTTCGTGTTCCCTTCTGTCTGCTTACTCTACGCCTTGAATCTCGGGACGAGATTCTTGCTTAGTGGGGGTGAGTTCTCACATCCCTAGTTCTGGTCTGCTCTGGGTTAGTTAGTCTTGTGTTGCATCATGTTTAAATTTCTCTTAAACCTGAAATGGGGATCAACAAACCCCAGCACCCCCCTGAAAATACCAGGTTCAACTAAAAAACATTTCAATGAACCCAAAATGACCTTCACAAAAGTTCATCATTTTTGAATTGGTCTAGAACCTCTCCCAAAAATGGTGCACATTTTCTAGGCCATTTTTGATTTTTGAATTAAATTATATAGTATTTGCATTTGGGCATTTAATTTCTAATAATATTTTAAATGCTCAAATAATCACAAACTAAAATGTTTGCTGTTGGAAATATTCCAAACAGTGACATTGGGCAGTTTCATGATTTTTGGAAATACCCTAGCATTTTTATTAAAGCCAAACACAATTACAGAAAATAGAAAAACAGAAATAAAAGAGAGAGAGAGGCTCACCTGGGCTCTTACCTGGCGCTCTAGTCCACCTGGTGGCCCATCTGAGCTGGCCGGCCCAACCCACCTCCTCCTCTCTGTCGTCTTCCTCCCCCTCGCCCTGAAGCAGCTTAGTGGCGAGCGTCGATGCCACCCTTGCCACCTCCTGCTTGCCACCGAGGCGCCCCCGATGCGTCTGGACACGCCCCGCGGCCCCATCTGCCTCTTCCGTCGCTCTCTACTCTCTCCCGACCCCTCCCCCCTTCTCTGCTTCCTCTCCCGAGCACACCCGAGCAGAGCTCGTCGTCGCCGACGCCGTTTGCCACGGCCATCGTGCTCCCCTCGCCTCTCCGCGTTGTCCACGGCCTCCGCCATCGTCCGCCACTCTGCCCCACCCTGGCCTCGAGTCTTGGGACGGCCCGCATCACCGACAGCCTTGTCTTCTTCCTCCTCGGTCGCCGGAAGCCACACCCGCTGTCGGTGTCAAAACCGGTGGATCTCGGGTAGGGGGTCCCGAACTGTGCGTCTAAGGCAGATGGTAACAGGAGGCAGGGGACACGATGTTTTACCCAGGTTCGGGCCCTCTTGATGGAGGTAAAACCCTACATCCTGCTTGATTTATTCTTGATGATATGAGTATTACAAGAGTTGATCTACCACGAGATCGGAGAGGCTAAACCCTAGAAGCTAGCCTATGGTATGATTGTATGTTGTCCTACGGACTAAAACCCTTCGGTTTATATAGACACCAGAGGGGGCTAGGGTTACACAAGGTCGGTTACAAAGGAGGAGATATACATATCCGTATTGCCTAGCTTGCCTTCCACGCCAAGTAGAGTCCCATCCGGACACGAGATGAAGTCTTCAATCTTGTATCTTCATAGTCCAACAGTCCGGCCAAAGGATATAGTCTGGCTGTCCGGAGACCCCCTAATCCAGGACTCCCTGAGTAGCCCCTGAACCAGGCTTCAATGACGATGAGTCCGGTGCGCAGTATTGTCTTCGGCATTGCAAGGCGGGTTCCTCCTCCGAATACACCACGGAAGAAATTGAATACAAGGATAGTGTCCGACCCTGCAGAATAAGTTCCACATACCACCATAGAGAGAATAATATTTCCACAAATCTAATCTGCTGACACGTTTTGGCAACATGACATTATGCCGTGGCCCGGTGATTATTCGAACCGTTTCCGTTAACTAGCCCCACACATAACGCGAGGCAGTTTCTTGACACGTCTTGTCAAAGCAGAGATCGTGTCCCCCTTATTACGAGATTCTCATCAATATGGTTGTGGGTAACCTAACCACGCATAGGACTCCTAGATTTTAGGCAAGTCCCAAACGGCCACGAGGAGGACGCTTGATATTCACCCTCTTTATAAAGGGTCAAGGCTTTTACTTTTTTATTCCGGTGCTCAATCGAATCCCTCCCCCACCTCGAGTTCTAACACTCAAAGCCTAGGTCAGATGCTTCGGATCTTCAATCATGCCTGGATCCAGCCTCCAGGGCCAGTGGATGCCCTCCTCAGTCACGGAAGAGGATATCAAGAAGTTGAGGGAGGCAAGATACCTGACCGCCGAAGTCTCACATCGGCTGCCCGCCCGAGGGCAGGTCGTCCCTACTCCTGAACCCAATGAAGACGTCGTGTTCATCTCCCACTTCCTCCGAGGACTTGGCCTCACTCTGGATCCCTTCGTAAGGGGTTTGATGTTCTATTACGGGCTTGATTTCCACGATCTAGCCCTGGATTCCATTCTCCACATCTCGGCATTTAATGTCGTATGTGAGGCCTTCCTCCGCAGTACCCCTCACTTCGGCCTGTGGCTCAAGACCTTTGATGTGAAGCCGAAGACGGTCGAAGGGCAGTATGCAGCGTGCGGAGGTGCATTAATAAGCAAGATTGCCGGAGCTCCGTGGCCAAAAGGTTCCTTTCCAGAGCTGTCCGGATTATGGCAACGGGAGTGGTTCTACATCACCGCTCCCAGAAGTGCCAAGTGTTTAGCTTCTCCCACCTTTCGCTCGGGCCCTCCACCACAACTGATGTCATGGATCAGCAGGGGGCTGAGCTGGGGTCCAGCCAAGGATGTGCCCATACTGCAGAGCCGCATCCGGGATCTCTTCGAGGGAGATTTTAGATTAGTTATGGTAGTGCAAGTCATGCTGGTTCGTCAAGTCCAGCCTTGCAAACGCCGGCCCCTCCGCTTGTGGGAATTCAACCCAGAAGGACCGCGCGCTGTTCAGAATTTCCTCGGCCTGACGCACGAGGAGATGTACAAGTCGTTCTTCGGACCCCAAATAGAGTGTCCGGACACCTCCGAGGACGTGGGCCTGAGTAGCAACCGCACCGCGGCCCAAGTAAGTAATCCTCTAGCCGAACACACTGTCTTTCATTTATCATGACGTCAGTCTGAAGAATCGCTTTTTGACCAGGACTGGATAACAAAGGCGAAGATGATCCGGTGTTCGGCCCCCCTTCCCGAAGGCTTAGACAATCTGGTACTGGAAAAGATGCTCGAGCCAGCACCTTGCCTGGTGCCCTCAAAGGAAGATGAAGGGGGGAATAAAGAGGGCGAAAGCGGGCCCCCATCGCTACCTATTCCAACCGAGGGAACGGGCGCCTCCGTGAGGGAGGATAACCAAGGGAAGGAATCTGACATTCCCTCGCCTCGGGGGAGGAAGAGGACTACCTCTGATGACCTAGAAACCAAGGTTTCCAAACGGGAGAAGAAAACTCCACCAGAGGGTCCCGCCTCGGAGGGTGCTCTTGCCGCACAAAGTCCGTGCGGGGATCAGTCCTCTAACGAGCTGTAAGTAATCAAAAAGTACTTAATAGTGAAGATATACTACCTTACTTATGAGGAAGATAACCGAAGCATCTATCTTGCAGTTCGGATCTGAGCCCTTCCCAGCAGAGCTCGTCTTCGGGGGATCTTCTTCCGGAGATGATGGAGAGCGAAACGCCTCCTCCAGACTCCCTGGCTCAAGATGTTGGGGAACGTTGTAGAAAACAAAAATTTTCCTACGGTTTCACCAAGATCCATCTATGAGTTCATCTAGCAACGAGTGATCGGATGCATCTACATACCTTTTAAGATCGCGAGCGGAAGCGTTCAAAGAACGTGGATGAGGGAGTCGTACTCGACGTGATCCAAATCACCGGAGATCCTAGCGCCGAACGTACGGCACCTCCGCGTTCAACACACGTACGGTCAGCATGACGTCTCCTCCTTATTGATCCAGCAAGGGGGAAGGAGAGGTTGATGAAGATCCAGCAGCACGACGGCGTGGTGGTGGATGCAGCAGTCACCGCAGCAGGGCTTCGCCAAGCTCTATGGAGGAGGAGGAGGTGTTGGAGAGGGAGAGGGAGGCACCAAAGGCATGGGTGAGAAGCCCTCCCTCCCCCCCCACTATATATAGGGGGCCTAGGGGGGGCGCCGGCCCTAGGAGATCCAATCTCCTAGGGGGGCGACGGCCAAGGGGGGTGGAGTGCCCCCCAAGGCAAGTGGGGAGCCCCCCCCACCCTAGGGTTTTAACCCTAGGTGCAAGGGGTGGGCCTTAGGGGGCGCAACAGCCCACTATGGGCTGGTTCCCCTCCCCACTTCAGCCCATGGGCCCCTCTAGGATGGGTGGCCCCACCCGGTGGACCCCCGGGACCCATCCGGTGGTCCCGGTACAATACCGGTGACCCCCGAAACTCTCCCGATGGCCGAAACTTCACTTCCTATATATAATTCTTTACCTCCAGACCATTCCGGAACTCCTCGTGACGTCCGGGATCTCATCCGGGACTCCGAACAACTTTTGGATTACTGCATACTCATATCTCTACAACCCTAGCGTCACCGAACCTTAAGTGTGTAGACCCTACGGGTTCGGGAGACATGTAGACATGACCGAGACGGTTCTCCGGTCAATAACCAACAGCGGGATCTGGATACCCATGTTCGCTCCCACATGCTCCTCGATGATCTCATCGGATGAACCACGATGTCGAGGATTCATGCAACCCCGTATACAATTCCCTTTGTCAATCGGTATGTTACTTGCCCGAGATTCGATCGTCGGTATCCCAATACCTCATTTAATATCGTTACCGGCAAGTCACTTTACTCGTACCGTAATGCATGATCCCGTGACCAGACACTTGGTCACTTTGAGCTCATTATGATGATGCATTACCGAGTGGGCCCAGAGATACCTCTCTGTCATACGGAGTGACAAATCCCAGTCTTGATCCGTGTCAACCCAACAGACACTTTCGAAGATACCCGTAGTATACCTTTATAGTCACCCAGTTACGTTGTGACGTTTGGTACACCCAAAGCACTCCTACAGTATCCGGGAGTTACACGCTCTCATGGTCTAAGGAAAAGATACTTGACATTGGAAAAACTCTAGCAAACGAACTATACGATCTTGTGTTATGTTTAAGATTGGGTCTTGTCCATCACATCATTCTCCTAATGATGTGATCTCGTTATCAATGACATCCAATGTCCATAGTCAGGAAACCATGACTATCTGTTGATCAACGAGCTAGTCAACTAGAGGCTTACTAGGGACATGTTGGTGTCTATGTATTCACACATGTATTACGATTTCTGGATAACACAATTATAGCATGAATAAAAGACAATTATCATGAACAAGGAAATATAATAATAATCCTTTTATTATTGCCTCTAGGGCATATTTCCAACAGTCTCCCACTTGCACTAGAGTCAATAATCTAGTTACACTGTGATGAATCGAACACCCATAGAGTTCTGGTGTTGATCATGTTTTGCCCTAGGGAGAGGTTTAGTCAATGCATCTGCGACATTCAGATCCATATGTACTTTACAAATATCTATGTCTCCATTTTGAACATTTTCACGAATGGAGTTGAAGCGACGCTTGATGTGCCTTGTCTTCTTGTTAAACCTGGGCTCCTTGGCAAGTGCAATAGCTCCAGTGTTGTCACAGAAGAGTTTGATCGGCCCCGACGCATTGGGTATGACTCCTAGGTCGGTGATGAACTCCTTCACCCAAATTGCTTCATGTGCTGCCTCCGCGGCTGCCATGTACTCCCTTCACATGTAGATCCCGCCACGACGCTCTGCTTGCAGCTGCACCAGCTTACTGCTCCACCATTCAACATATACACGTATCCGGTTTGTGACTTAGAGTCATCCAGATCTGTGTCGAAGCTAGCATCGACGTAACCCTTTACGACAAGCTCTTTGTCACCTCCATAAACGAGAAACATGTCCTTAGTCCTTTTCAGGTACTTCAGGATATTCTTGACCGCTGTCCAGTGTTCCTTGCTGGGATTACTTTGGTATCTTCCTACCAAACTTACGGCAAGGTTTACATCAGGTCTGGTACACAGCATGGCATACATAATAGACCCTATGGCTGAGGCATAGGGGATGACACTCATCTCTTCTATATCTTCTGCCGTGGTCGGACATTGAGCTGAGCTCAATTTCATACCTTGCAACACAGGCAAGAACCCCTTCTTAGACTGATCCATATTGAACTTCTTCAATATCTTATCAAGGTATGTGCTTTGCGAAAGACCTATGAGGCGTCTTGATCTATCTCTATAGATCTTGATGCCTAATATATAAGCAGCTTCTCCAAGGTCCTTCATTGAAAAACTCTTATTCAAGTAGGCCTTAATGCTGTCCAAAAGTTCTATATCATTTCCCATCAAAAGTATGTCATCTACATATAATATGAGAAATGCTACAGAGCTCCCACTCACTTTCTTATAAACGCAGGCTTCTCCATAAGTCTGCATAAACCCAAACGCTTTGATCATCTCATCAAAGCGAATGTTCCAACTCCGAGATGCTTGCACCAGCCCATAAATGGATCGCTGGAGCTTGCATACCTTGTTAGCATTCTTAGGGTCGACAAAACCTTCTGGCTGCATCATATATAGTTCTTCGTTAAGATAACCGTTAAGGAATGCCGTTTTGACGTCCATTTGCCATATCTCATAATCATAGTATGCGGCAATTTCTAACATGATTCGGACGGACTTCAGCTTTGCTACGGGAGAGAAAGTCTCATCGTAATCAACCCCTTGAACTTGTCGATAACCCTTAGCGACAAGCCTAGCTTTATAGATGGTCACATTACCATCTGCGTCTGTCTTCTTCTTAAAGATCAATTTATTTTCTATGGCTGGCTGATCATTGGGCAAGTGAGTCAAAGTCCATACTTCGTTTTCATACATGGATCCTATCTCGGATTTCATGGCTTCCAGCCATTTGTTGGAATCCGGGCCCGCCATCGCTTCTTCATAGTTCGAAGGTTCATTATTGTCTAACAACATGATTTCCAGGACAGGGTTGCCGTACCACTCTGGTGCGGAACGTGTCCTAGTGGACCTACGAAGTTCAGTAGCAACTTGATCTGAAGTTTCATGATCATCATCATTAACTTCCTCTCTAGTCGGTGCAGGCACCTCAGGAATATTTTCTTGAGCTGCGCTACTTACCGGTTCAAGAGGTAATACTTCATCAAGTTCTACTTTCCTCCAACTTACTTCTTTCGAGAGAAATTCTTTCTCTAGAAAGGATCCATTCTTGGCAACAAAGATCTTGCCTTCGGATCTGAGGTAGAAGGTATACCCAATAGTTTCTTTAGGGTATCCTATGAAGACGCATTTTTCCGACTTGGGTTCGAGCTTTTCAGGTTGAAGTTTCTTGACATAAGCATCGCATCCCCAAACTTTTAGAAACGACAGCTTAGGTTTCTTCCCAAACCATAATTCATACGGTGTCGTCTCAACGGATTTCGACGGAACCCTATTTAAAGTGAATGCGGCAGTCTCTAAAGCATAGCCCCAAAATGACAGCGGTAAATCGGTAAGAGACATCATAGATCGCACCATATCCAATAGAGTGCGATTACGACGTTCGGACACACCATTACGCTGAGGTGTTCCAGGCGGCGTGAGTTGTGAAACTATTCCACATTTTCTTAAGTGTGTGCCAAATTCGTGACTCAAGTATTCTCCTCCACGATCTGATCGCAAAAACTTGATTTTTCTGTCACGTTGAATCTCAACCTCACTCTGAAATTCCTTGAACTTTTCAAAGGTTTCAGACTTGTGTTTCATTAAGTAGACATACCCATATCTACTCAAGTCATCAGTGAGGGTGAGAACATAACGATAACCACCGCGAGCCTCAACACTCATTGGACCGCACACATCAGTATGTATGATTTCCAATAAGTTGGTTGCTCGCTCCACTGTTCCTGAGAACGGAGTCTTGGTCATTTTACCCATGAGGCATGGTTCGCACATGTCAAATGATTCGTAATCAAGAGACTCTAAAAGTCCATCTGCATGGAGCTTCTTCATGCGTTTGACACCTATGTGACCAAGGCGGCAGTGCCACAAGTATGTGGGACTATCATTATCAACCTTACATCTTTTGGTACTCACACTATGAATATGTGTAGCATTATGCTCGAGATTCATTAAGAATAAACCATTCACCATCGGAGCATGACCATAAAACATATCTCTCATATAAATAGAACAACCATTATTCTCGGATTTAAATGAGTCTCGTATTAAACGAGATCCTGATACAATGTTCATGCTCAAACTTGGCACTAAATAACAATTATTGAGGTTCAAAACTGAAAGGATCGATATGGTTGACTAGAGGGGGGGGTGAATAGGCAACTAACAATTTTTAGCTTTTCTTTAACAAGTTAAACTTTGCATCAAAATAGGTTGTCTAGAAATGCAACTAGGTGAGCAACCTATATGATGCAACGAGGATAGGTACACAAGCAAGCAAGAGATATGAAACAAGTAAGCTTGCTTAAATAAAGGCACAAGATAACCAAGAGTGGAGACGGTGGAGACGAGGATGTGTTGCCGAAGTTCCTTCCCTTTGAGAGGAAGTACGTCTCCGTTGGAGCGGTGTGGAGGCACAATGCTCCCCAAGAAGCCACTAGGGCCACCGTATTCTCCTCACGCCCTCACACAATGCGAGATGCCGTGATTCCACTATTGGTGCCCTTGAAGGCGGCTACCGAAACTTTACAAACAAGGTTGGGGCTCTCTCCACAACTTAATTGGAGGCTCTCAACAAAACCACGAAGCTTCACCACAATGGAATATGGCTCCGAGGTGACCTCAACCATTTAGGGTGCTCAAACACCCAAGAGTAACAAAATCCACACTAGAAAGTATGGGGGAACCAAATATCCTTTGGTGGAAGTGTAGATCTAGGTCTCCTCCTTCAATCCCTAGCAAATCAACAAGTTTGTGTGGCTAGAGAAAGAGATCGGGCAAGAGAGCTTGAAGGGCATCAATGGTGGAGTGAGAGAGGTCAAAACATGGGAGTGGTAGGTGGGAGAAGCCCCCTTAAGTAGTCTCCCCACAATCCAACCGTTACTGCGTTTTTGCACTACAGCGGTACAACCGGTCCTCGTCCCGGTACAACCGGGACTCACGGTGTAATAGCAGAACCCTACCAAGCGGTACAACCGGACAGGCGGGAGGTAGTACCGGCTAAGAAAGATAACCGGACTAACCGCCTGGCTACCGCACAACCACCGCATCAAAACAGGAGCTTGACCGGTACTTGGGCGGTGCCTGGCCGGAACAACCGCATGGCCTTGAGCTCTTGGGCGGCTAAGTTCTGAGCGGAAGAACCGCTTGGACCACCGGTGGTACCGGTCATCGTGGAACGACCGGACCAACCGGGCCACTACCGCCCAAGAACAGCATCAAACCAGAGGCGAGAGCGGTACTTGAGCGGTACATGGACGGAACCACCGCCCTAGCTGTTGCAGAGCATGGTGGCGGTACCACCGCCTGGAGGCAGCGGTACAACCGCTCGAGCAAAAGTTGGTGAGTGACAAGACCCAGCGGTACAACCGCTCCAGAGAGCGGTACAACCGCTGGGCAGAAACAATGAGCAGGAAAGAGGCGAAGAGGCAAGGAAAACTCTCTCTCTCACACACACCTGAGGAAGGCAAAGAGAGGGTGAGAAAAGTGTACGTGAACTGATTCCCCCAGAGCTTCCTAATGAGGATTCCCTCTTGATAGTACGGGTACTCTACGACCAAAGAAAATAAAAACGTAGAGGACACATCTTCGATCTTTTCCTTCGAGAGGTAATAGCAATCCGATGTAAACCTAAGCATCGAGAACCTGAAACATATAGCACACGTTTAGACCACAAAGGGTTCTCATCATCATCCAAAACATAAAGTAGGGAAATGCCCTTTCAATCTCCCCCTTTTTGGTGAATGATGACAACAACACGATTTGCAAGAGATAAGTCAATGAAATCTAGACGAAACTCCCCCTGAATGTGTGCCCCAACAAGTACTAGCTGTTAGAAAGCATGGGCACACTTTCAGGACTAGACTACCCCTAGATTTTATAGACTCATCACTCTAAGCTCAAAAGGATAGACAATATAATACTTAGAGGCAATAATAATGATAAAGACCTACGAATAAATGGAGTAGCAAGTCTAGCAAGTCTCACACACAGCACGGAACGAAACAAGTCCACAAACAAACACAAAAACACGAGAACAAGAGAAAACAACCCAAGCAAATCCCTGAGACCTATAGAACCCTCTCCCCCTTTGGCATCAAGACACCAAAAAGGAAAAGAGCGAAGCTAGCGACCCAAAGCTCAAGCGTCCTCCTCTGCTGCTGGATCTGGATCTTCATCATCAGAGTCGTCATCATCGTCGTGATCAGATACTTCCATGGCATTGTCAGCTGCTGCAAACGAGGATGATGGCTGGGGAGGGGCTTCATCATCAGTCCAGGTGCTATGGGTAGAGATCCAACGCTCCTCTAGGGTGATGCTCTTCTCAGAGCCACTCTGAACCTGCATGTTGAGGTGCTTCATCATTGCAATTTGGCGACGCCGTGCGAGCTTCTCATTGACATGTGCCTCATACATCTTCTTCTGGATGTCAGCCTGTAGACAAAAGGTCTTCTTTACCTTGGCAGTAAGTTTGGCCACCCACGAAGGCTTGGCCCCTGGCTCCAGCTCAAAGTCCTCATCGTCAGAAGTAGCATAGACATCCTCAGGAGCATGTTCAGGGAAGCGAGGCTCGGCATGCTTCTTCTTCTTAAGGAGCTTGACCTCATGAACAGTGAGGTTGTCTGGAGAAGTGAGGAGCTCTCCAGGACGACGAACAGCCCACACAGAGTTCAGAAAGCACATGACAAACGGAGCGTAGATTGGGAGTTTACGGTAGATGCCCATGTTGTACATCTCATGCCATAGCCAATTTGACACATCAAACATTTCCCCTGTCCCCACCATGGTCTTCATAGCGACCATCAAATCAACCAGATAGCCATGAATTTCATCTTGATTGCCCACCTTGGGCAAGAGCACATTGCGGAACACTCGGTGCATGATGTCATAGACCTTCTCCAAATCCTTGGATTCTCCAATAATCCCACGGCCCCGAATGTACAGAGGGGCAAGCTTCTCCTTAGGCATGGACTCAGGAAAATCATGAGGGCGAATGCCACCCCTTCCTTGCAGACCGGTATCCTCGTACCCAATAGCATTGCAGAAAGCCCTCCAGGGAACGTGAAACAATTCATCGCGACACATGAAGGTGAGAGTGCGCGCATCATCTTCCCCAAAATGAACCGTGGCATAGAACTGATGGATGAGTTGAACATCAAAGTCACAGTTGACTGACATGATTTTGACAAGATCAAACTCCTCACAGAGAGCTAACGCCTCACCAAAATACTCCATGTTGTTCCTCCAATGATCAAAATCAATCGTCCACTGCTTGGCCTATCTATTCTTGTTGTGCTCAAAGAGTTCATGAACAATCCGCACTTGCATCTCATTCCGGAACTGAACAGTGGTCCAATGGGGAGCAATGGGAACCTCATACGGATTCTTTGAGCGGTAGGCTTCCCAATCCTTGGCTTTCCAACGATGCAACGGCATGACCACATGTTGCTTAGCAGCTGCAGACTTTTCACGGCGAGCGGGCATGGTGGGAATCACAACTTCTTCATCATCTGACACAACCGGGCGCAAGGTCCTTCGTGCCCTCTTCTTGGTCTTGCGAGGAGCAGAGCGAGAACTAGAGCCACCTGAACACACACACGAAAAGAACACACAAAAACCCAACAAGGATGAGAGGATTGCACCCACTAGCAGAAAAGGAACAAGTTGCAACAACAGAGAAGATAGAACAGTGCTTAGTGGTTGATATACTCCGGTTGTACCGGATCTTCCGCCGGTAGTACAGCTCCAGCGGTTGTACCGCCCGTAGGGGCGGTAGTACCGCTCCAACGGTTGTACCACCCGTAGGGGCGGTAGAACCGCTGACAGTGGCACTACCAGGGAAGATAGATCTAACCGAGGCATATGAATCACACAAGTAATATTCCGAATTCTAAGTGCTGCAAACAAGACAGGAGGCTAACAAAGAACTCTTCTAAGCCATAGATCGAACACTAAACGCGGAAAGATGGGTAAAGCCCTAGGCAAGGAATAACCCTAAACAAAAAAACTAGAGGCAAAGAACACGAGGCATTACCACCATCCATGGGTAGAGTTCGGAAGGCCTCCACGGAGAGCCAAGGATCCGAAGCGCGAGACGCACTCCGGGGCAGGGGTAGAGATGGCCGGCGGCTAGGGCAAGAAAAAGAGGAACGAGGACGAAGGGAAAAGACAACCCTTCAGCCCCGTCGAGTATATATAGGCCCGTACACACGCCCGGTAGAACCGCTTAGGGGAGCGGTTGTACCGCTCGTTTGGTACAGACCGGTGGATGGAGGCGGTACTTCCGGTGCCTGGAAGGCAGCGGTAGTACCGCACGACAACAACCGGTAGTACCGAACGTGGGTTACCGTGGGATTGTGCGGTGGAACCGCCCAGGCACCGAACGGAAACCCTTGGGACGGCACAACCCGGTACCAGCGGTAGAACCGCTCGTGGTACCGGTTGTACCGCCCGACCACCTAAGCCCAAGCCAAGATCAAATGAGTGCAATCCGAAGGGAGGAAGAAGGGGCACAAAAACAGGAGAGAAACAACACCCTAGAAGAACCTAACACAAAGAGCAAAGAGAGAAAGATAGAAAACAACACGAGAACAGCAAGGCTAACTCCAGCTCCCCGAAGAGAGGACGGTGGCCGAGGCCACCTATGTTTGAGTCAATTGGTATGGCACCACGAAGAATTATCCTTGGGTCCATGACCAAAACTCGTCTTTGAAGCACAAGTACCATCAAATATGGCTAATGTGAAAGACACAATCAATTTATGCATAATGGGGGGAGGGAGAGTTCATTGAGAGAAGAACACTCCCCCTATGTCCATGCCTACACCTAAACTAGACAACAAGTTGAGTGTGGTAGGGTGTGCAAGGGTTCAAGCCACATTGCTCGAATCAATGATATTTAGCTCATGCCTTAACTCGCGAAATCTTGCTTCATCTAAGGGCTTCGTGAAAATATCTGCAAGGTTGTCATGAGTGTTGACATAGTTGAGCTCGATCTCTCCTCGTCTAATGTGATCCCGGATGAAGTGATACCGGATCTCAATATGCTTCGTCTTGAAATGTTGTACCGGATTGAGGGAGATCTTGATGGCACTTTCATTGTCACACCAAAGAGGCACTTTGTCACAAGTGACACCGTAATCCTTTAAAGTTTGCCTCATCCATAGGAGTTGAGCACAACAACATACTCCGCCTCAGTGGACGAGAGAGACACACAACTTTGCTTTTTGGAAGACCAACTTACCAAAGAGCAACCAAGGAATTGGCACCCTCCGGAAGTGGACTTCCTATCCACTTTGTCTCCCACCCAATCGGAATCCGAGTACCCTACAAGCTTGAAGTTTGATCCTCTAGGGTACCATAGGCCAAAGTTTGGGGTATGAGCCAAATATTGAAAGATTCGTTTGACCGCCACATAGTGACTTTCCTTAGGTGCGGCTTGAAACCATGCACAAATTCCCACACTCAACATGATGTCCGGTCTAGATGCACAAAGGTAAAGCAAGGATCCAATCATGGAACGATATACCTTTTGATCCACCACTTTACCATTGGGATCTAAGTCAAGTTGGCACTTGGTGGGCATTGGAGTGGAAGCCGGCTTGACGTCACTTAGCTTGAATCTCTTGAGCATGTCTTGAGTGTATTTGGATTGATTGATGAAGGTTCCTTCTCTTCTTTTCTTCACTTCGAACCCTAGAAAGAACTTCAACTCTCCCATGGAGGACATCTCGAACTTTGAGGTCATGAGAGCGGCAAATTCCTCATTGAAAGCTTTGTTAGGAGAACCAAAGATAATATCATCAACATATAATTGGCACACAAACAACTCCCCTTTGACCTTCTTAGTAAAAAGAGTGGGGTCGATTAGCCCAACTTCAAAACCACGGTCTTGTAACAACTCGGTAAGGTGGTCATACCACGCACGTGGGGCTTGTTTAAGGCCATAGAGCACCTTATCGAGTTGATACACATGATCGGGAAAGTAGGGATCCTCGAACCCGGGGGGTTGCTTGACGTAAACCAATTCATTAATGGGACCGTTAAGAAAAGCACTCTTCACATCCATTTGTTGTAACTTAAAATTATGATGAGAAGCATATGCAATTAACAAGCGAATGGATTCAAGACGAGCAACGGGAGCAAAGGTTTCACCGTAGTCGATCCCTCGACTTGGGAGTAGCCTTGTGCTACCAAACGAGCCTTGTTGCGAATGATAATCCCAGGGCATCTTGCTTGTTCTTGAATATCCACTTGGTTCCAATGACATTGTGGTTCCCCGTTGGCCTTGGCACCAATCTCCACACTTTGTTGCGCTCGAAGTTGTTGAGTTCTTCGTGCATGGCATTGAGCCAATCCGGATCTTCTAGCGCCTCATAGACCTTGTGGGGTTCCACACAAGATACAAACGCGTGATGCTCACAATAATTTGCTAATTGTCTACAAGTGCTTACCCCCTTTCTTAAGCTTCCAAGCACATTCGTCATGAGATGATCCTTGGTGGAGAGCTTGGATGCAATCTTGGCGGCACGACGCTCTAATTCCTCCTCGGTGGTGAGTTGAGGAGCGGTTACTTGATCATCTTGAGCGCCGTCATGAACTTGTTCTTGATCTTGAACTTGCTCGGGGGAGAGAACTTGACCTTGGGCATCACTTGGTGTGTCAACACCGTCTTGAGTATGATCTTGCCCTTGGTCTTGTTCATGAGGTTGAGGGCCTTCACTTTGTTCTTCGGAAGCGTGTGGGCCTTGGGTTGGTGATGGCTCCACTTGAGTGGAGCATTGTCCTTCTCCTCCGGCCACAAGGGGTTCCTCAATGGGTACGATAAAACCAACACCCATTCTTCTTATGGCTTGAGGAGGAATTTCATCACCTACATCACAAGTGCCACTTTGCTCCACTTGGGAGCCGTTATTCTCATCAAACTCCACGTTACACGTCTCCTCAATAAGTCCCGTGGATTTATTGAGGACACGGTAAGCATGAGAGTTTGTAGCATAACCAACAAATATGCCCTCATGAGCTCTAGCCTCGAATTTACACAACCGAACACCTTTCTTGAGAATGAAACACTTACACCCGAACACCCGGAAGTACTTGAGGATGGGCTTGTTACCGGTGAGTATCTCATATGGAGTCTTATTCAAGCCCTTGTGGAGGTAGAGCCGATTGGATGCATGACACGCGGTGTTGATGGCTTCGGCCCAAAAGTTGTACGGAGACTTGAACTCCGCCATCATGGTCCTTGCCGCATCCATCAACATCCGGTTCTTCCTTTCCGCAACACCGTTTTGTTAAGGGGTGTATGGTGCGGAATATTGATGCTTGATTCCCTCATCACTAAGAAATTCATCCAAGGTGTAGTTCTTGAACTCGGTGCCGTTGTCACTTCTTATTCTCAAGATCTTTGCATTGTGTTGATGTTGTGCTTCATTTGCAAAGTCAATGACGGTTTGTTGGGTCTCGCTCTTCCTCTTGAAGAAATACACCCATGTGTACCTTGAGTAGTCATCCACAATCACCAAGCAATACTTCCTACCTCCAAGACTATCGAAGGATCGAGGCCCAAAGAGATCCATGTGAAGGAGCTCCAAAGGCCTCTTTGAATAAATGATAGTTGTGGGTGGGTGAGCCTTCTCATGTAGCTTTCCTTCGATACAGGCACTGCAAGCACGATCTTTAGCAAAACTAACATTCTTTAGTCCACGGACATGGTCCCCCTTGAGGAGACTTTGCAAAGATCTCATATTGACATGGGCTAAACGGCGATGCCAAAGCCATCCCACATCAACTTTAGCCATTAGGCATGTCGCGGTCTTAGTGGGTCGCTCCGAAAAGTTAATCACATATAGACCGTTCTCAACATGCCCAACAAAGGCTACTTTAAGAGTCTTGCTCCACAAGAGGGCCACGGTATCGATATCAAAGAAAGTGGCAAAGCCCATGATTGCAAGTTGACAAACGGAAAGTAAATTGTATGCAAGGGACTCAACAAGCATGACCTTCTCGATCGTGAGATCATGAGAGATGACCACCTTGCCAAGTCCCAATACCTTAGAATATGAGGCGTCACCCCACTCGACATTGGTGGGCCTAGATGGAACCTTGTGCATGTCCACCACCAAGTCCTTGCTTCCGGTCATATGATTTGTAGCTCCGCTATCAAGCAACCATGATCCACCACCGGAAGCAAACACCTACAAGAGATCAATGCTTGGTTTTAGGTACCCATTTTGTAATGGGTCCTTTGATGTTAGTAACAAGGGTCTTAGGAACCCAAATAGACCATTCAATGTATTCATGAAGAGAACCAACAAATTTGGCATAAACATGCCCATCACTAGCACGGCATAACACATAAGAAGGATTAGAATCGCCAGCTTTGTTGGGAGGGGTGACATTGCCCTTCTTGACATTATTCTTCTTATTCTCCTCGGGGGCACTCTCTCCCTCCCTCACAAAGGTTTGCATGAGAGGAGGAGGCCGTTTGGTCTTGTCATTCTTCTTCTTGTTCTTGGATTCGGGGACGTACCCAACCCCTTCCTTGGCCACACCTCCCTTTTGGTTGGTCAAGAGATCGTTGAGGTTCTTCTTTCCTTGTATGCAAGTCGCAAGACCTCTCTCAAGTTGCTCCTTCAACTTAGCATTTTCCTCAACAAGATGTATATGCTCACAACACGGGTTAGTAGCATTTGCATTATCAATTAAAAACATATGAGGAAAAGTTGCATTCTCCTTAGTTAGCTTCACTTGGAGTTGATCATGAGACTCCTTGAGACTAGCGTGAATACTCTTCAAGGCCTTGTAGGCCTTGTCAAGTATATCAAACTCCTCCTTGAGTCCAGCAAGATCAACCCCGAGTTTGGCCTTCTCGGAATTTAGCACACGAGAAACAACGAGGGCATGATCATAATCTTTCTCTAACTTAGCATGATCTACGTTGTGTGACTCCTCAAGAGCCAAACGAAGACCACGCTCTTCCTCAAGAGCATTGGAAAGATCCGAAATCTCATCGGCATAGTCACGACTATGTCCTTCCATCTTAGAGATGGTGTCTTCGTGATCCTCGATCATGTCATTGGCCTCACCAAGTTGTTCCAAGAGAGCAATAAAGTGCTTCTTGGATTTTCCCTTGAGTTTGCCCATAAAGGCCTCAAACTCGTTAGCCTCCACATTAGCTCCCTCAAATTCATTAATGCTATCCGTTGGGGAAGGATGATTAATGATGGTAGTTTTGATGTTGGAGGTTACCTTGTTGGTGGCTTTAGCCATGAGGCACTTGGCGGTGATGCTCTCGTTGGGTGAGTCGAAGAGAGACACCCGTGACGTTGTTGCAATGGCAACGGAGGCCATGGCAACCGACTCATCATCTTCATCATCGTCATCGTCCTCATTGTACTCTTCTTGCACAACCAAGGCCTTGGGATGAGTCTTCTTGGTGAAGTTGTTCTTGTTGGGGAACGACTTGGCCTTGTCCTTTCGTATGAGTTTGCCACCATTGTCTTCCCTCTTCTCATACGGGCATTCCGCAACGAAATGACTCACGTTGCCGCAATTGTAGCAAGTCCTTACACGTTGCTTGCCCCTTGTACCACTTGAGTTGTTTTTGCTAAAGTTTGGCCTTGAGTTTTTCTTGCTCCAAAATTGCCTTGAAGCAAGTGCCATGTGTTCATGATATGCATACTTCGTATCTTCGGGGTTGCTCTCCTCTTCTTCTTCCTCTTCTTCATCTTCCACTATGAGCTTGGCCTTAAATGCAAGGTTAGGCTTCTTTTTCCCGTTGAGAACGGAGCACCGCATTGTCGGCGGTCTTGTCCAAAATGTTCATGGCCACAAACTCATCCAACACTTCGCTTGAGGTCAAAGTGTGGAAGTCCGGTATTTGATGAATGACGGAGGACATGGCCTTGTGATAGGGCATCATTGCCTTGAGGAATTTGCGCTTGATCCAATTGTCATCCGTGTCCTTGCTCCCGTGATCTCGTAGTGAGACCGCGAGTTTGGTTACTCTCCGATAGAGCTCATGAGGTTCTTCATCTTCCTTCATTGCAAACTCATCGGCCTCATCTTGTACCACTTCATAGTTGGAGCGTTGAATGCTTGTGCATCCCCGGTAGAGAGACACGACACAATGCCATGCATCTTTGGCCAAGGCGAAAGGACGAAGATGAGGTAGGTCTTCGGGTGGAATAGCATCTTGAATGATGAAGAGAGCATTCTCATTGAATTGATTGTCCGCGGCTTCTCGAGGAGTGAAGTTGCTTGGATCATGTAGATAGAAACCTTCTTCAATGATTCTCCAAAGGTTAGTGTTCACATGATTTAAATGACGTTTAAAGCGGTAAACCCAAGAATCAAAATCCTCATTTTTCACAATCTTAGGGGGAGGACCGGCATGATTCAAATGAGTGGAAGGAACCGGTCCACCATAAACAAGTGGTGGTTCCACATGGGCAAAGATGCCGGTGCCATTCTTGCCACTAGAAGAAGGAGCCTTTTCACTACTAGCTTCCCCCTTGTCGGGGATAGCATCCGTCACCTTGTTGGCGGGATCACCCACTTTCAATGGTGCGGTGGATAGTTTAAGCCCCTCAAGAAATTTAGTAAACATCCTTTCGACTTTGGTCGTCATGGAGGTTTTCAATGTCTCCAAGGCCACATTGAACTCCTCACGAGAGACCGAAGTTCCCCCATATCCCGTAGACGAGATCGGATTCAAACTGGAGTGTTCCTCCACACCGTCTACGGTATCAACCATACTCTTTGGACGGTAAAGTCCTTAATAAAGAGACGAGGCTCTGATACCAATTGAAAGGATCGATATGGTTGACTAGAGGGGGGGGGTTGAATAGGCAACTAACAATTTTTAGCTTTTCTTTAACAAGTTAAACTTTGCATCAAAATAGGTTGTCTAGAAATGCAACTAGGTGAGAAACCTATATGATGCAACGAGGATAGGTACACAAGCAAGCAAGAGATATGAAACAAGTAAGCTTGCTTAAATAAAGGCACGAGATAACCAAGAGTGGATACGGTGGAGACGAGGATGTGTTGCCGAAGTTCCTTCCCTTTGAGAGGAAGTACGTCTCCGTTGGAGCGGTGTGGAGGCACAAGGCTCCCCAAGAAGCCACTAGGGCCACCGTATTCTCCTCACACCCTCACACAATGCGAGATGCCGTGATTCCACTATTGGTGCCCTTGAAGGCGGCTACCGAACCTTTACAAACAAGGTTGGGGCTCTCTCCACAACTTAATTGGAGGCTCCCAACAAAACCACGAAGCTTCACCACAATGGAATATGGCTCCGAGGTGACCTCAACCATCTAGGGTGCTCAAACACCCAAGAGTAACAAAATCCACACAAGAAAGTATGGGGGAACCAAATATCCTTTGGTGGAAGTGTAGATCTAGGTCTCCTCCTTCAATCCCTAGCAAATCAACAAGTTTGAGTGGCTAGAGAGAGAGATCGGGCAAGAGAGCTTGAAGGGCATCAATGGTGGAGTGAGAGAGGTCAAAATGTGGAGAGGTAGGTGGGAGAAGCCCCCTTAAGTAGTCTCCCCACAATTCCAACCGTTACTGCGTTTTTGCACTGCAGCGGTACAACCGGTCCTCGTCCCGGTACAACTGGGACTCACGGTGTAACAGCAGAACCCTACCAAGCGGTACAACCGGACAAGCAGGTGGTAGTACCGGCTAAGAAAGATAACCGGACTAACCACCTGGCTACCGCACAACCACCGCATCAAAATAGGAGCTTGACCGGTACTTGGGCGGTGCCTGGCCGGAACAACCGCATGGCCTTGAGCTCTTGGGCGGCTAAGTTCTGAGCGGAAGAACCGCTCAGACCACCGGTGGTACCGGTCATCATGGAACGACCGGACCAACCGGGCCACTACCACCCAAGAACAGCATCAAACTAGAGGCGAGAGCGGTACTTGAGTGCTACATGGACGGAACCACCGCCCTAGCTGTTGCAGAGCATGGTGGCGGTACCACCGCCCGGAGGCAGCGGTACAACCACTCGAGCAAAAGCTGGTGAGCGACAAGACCCAGCGGTACAACCGCTCCAGAGAGCGGTACAACCGCTGGGCAGAAACAGTGAGCAGGAAAGAGGGGAAGAGGCAAGGAAAACTCTCTCTCACAGACACACCTGAGGAAGGCAAAGAGAGGGTGAGAAAAGTGTACGTGAACTGATTCCCCCAGAGCTTCCTAATGAGGATTCCCTCTTGATAGTACGGGTACTCTACGACCAAAGAAAATAAAAACGTAGAGGACACGTCTTCGATCTTTTCCTTCGAGAGGTAATAGCAATCCGATGTAAACCTAAGCATCGAGAACCTGAAACATATAGCACACGTTTAGACCACAAAGGGTTGTCATCATCATCCAAAACATAAAGTAGGGAAATGCCCTTTCAAAAACTAATCCCGTAGGTAAATGTAGAGGTAGCGTGCCGACGGCGATCACATCGACCTTGGAACCATTCCCAACGCGCATCGTCACCTCGTCCTTCGCCAGTCTCCGCTTATTCCGCAACTCCTGCTTTGAGTTACAAATGTGAGCAACTGCACCGGTATCAAATACCCAGGAGCTACTACGAGTACTGGTAAGGTACACATCAATTACATGTATATCACATATACCTTTTGTGTTGCCGGCCTTCTTGTCCGCTAAGTATTTGGGGCAGTTCCGCTTCCAGTGACCACTTCCCTTGCAATAAAAGCACTCAGTCTCGGGCTTGGGTCCATTCTTTGGCTTCTTCCCGGCAGCTTGCTTACCGGGCACGGCAACTCCCTTGCCGTCCTTCTTGAAGTTCTTTTTACCCTTGCCTTTCTTGAACTTAGTGGTTTTATTGACCATCAACACTTGATGTTCCTTTTTGACTTCTACCTCTGCTGATTTCAGCATTGAAAATACCTCAGGAATGGTCTTTTCCATCCCCTGCATATTGAAGTTCATCACAAAGCTCTTGTAGCTCGGTGGAAGCGACTGAAGGATTCTGTCAATGACCGCGTCATCCGGGAGATTAACTCCTAGCTGAGTTAAGCGGTTATGTAATCCAGACATAGTGAGTATGTGCTCACTGACAGAACTATTTTCCTCCATCTTACAGCTGAAGAACTTGTCGGAGACTTCATATCTCTCGACTCGGGCATGAGCTTGAAAAACCATTTTTAGCTCTTCGAACATCTCATGTGCTCCGTGTCTCTCAAAACGCTTTTGGAGCCCCGGTTCTAAGCTGTAAAGCATGTCGCACTGAACGAGGGAGTAGTCATCAGCACGTGTTTGCCAAGCGTTCATAACGTCTTGGTTCTGTGGGATGGGTGCGTCACCTAGCGGTGCTTCTAGGACATAATCTTTCTTGGCAGCTATGAGGATGATCCTCAGGTTCCGGACCCAGTCCGTATAATTGCTGCCATCGTCTTTCAGCTTGGTTTTCTCTAGGAACGCGTTGAAGTTCAGGACAACGTTGGCCATTTGATCTACAAGACATATTGTAAAGATTTTAGACTAAGTTCATGATAATTAAGTTCATCTAATCAAATTATATATTGAACTCCCACTCAGATAGACATCCCTCCAGTCATCTAAGTATAACATGATCCGAGTTAACTAGGCCGTGTCCGATCATCACGTGAGATGGACTAGTCAACATCGGTGAACATCTTCATGTTGATCGTATCTTCTATACGACTCATGCTCGACCTTTCGGTCTTCTGTGTTCCGAGGCCATGTCTGTACATGCTAGGCTCGTCAAGTCAACCTAAGTGTTTGCATGTGTAAATCTGTCTTACACCCGTTGTATGTGAACGTTGGAATCTATCACACCCGATCATCACGTGGTGCTTCGAAACAACGAACTGTTGCAATAGTGCACAGTTAGGGGGAACACTTTCTTGAAATTATTATGAGGGATCATCTTATTTACTACCGTCGTTCTAAGTAAACAACATGCAAAAACATGATAAACATCACATGCAATCAAATAATAGTGACATGATATGGCCAGTATCATATAGCTCCTTTTGATCTCCATCTTGGGGCTCCATGATCATCTTGTCACCGGCATGACACCATGATCTCCATCATCATGATCTCCATCATCGTGTCTCCATGATGTTGCTCGCCAACTAGTACTTCTACTACTATGGCTAACACGTTTAGCAATAAAGTAAAGTAATTTACATGGCGTTTCTCAATGACACGCAGGTCATACAAAAATAAAGACAACTCCTATGGCTCCTGCCGGTTGTCATACTCATCGACATGCAAGTCGTGATTCCTATTACAAGAACATGATCTCATACATCACATATATATCATTCATCATTCATCACAACTTTGGCCATATCACATCACAAAGCACTTGCTGCAAAAACAAGTTAGACGTCCTCTAATTGTTGTTGCAAGTTTTACGTGGCTGCAATAGGGTTCTAGCAAGAACGTTTTCTTACCTACGTAAAAGCCACAACGTGATTTGTCAACTTCTATTTACCCTTCATAAGGACCCTTTTCATCGAATCCACTCCAACTAAAGTGGGAGAGACAGACACCCGCTAGCCACCTTATGCAACTAGTGGATGTCAGTCGGTGGAACCAGTCTCACGTAAGCGTACGTGTAAGGTCGGTCCAGGCTGCTTCATCCCACAATACCGCTGAAGCAAAATAAGACTAGTAGCGGCAAGAAAGTTGACAACATCTATGCCCACAACAAATTGTGTTCTACTCGTGCAAAGAGAACTACGCATAAACCTGGCTCATGATGCCACTGTTGGGGAACGTTGCAGAAAACAAAAATTTTCCTACGGTTTCACCAAGATCCATCTATGAGTTCATCTAGCAATGAGTGATCGGATGCATCTACATACCTTTGTAGATCGCGAGCGGAAGCGTTCAAAGAACGTGGATGAGGGAGTCGTACTCGACGTGATCCAAATCACCGGAGATCCTAGCGCTGAACGGACGGCACCTCCGCGTTCAACACACATACGGTTAGCATGACGTCTCCTCCTTCTTGATCCAGCAAGGGGGAAGGAGAGGTTGATGAAGATCCAGCATCACGACGGCGTGGTGGTGGATGCAGCAGTCACCGCAGCAGGGCTTCGCCAAGCTCTATGGAGGGGGAGGAGGTGTTGGAGAGGGAGAGGGAGGCACCAAAGGCATGGGTGAGAAGCCCTCCCTCCCCCCACTATATATAGGGGGCCTAGGGGGGCGGCGGCCAAGGGCGGTGGAGTGCCCCCCAAGGCAAGTGGGGAGCCCCCCCCACCCTAGGGTTTTAACCCTAGGCGCAAGGGGTGGGCCTTAGGGGGCGCAACAGCCCACTATGGGCTGGTTCCTCTCCCCACTTCAGCACATGGGGCCCTCCGGGATGGGTGGCCCCACCCGGTGGACCCCCGGGACCCATCCGGTGGTCCCGATACAATACCGGTGACCCCCGAAACTCTCCCGATGGCCGAAACTTCACTTCCTATATATAATTCTTTACCTCCGGACCATTCCGGAACTCCTCGTGACGTCCGGGATCTCATCCGGGACTCTGAACAACTTTCGGATTACTGCATACTCATATCTCTACAACCCTAGCGTCACCGAACCTTAAGTGTGTAGACCCTACGGGTTCGGGAGACATGTAGACATGACCGAGACGGTTCTTCGGTCAATAACCAACAGCAGGATCTGGATACCCATGTTGGCTCCCACATGCTCCTCGATGATCTCATTGGATGAACCACGATGTCGAGGATTCATGCAACCCCGTATTTAATCCCTTTGTCAATCGGTATGTTACTTGCCCGATATTCGATCGTCGGTATCCCAATACCTCGTTTAATTCCCTTTGTCAATCGGTATGTTACTGACAAGTCACTTTACTCGTACCATAATGCATGATCCCGTGACCAGACACTTGGTCACTTTGAGCTCATTATGATGATGCATTACCGAGTGGGCCCAGAGATACCTCTCCGTCATACGGAGTGACAAATCCCAGTCTTGATCCGTGTCAACCCAACAGACACTTTCGGAGATACCCGTAGTATACCTTTATAGTCACCCAGTTACGTTGTGACGTTTGGTACACCCAAAGCACTCCTACGGTATCCGGGAGTTACACGATCTCATGGTCTAAGGAAAAGATACTTGACATTGGAAAAACTCTAGCAAACGAACTATACGATCTTGTGCTATGTTTAAGATTGGGTCTTGTCCATCACATCATTCTCCTCATGATGTGATCTCGTTATCAATGACATCCAATGTCCATAGTCAGGAAACCATGACTATCTGTTGATCAACGAGCTAGTCAACTAGAGGCTTACTAGGGACATGTTGGTGTCTATGTATTCACACATGTATTACGATTTCCGGATAACACAATTATAGCATGAATAAAAGACAATTATCATGAACAAGGAAATATAATAATAATCCTTTTATTATTGCCTCTAGGGCATATTTCCAACACAAGAAGCGGGCGACCTTGAAGTGTCGTCATGGAGAGTTTCTCCGGATCCGGCAAGGCCAGAAGGTAATCCCATGGTCACCTGAAGCCCTCAGTATCCGGCTCTCGAAGAGAGCAATCAAAAGAGTCCGGCACCACTTGGTATGCGGTCGGACATACTGAAGGGTCTGCTAGAGCGAGCGACTATCTCAGAAGAGCACCGTACATTAATGTGTATGGTGATTGAAAGGATTTCGTCCACCGAAAACGGGTTGCATGAAGCCTTTATGAGTCTACTAACGGGCTTTGAGGTACATGGAATGATATGCGTTTGTGGTAGTACCAAACATTTTTAGGTGCGCCCTGTGTAGATAGTAGCCCCTGAGACTCTGGTTGTCATTGAGAACGGCAGCGAACAGAGGATCATAGTCCCATGTAATTACCAGACTGTCGTTATGTGCAGGTGTCTGAAGCTCCGGTGGCTAGCCGGACTGATGGGGTTGCCGAACTAAAGCGGCAACTGGATGTGGCGGATGCCGACATCGAGCTTGTTAACAAGCGGCTTGACGAAGCCTAGGGTAGGTGATATTTATAGTGGATGTCACATAGTAAGAGCGGCATGATGCCAGTATCTTTAATATGTTGTGACTACAGATGGAGCTGCCACCGTGGAGGCCTTGCGGGCGGAGCTTGCCTGAGCCAAGGACCAAGCAAGGAGTAGTAATGCGGCCGCTTTGAAGGCGGCCGAAGAGTTGAAAGCCGAGAAGGCTGCTCATAGCGAGAGCAAAGAGAAAATGGCCAAAATGGCTGTGAAGTTAAAAGACACTGCCGACCGTTGCCAGTTTCTTGAAGAAGAAAACCAGGCAAAGGCTACGGACCTTGAAAAGGCCACAATGGCGACCAAAGACACCCGCTCTGCAATGAGAGCGAAGAAGGAGGAACTGCGTGAAGCTGGGGACATTGTGGCTGGGAAGCCCTTTATGCTGCGGAGGAAGTTCGGCGATCCGCGGTATGCACCTCTGGATCGGCTGTGGAGTTCGGCCGACGCATATCTGTACTTAGCGGCGAGTGCTGTCGATGCGGCCGAATACTTCCGAGATCAGACAGATCGTGAAGTGGACAAGCTATTCTGGTCGCAATTTAACGTTCCAGAGCGTCCGCTTCCATTGACTGACCAGCTTGCCGAATGGGCCGAACTCAATAGATTGTCCGGACTCGCCATGAGGTCTGTCGTGGATCATGTGTGGCCGGAAAGGCCAAAGCCGAACAACTATTTTAGCTTGGTGCAGCAGTTCCTTGGTGCGGTGCCGCGCATTAATGCGATGAAGAGGTCGGCGTGCATATAAGGCTCGCGGATGGCCCTTGCCTGTGTCAAAACATACTGGGCGGAGATGGATGCCACCACCATTGCGGCGCAGGGTTCGGCCATAGGCCGAGTGGCTACGGAGCACCATTTTGAAGAAGTTCTTGAGGGCGCTCGTACGATAGAGGCCCAGTGCTCGAAGAATGTTATGTTTGAGTGACATGTATTCCCATTGTACAAACAACGTTTTATTGAATTTAACAAGGTTGTATTTATACTTTTGCCCGAACGTATTGTGATGCCTCCTGTGCGGCTGTTTATGTATACATTTATATAACCTGAAAGATTGCAGTCGTCGGCTTCAGCCCCCACACATATAATGCGGGGGTGTTCACAGAAGACGTGTATTCACACTTAATCCAATGTCTTAGTCCTAATGAGGAGGTGATAGCGCAGCGAACTAGGCAACCGGACTATAATGCTTTAACACTTTCACTTAGCCATAGGAGTTTGACAGTGGGGCTACTATATAGCCCCTGGTGGCTCCGCACTCATCTGGATTCGGGGTGCGTACATGCCTGGCCGGGAAATGGCCCTTCGTTAATGCGGAGGAATCTCGAAGATTCCAATAGGTCATCGAGTGGTTTACCAGTCTCACGCTATATCATGACAGTCAGTTTTTGGCTTTCTCTACAGAGGTGCTCATCCGGATGAACTAGTGCACAATCGTAGTAGTTCTCCTGGTGCCGCCTTAGCCGATAGAGCGGAACGTATGGCAACAAAACACTATTGCCGGGCAAACCCAACATTTGACCAAAGACATGATTCGGAGCTGATGCATATAAGGACAAACTCGCGACGCCGAACACTCCCTAAGGTATTCGGTCTTTATGGTGTAAACCGGGTCTAAACAGTAGCCTTTGTAATAAGCCCCTGGTGTCCAGGTACGTGCATTATTCTGGCATGGCCACATGCCAAGACTTCAGCATCCTTCTCGGTTGTACTGAGAATCCGAGGGATGTAAATCAACAAGAGACAGTAAAAAAAGGTTTACGCAGGGTCTTAATCTACAAAGAATCCTTGGAACGGGTCCCTGCTGCATGTCTGCGCCTGTGTCTCCATTGTGTCGTATCCAGGACGGGTGTAGCACGATGGTCATCTGAAAAAGGGAGGAACTTAATTGAAAAGTTGTCGTTCAAAAGTTAAGTTATACTAAATAAACAATATATAGTTGAAAATGAGTAAAGGTGAGCCTTATTGCCACTTTTGCGCGCGTGTTGAGCCCCTTGTATTGTAATAGGGGTATGGCCATCAAACCTGTATTAATTACATATAGCTGAGCCAGACTAGTCTAGCCATGTCCGTGGTCTGACCGACCTGTCAAATGCTTGAGTTGGTGAGGCCGTTTAGTGTGCGGCGGCCAAGGTGGCCGCACCGTCCTCGGCGCGTAAGGAGCGCTCAATATTTCCATTTACTGTAATGATGCCGCGTGGACCGGGCATCTTGAGCTTGAGGGAAGCGTAATGCGGTATTGCGTTAAAGCGAGCGAAAGCTTCGCGTCCGAGTAGTGCTTGATAGCCACTTTGGAACGGAGCGATGTAGAAAGTTAAATTTTCGCTGCGGAAGTTATCGGGGAAGCCGAATATAACCTCTAGTAGCAGGGAGACCCTGCAGCAAGCCTCCGGGCCTGGCGTTACTCCTTTAAAGGTAGCATTGCTGCGAGAATTTTTTGTTGGGTCTATCCCCATTTTGCGGACTGTGTCCTGATATATCAGATTCAAACTGCTGCCGCCGTCCATCAGGACTCGAGTGAAGTGGTATCCATCAATTATTGGATCTAATACCAAGGCAGCCCATCCTGCACGCCGTATACTTGCCGAGTAATCCCAATGGTCGAAGGTGATCGGTTGGGACAACCGGTGGCGGAGCTCCGTGGTGATAGGCCCTGGGGCATGTTCCTCTAAAGGTGCCGCTTTGTCTCTCCCTTGTATCACGTGTAACATGTTGACTGTTTTGACTTCTGGTGGGAATTTCTTTTGTTCCCCCGTGCTTTGATTGCGAGGCTCGTCCTCGTCTTCACTTGGTGTATCCTACCCCTTGTGTTCGGCGTTGAGCTTGCCGGACTGTTTGAAGACCCAACATTCTCTGTGGGTATGATTTGCAGGATTATCAGGGGTGCTATGGATCTGACATATTTGGTCCAAAATTTTGTTTAGGCTGGACAATTCGTCTCTGTTGCCTTTGGAGGGTGGCTTCTGCTGCCCTGGCCAAGAGCTTCTAAATCCTGCGTTTACCGGCGTGCTCTTCGGGCTGTCTTCTTTATCCCGGCGCTTATTCTTGCTGCGTCGTGATTTCCCGTTTCCATCCCTGACTTCGGATGTACTTGGGTCGCTGGTGCTGCATCGAGCTAACCAGCTGTCCTCGCCCGCACGAAAAGGGGTCATGAGGCTTGTTAATGCTGCCATTGTTCTCGACTTTTCTTGACCGAGGTGTGTGGCAAGCCATTCGTCTCGAACGCTATGCTTGAAGGATGCTAAGGCTTCAGCGTCCGAACAGTCAACTATTTGGTTCTTTTTAGTGAGGAACCTGTTCCAAAGTTTTCGGGCTGACTCACCGGGCTGTTGAGTTATATGACTTAAATCGTCTACATCCGGTGGTCGGACATGTCCCTTGAAAATTTGCCCGAAAGGCGTCTTCGAGCTCTTCCCAGCTTCCGATGGAGTTTTCAGGGAGGCTTTTAAGCCAGTGCTGAGCTGGCCCTTTGAGCTTGAGGGGTAAGTACTTGATGGCATGGAGATCATCTCCTCGAGCCATATGGATATGGAGGATGTAGTCCTCAATCCAGACCCTAGGGTATGTTGTTCCGTCGTACGCCTCTATGTTTACCGGTTTGAATCCCTCTGGAAATTCATAATCCAGCACCTCGTCAGTGAAACATAGAGGGTGTGCGGCACCCCTGTATTTGGGTGTACCGTGGTGTTCGAATGTTTATTGTGTTGCATTGTATGTTGGAGCGCGCCTGCGTGGTCCATAGATGGATCTGGTTGCGCCGTCCTTTTGATGCGAGCCCTTACGCGGATCACGTACTAGTTTATGTGCAGCGTCGATTGCCACTTTATGTTGGCTATGAGGTCGTCTATCCGATTGGATGGCCGTTTTATTTTTTAATTGTGGAGGATCTAAGGCCTCCTCATCAAATTCAGGTAGCAACTTTCGCTTCGGATAGCTCTTGGTGTGGCGATTACTGCCGTATTTCGCTGCAGTGTTGAGTACTTCACTCCATTTGATTTTTGAGTGTGTCTTGTGCAGCCTTGAGCCTTTGCTTCTGTTTTTTCAGACTCCTCGCCGTGGCAACAAGCCTTTGGTGGGCGTTATGTTGCTCCTGGTGCCTGTCCAGTGTGATGTCGTCCGGACTGTTATCTTCGATGGTGTTGGGTTGTTCGGCTTGATTTTCCGTGTTGCCGTGGTCAGGCAATGGTTCACCCTCCTCTAATGCTGGGTCTATGTGATCATTATTTCTGTCGAGGCAGGATTTGGAGCGGTGTTTACGCCGCCGCTTTGACTGCTGCTCGAGGGAACCAACCTTCGCTGCGTCCTTCCGTTCCTCATCGTTATTTTCTTTGGGTGTGTCCACCATGTATACGTCATGTGATGAAGTGGGCGTCCAGTGCCCTGTGGGCAGTGGTTCCTCTTTGCCTCCCGCATCATCATCCATACCGTCAATGTCTTCGGAGTCGAAGTCGAGCATGTCAGTTAAGTCATCGACAGTGGCTACTAAGTGGGTGGTGGGTGGGCGGCGAATTTCTTCGTCATCCGCATCCCAATCCTGCCGGACGTAGTTCGACCAGGACTCTCCTGACAAGGAAAGAGACCTTAATGAGTTCAGTATGTCGCCAAAGGGCGAGTGCTGAAAAATATCCGCGGAGGTAAACTCCATGATCGGCGCCCAATCGGATTCGATGGGCATAGGCGGTTCGGAGCCCGTGGCCGGAGAAGGATCCGGCAGTTTGGCAACGCGGCTCTCATGAAGGGTAAGGTTGATATTCGGCTCGATCGCCGCTGAGGATACGACCTCCGTGACGGGGTCTATCCACCCATCCATGGATGGCGCAACTGGCTCCGAATTAAGGCTTAGAGCGGCTGCCGGTGCGATCTCCTGAATACGGTCCGATGGTAGAGCTAAATCGTACTCATCGTGACTGCGTGGCACACAAGGCAGGGGCTCGAATCCGTCGAAGATCAAGTCTCCGCGGATATCGGCCGTGTAGTTTAAGCTTCCAAACCTGACCTGGTGGCCAGGGGCATAACTTTCGATCTGCTCCAGATGGCCAAGCGAGTTGGCCCGCAGTGCGAAGCCGCCGAACACAAAGATCTGTCTGGGGAGAAAAGTATCACCCTGGACAGCATCGCTATCGATGATCGTAGGAGCCATCAAGCCTAATGGTGATGACACACAGAGGAACTCTCAATGAAAGCACCAATGTCGGTGTCAAAACCGGCGGATCTCGGGTAGGGGGTCCCGAACTGTGCGTCTAAGGCAGATGGTAACAGGAGGTAGGGGACACGATGTTTTACCCAGGTTCGGTCCCTCTTGATGGAGGTAAAACCCTACGTCCTGCTTGATTTATTCTTGATGATATGAGTATTACAAGAGTTGATCTACCACGAGATCGGAGAGGCTAAACCCTAGAAGCTAGCCTATGGTATGATTGTATGTTGTCCTATGGACTAAAACCCTCCGGTTTATATAGACACCAGAGGGGGCTAGGGTTACACAACGTCGGCTACAAAGGAGGAGATATACATACCCTTCCACGCCAAGTAGAGTCCCATCCGGACACGAGACGAAGTCTTCAATCTTGTATCTTCATAGTCCAACAGTCCGGCAAAAGGATATAGTCCGGCTATCCGGAGACCCCCTAATCCAGGACTCCCTCACACGCCGATTCGCCGCCGTCTCCGCCTCCCCG
Source organism: Triticum urartu (assembly GCF_056163025.1). NCBI lineage: Eukaryota > Viridiplantae > Streptophyta > Magnoliopsida > Poales > Poaceae > Triticum > Triticum urartu. The sequence continues at coordinate 114,284,105 of NC_141874.1, read as the reverse complement.
AGCTCGTCATCTACCTCATTCGACCCACCGTGAGCTCCTTCATGTTTTGCCCCTAACACCGTGGCTTGCCGCTTGCCGTAGCCGTCGTTTCATAGCTGGCCGTAGCACACCGCCACCTGAGCTCTTCGTCGGCGTAGCTCCGGTGACCATTAGGTCACCCCGGCGCGCCTAACCTGCTTCCCGCATCGTGTAGCACCCCGCTAGACCATCGCCTCGATCGTTAGCACACCGCAGCGCTAACCCGCACCAGCCCTGAACTCCGGCAGCCGTCGCGGGTTCCACTCCAGCAAACTCCGGCCACCCCCGCACCTCCCGTTGGTCTCCCTCGATGCGCATGGGCACGGGCTATCCTCTGGTGCCCCTGGCGCGTCGATCCGTCGCCTCTGGCAAGTTCCGAGCGAACTCCGCCGCGGTTCGAGGTCACGGACGGCGAGACTCCGGCAACTGTCGACGTGGCCACCTAGTTAGCACTAATTGATACGTCTCCGCCGTATCTACTTTTCCAAACACTTTTGCCCTTGTTTTGGACTCTAACTTGTATGATTTGAATGGAACTAACCCGGACTGACGCTGTTTTCAGCAGAATTACCATGGTGTTGTTTTATGTGCAGAAAACAAATATTCTCGGAATGACCTGAAACTCCACGGGAGGTCTTAGAAAAAATAATAAAAAATCTTCGCCAAATATGAAGACCAGGGGGCCCACACCCTTTCCACGAGGGTGGGGGGCGCCCCCCCCCTAGGGCGCACCCCCTACCTCGTGGGCCCCCTGGAAACCCTCCGACGCCAACTCCAACTCTATATATTTGCTTTCGGAGAGAAAAAAATAAAAGAGAAGAAATCATCGCGTTTTACGATACGGAGCCGCCGCCAAGCCCTAAAACCTCTCGGGAGGGCTGATCTGGAGTCCGTTCGGGGCTCCGGAGAGGGGGATTCGTCACCGTCGTCATCATCAACCATCCTCCATCACCAATTTCCTGATGCTCACCGCCGTGCGTGAGTAATTCCATCGTAGGCTTGCTGGACGGTGATGGGTTGGATGAGATTTATCATGTAATCAAGTTAGTTTTGTTAGGGTTTGATCCCTAGTATCCATTATGTTCTGAGATTGATGTTGCTATGACTTTGCTATGCTCAATGCTTGTCACTAGGGCCCTAGTGCCATGATTTCAGATCTGAACCTATTATGTTTCCATGAATATATGTGAGTTCTTGATCCTATCTTGCAAGTCTATAGTCACCTACTATGTGTTATGATCCGGCAACCCCGAGGTGACAATAATTTGGACCACTGCCGGTGATGACCATAGTTTGAGGAGTTCATGTATTCACTATGTGCTAATGCTTAGTTCCGGTTCTTTATTAAAAGGAGGCATTAATATCCCTTAGTTTCCAATAGGACCCCGCTGCCACGGGAGGGTAGGACAAAAGATGTCATGCAAGTTCTTTTCCATAAGCACGTATGATTATTTACGGAATACATGCCTACATTATATTGACGAATTGGAGCTAGTTCTGTGCCACCCTATGTTATGACTGTTACATGATGAACCGCACCCGGCATAATTATCCATCACTGATCCGGTGCCTATGAGTTTTCCATATACTGGTTTACGCTTATTTACTTTTCCATTGCTACTGTTACAATCACTACAAAATACCAAAAATATTACTTTTGCTGTCTTTACTTTCGTTGCCGCTACCACCACTATCATATTACTTTGCTACTAAACACTTTGTTGCAGATACTAAGTTTCCAGGTGTGCTTGAATTGACAACTCAGCTGCTAATACTTGAGAATATTCTTTGGCTCCCCTTGTGTCGAATCAATAAATGGGTTGAATACTCTACCCTCGAAAGCTGTTGCGATCCCCTATACTTGTGGGTTATCAAGACCAATTTCTGGTGCCATTGCCGGGGAGCATAGCTCTATTCTTTGAGTCACTTGGGATTTATATCTGCTGGACACTATGAAGAACTTGAGAGATCCAAAAACCAAGATCTATCCCTGAACTACAAGGGGAGGTAAGGAACTGCCATCTAGCTCTGCACTTGATTCACCTTCTGTTATGAGTAAGTTTGCGACACCTACACCTGCTTCTGCTATTCGTTCTGATATGTTGCATGTTATTGATGATGCCACTTCTGCTATGCATGATACTTATGATGAAACTGCTTCTATGCCTGATACTACTGTGCCCCTTAGTGAATTTCTTAATGGATAAATTGCTAGGGCTAGAGAAAGAGAAATTATTGAATCTGAATACGATGATGATAGTGATGATGAAAATATGCCGGTTATTCCTGAGGGTTATTTATTTGATCAAGATGCTTCTTGAGCTATTTTAGCTTGCAGAGATAGATATGAGCTTAAGAGGTTATTAATTAAATGGAACAAAGAATCACTTAGAGATAAAATAAAACCCGATCCTACTTTTGCTACTTCACCTATATGTGTTCCTGATAAGGATTATGAATTCTCTGTTGATCCTGATATAATTACTTTGGTTGAATCTAATCCGTTTTATGGCTATGAATCTGAAACTGTTGTGGCACATCTTACTAAATTAAATGATATAGCTGCCCTGTTCACTAATAGTGAGAGATCACGTTACCTCTATTTACTTAAAATATTTCCGTTCTCATTAAAGGGTGATGCTAAGATATGGTTTAATTCTCTTGATCCTGGTTGTGTGCGTAGTCCCCGGGATATGATTTATTACTTCTCTGCTAAATATTTCCCTGCTCATAAGAAACAAATCCTTATGCTTAATATATGAAAGATATCATTACTAATAAAACAAAGATACCGGAAGCTAAAATTTCCACCATGCTTGCTAATTATACTTTTAAGGGTGGAATACCAAAGAAACTTGCAGACCCCGTAGTACCTACTATACCTTGCTCCATTAAAAGAAATTATATTAAAACTGCTTTATGTGATCTTGGAGCCGCTGTTAGTGTTATGCCTCTCTCTTTATATCGTAGACTTGATTTGAATAAGCTGACACCTACCGAAATATCTTTGCAAATGGCTGATAAATCAGCTGCTATACCTGTCGGTATTTGTGAGGATGTGCCCGTTGTGGTTGCAAACGTTACTATTTTAACGGACTTTGTTATTATTGATATTCCCGAGGATGATAGTATGTCTACTATTCTTGGAAGACCTTTTCTTAATACTGCAGGGGATGTTATTGATTGCAACAAAGGCAATGTCACTTTTCATGTTAATGGTAATGAACATATGGTACACTTTCCGAGGAAACAACCTCAAGTTCATAGTATCAACTCCATTGGAAAAATTCCATCATTATAATTGGAGGTTTTGAATTTCCTCTTCCTACTGTCAAAAAGAAATATGATATACTTATTATAGGGGATGTGCATATCCCCGTTGAGGTAACTTAGTGTTATTCGAAATTTCTCCGGTTTCATGATTATCGGAATGAGTTTGTTAACAAGACTTGATCAACCTTGTTAGTGGATTCTTTTTGATGAGCATGAGATGGATGAAACTAGAAGCACAACCTTCTGTACCCCACTTTTACTTCCTGTTATTTATATTAAATAAAGTAAAATTAGTATTTTCTGTCTGTTTCCTGACTTATCTATGCAATATAAAAATATCCTGAAAATAAAATTCCTCAGAATGCCATGCCAATTTAATATGATTTTTTCGGGAATATTTGAGGATTTACTGTGCAAAAACTACCGCGGGAGGAGCTACCACCTGGCCACGAGGGTGGTGGGCGCGCCCCCTGCCTCGTAGGCCCACAGTGGCCCTCCTCCACTTATCCCAGCACCCATCTTCTTCCTCTGTCTTACACAAACACGAAAAATCAGCTCAAACCCGAGTCCAAGCTCGTTTTGCTGCCATTTTCGATCTCCTTGCTCAAAGCACCTCTCACAAAACTGCTTGGGGAGATTGTTCCTTGGTATGTGACTCCTCCATTGGTCCAATTAGTTTTTGTTCTAGTGCTTTATTCTTTGCAAATTTGTGCTGCATAGGTGACCATGTTCTTGAGCTTGCATGTCAAAATTTTATGGTTCTAAGTAGTTCTAATGCTTGATATAGGCTCTAGGCACTTGTAGGAGTAGTTGCTATCAGTTTTATTGAGTTTGGTTCACTTTTATTTTGAAGTTACTAAAAATTTCAGAATTTTTAAGAAAATGATGAGGAGATTATTGAGGGGCTCATCAAGCCAAAGCTCAAAGGAAAAGGTGCCTAAGCCTAACTATAATTTGCCACGCACCGCGGAGATTCGGGCGTGTGAATGGCCTTCTGAAGATTTCTTGAGAGTAGCCGGTATCTATGAAGATTTTCATGAATTGGCTCACAATGCAGGCCTCACCGCTTTCCTCCACGACCAATGCGATCAGTATCTCTTACTCACAAATACCTTTGTGCAAAACTTTTATTTTCATCCTAGGAACTCACCGCCTACGGTGGAATTTCATTTATATGATGAGCCTAAGGAGATGTCACTTTTTGATTTTTGTCGGATTTGTTTAGTCCCTTTTGAGGGCAAGATAGAAGAACCACATCATGATGATGTGGCTGAGTTTATTGATAATATCACTGTAGGAGAAACCAGGAAGGTTTCCGATGCATGAATCACTAGCATACATTTTCCTGTTTTGCATTACTTTGCATTATTTGCTAGTCGTTGTTTAATTGGACGCGGAAATTCTGGAAACCTTAGTATCCCTGATTTAATTATTCTGCTCCAAGGTTTATATAGTGATAACACTTTTAGTTTGGGCGGTATTATTGCTAGACGGTTAAATATGAACCGTACTAAGGGCCCCATCTATGGAGGCATCTATGCCACACGCCTAGCCGCACATTTTAACATACCTATTAGGCATGCTGAGAAGGAAGAAAAAGTGCTACCCCGTGTCTATCTAGATCGTAAAAGTATGGTGGCACATGATTTTATTGTTAAGAATAGGGCAGGGGAGCTTAGATATCAACTGTTCTTTAATAAACATCATCCTGAGACTATTACCTTGCCTGCTCCTTCTTTGTTTGATTTTACTGCAGGCACGTACCTTGTTCCGTTGGCAGCTATTAACGCCTACCGGAACCCTGCACCAGCTGAGGAGCCAGAGCCGGAACCACAATTTGATCCTTCACGACAGTCTAACTATCAGTGGGATCCGGAGATGATTGCCAGCTAGTGGCAATCGGAGCCTTCTTCTTCTTCATCACAGTATGACCCCAACAACTATTATTATGGATATCTGCCAGGCCAGCCGTGGCCATAGACCAACTTAGGCCAAAAGCCTAAGCTTGGGGGAGTACATATTTGTCACCGACATTACATTTATGTTCACACACACTCATTGCTAGATGTCGGTGCTCCTACTTTTTCACTGTAATATCCATGCTAGTTTATTTTTCATTTCCCGCTTTCTTCTTGTGTGTTTGTTAAACCTTAAGAAAAACCAAAAAAATAGTAGTAGTTTATTTTTCTGCTGTAGTAGTAATAATTAAAAAGAAAACCAAAAAAATATTTCCCGTTCTTCTTTTGCTTGTTGGGAGCTTTCCCATGTAAATAGTTTTATTTCTTTTCTTTTCTTTGGGGGTCAGTAGGAGAAGACCATAATTAAATTGTTGAAGTGGCTCTTATATGCATTATTGTTGAATTAACCAAAGAGCCCATATTGCCTTGTCTTCTCTTGTTTATTGAATGCTCGCAGATTCCATCTTAGTCCAATGCACGTGCACTCTTATTATTATTCACACCGTTCGGTCGTGCAAGTGAAAGGCAATTATGATGATATATGATGGACTCACTGAGATAAGAAAAGCTGGTATGAACTCGACCTCTTTTGTTTTTGTAAATATGATGAGTCCCGCATTCTTGATTCAGCTTATTATGAATAAACATGTTTGCAATGACAATTAGAGATCATAGTTGCTTGTGCCATGCTTGATTAGCTATGAGTTATAATGATTTACCTTGTATGCGAACATGCTATTGAGATGATTATGATGTGGTATGATGGGGTGGTATCCTCCTTTGAATGATTTAAGTGACTTGACTTGGCACATGTTCAAGCATGTAGTTGAAACAAAATCAACATAGCCTTCACGATATTTATGTTCATGGTGGATTATATCCTACTGATGCTTGCATCCAATGTTTATTAATTTTAATGCATGTACATGGCTGTTGTCGCTCTCTAGTTGGTCGCTTCCCAGTCTTTTGCTAGCCTTCACCCGTACTAAGCGGGAATACTGCTTGTGCATCCAAATCCCTTAAACCCCAAAGTTATTCCAGATGAGTCCACCATACCTTCCTATATGCGGTATCTGCCCGCCGTTCTAAGTAAATTTTTATGTGCCAAACTCTAAAACCTTCAAATAATCATTCTGTTTTGTATGCTCGAATAGCTCATGTATCAACAAAGGCTGTCCCTATCTTCCGTGTTAGGTGGGTTATTCTCATCAGGTTCCAAGTAAATTTTTATGTGCCAAACTCTAAAACCTTCAAATAATCATTCTGTTTTGTATGCTCGAATAGCTCATGTATCAACAAAGGCTGTCCTTATCTTCCGTGTTAGGTGGGTTATTCTCAAGAGGAGTGGACTCCGCTCCTCAATCACAAGAAAATGGCTGGTCACCGGGATGCCCAGTCCCATGCTTTATGCAAACTAAATCAAAATTAATTGCAAACAAAACTCCCCCTGGGACCTGATGTATGTTAGAGGCACTCATTGTTTCGAGCAAGCCATGGATTGATGCTTGTTGGTGGAGGGGGAGTATAAACTTTACCATTCTGTTTGGGAACCGCCTATAATGTGTTTAGCATGGAAGATATCGCCATCTCTTAGTTGTTACGTTGACAATGAAAGTATACCGCTCAAAATACAATTTATCTCTATTTCAAAACCGAGCTCTGGCACCTCTACAAATCCCTGCTTCCCTCTGCGAAGGGCCTATCCATTTACTTTTATGCTGAGTCATCACCCTCTTATTAAAAAGCACTAGCTGGAGAGCACATCTATCATTTGCATTCATCACTGTTAATTTATATTGGGTGTCACTATGATGGGATCTCTTTTACCATGAATTACAATGTCTAGTCAGTCCTTGATCTTTAAAGGTGCTCTGCATTTATGTTTTGCGGTCTCAGAAAGGGCTAGCGAGATACCATCTTGTTATATCATATTATGATTGTTTTGAGAAAGTGTTGTCATCCGAGATTTATTATTATGACTTGATAGTTGATTATGCTATTGATATGAGTAATTGTGAGACCTGAAAATTATAGCAAATGTGGTTAGTTATGGTTTATGCTGAAAACCTGAATGCTGGCTTGACATAGTTATAACAACAAGAGCAAACATAGTTTGTAAAAGTTTTTCTTTCTTTCTTTCAGTTTGTCAACTGAATTGCTTGGGGACAAGCAAGGGTTTAAGCTTGGGGGAGTTGATACGTCTCCGTCGTATCTACTTTTCCAAACACTTTTGCCCTTGTTTTGGACTCTAACTTGTATGATTTGAATGGAACTAACCCGGACTGACGCTGTTTTCAGCAGAATTACCATGGTGTTGTTTTATGTGCAGAAAACAAATATTCTCAGAATGACCTGAAACTCCACGGGAGGTCTTAGAAAAAATAATAAAAAATCCTCGCCAAATATGAAGACCAGGGGGCCCACACCCTTTCCACGAGGGTGAGGGGCGCCCCCCCTAGGGCGCACCCCATACCTCGTGGCCCCCCTGGAAACCCTCTGACACCAACTCCAACTCTATATATTTGCTTTCGGAGAGAAAAAAATAAAAGAGAAGAAATCATCATTGTCGGTGTCAAAACCGGTGGATCTCGGGTAGTGGGTCCCGAACTGTGCGTCTAGGCCGGATGGTAACATGAGGCAGGGAACACGATGTTTAACCCAGGTTCGGGCCCTCTTGATGGAGGTAAAACCCTATGTCCTGCTTGATTAATATTGATGATATGGGTAGTACAAGAGTAGATCTACCACGAGATCAAGGAGGCTAAACCCTAGAAGCTAGCCTATGGTATGATTGTTGTATATGGAGTTGATTGCCTACGGACTACAACCCTCCGGTTTATATAGACACCAGATAGGGTTAGGGTTACATAGAGTCGGTTACAATGGTAGGAGATCTTGAATATCCGCATCGCCAAGCTTGCCTTCCACGCCAAGGAAAGTCCCATCCGGACACGGGACGAAGTCTTCAATCTTGTATCTTCATAGTCCTGGAGTCCGGCTTAAGGTATAGTCCGGCTACCCGAACACCCCCTAATCCAAGACTCCCTCAGTAGCCCCTGAACCAGGCTTCAATGACGACAAGTCCGGCACGCAAATTGTCTTCGGCATTGCAAGGCGGGTTCCTCCTCCAAATCCTTCATAGAAGATTGTAAACACCAAGAGTAGTGTCCGGCTCTGCAAAATAAGCTTCCACATATTGCCATAGAGAGAATAATATTAACACAAATCAAATCTGCTGACGTATCCCGCAGTGCGTCATCACACTACAGCCAAGTCCTTCACTCGAATCGTTTTCACTTTTCCACCTCAGCATGTTTCGCGAGGCGGTTTCCTTGGCACGTCTTGTCAAAGCAGAGATCGTGTCCCCCCTTTTATGGGATTCTCATCAATACGGACGTGGGTAACCCAACCGCACCACTTATCATGGTGTTTGGGAGGCAAGGGAGTTTTGCTAGGCAGGTGGGGACGCACAACCGCATCCGCCCCTATAAGGGGATAAGGATCCACCTTTTCATCCATGCCTTCTTCCTCCTTTGCCTATCCATTTCCGCGCACTCGAGCTCCAGCGGCCAAGTCCGCACACCCCACCTCAACCTTCTCCAGCCATGTCCGGAGCGGGAGGCAAGTGGATGGTCTCCTCCGTTACGGAGGGCAAAGTCAAGAAGCTAAGGAAGGCCGGATACCTGTCCAAGGACATCGCGCACCGGCTTCCCGGAGAGGGGCAGCTTCTACCCACCCCAAGGCCACATGAGAGGGTAGTATTTCTCCCCCACTTCCTCCATGGACTGGGTTTTCCACTCCACCCATTTGTCCGGGGGCTCATGTTCTACCACGGCCTGGATTTCCACGATCTAGCTCCTAACTTCATCCTCAACATCTCAGCGTTTATCGTCGTGTGCGAGGCTTTTCTCCGCGTCCGCCCTCATTTTGGCCTCTGGCTCAAGACCTTCAACGTCAAGCCCAAGGTGGTGCGCAGCAGCCAGGCGGAGTGCGGAGGCGCCATGGCAGGCAAGATGGCCAATGTCCTATGGTTCGAGGGCTCTTTCGTGGAGACCCTAAAGGGATGGCAATCCGGGTGGTTTTATATCACCGAGTCGCGCGATCCGAAATGGACCGCAGCCCCCGAGTTCCGATCCGGACCCCCCACACGGCTTATGTCCTGGAAAGAGAAGGGCCTGTCGTGGGGTGACGAAAAAGAGGTGACCGGATTGCAAACATGCATCCAGTCCCTGGTGAACAAGCTAATCCGGCTTGTTAATGTAATCCAGGTATGCTCGTCCACCGGATCCTCCAGTGCCAACAACGGGATTTTAATCTGTGGGAGTTCGACCCGGCGCAGCATCAAACCCTCAGCAGGCTCTTCGACACGACGTATGAAGACGCCTGGAAGATGCTATTCAAGGGCGCTGAGGCTCCCGCATCCACTTCCGAGGACCGCGGATACAGCTCGCAGCATCACGCTAGCGAGGTATGCCATCTACACCTTTTACAGGATGTTAAGCTTTCTTCATAGTTTGACTCTATGCAGGATCTAAACTCCCTTACCTTTGACAGGCTTGGCGGGCGATATCCGGACCGATTAACTGTCCGGCTCCGCTGCCCGAAGACCCAGCCCCAGCTCTACTAGCGAAGCTGCTAGTTCCGGCGCCTTATGTGGTGCCGGAGAAGAAGGCCAAGAAGAAGAAGACCACGGGGACTCGAAAGAGTGCCCGCAACGTGGTGGTGTCGGACTCGTCATCCGGCGAGTCTGAGACGCCCTCCTCCCGTGAAAACGAGGAGGAGGAAGAAGAAAACTCTCCCCCCAGCGGAGGGAGGAGAGAAGAAGAAGGCCGCCCCAACGGGGGAGGCCGAGGGGTCTAGGAAAAGGAAGACCCCTCCGCCGGACTACGCCCCCAACGCCGAAGAGGGCAAGGAGGAGTGGCCAAATAGGGCCAAGCGTCCGGCGAAATCGTAAGTTCGGATATCAGAGTAACTCATGATGTTCCTTTGTCGCACAGCTTTCCCTAATGTCGAATGTAATTATGTAGTCCGCCCCGGGCCGAATTCGACGAATCGTCGGGCGGCTCCCTGGACTCATCGGACGTGAACTCAGTTCCGCCCGCTGTCTCCCCCCGCACTGCAGACGACGCCGAAGTGGCGTCGCGACAAGCTCTGGGGCAGGAGGAGGTGGTCCCGGAGGAGCCGCAGGGCAACCTCCCGGACTCCAGGAGTGAAGGGGATAAGGCTCCCCAGGGCTCTCAGTCCGGTTTTGTGCCGGACACCGCGCCAGAATCTTCCATAGTTCCGGACCGCGGTAGGCGAACTCCTTCCAAGAGGAGCAAGCCTTCTGAGCCGGCGGCCTCTGTCCAACCGGAGGTGCCGGACAATCTGCTGGAGGTGCTTGACGATGCCTCCATCGACGAGGGGCACCGTACTATTATGAGTACGGTGATCCAGAAGGTTCAGTCTGCCAAGAGCGGACTGACTGAAGCTTGCGCTATCCTTCTAACAGGCTTCGAGGTAAGTAAAAATATGTAAAAATATTACCGCATAGACAGTAGCCCCTGATGCTCTGTTTAGCGTTCGGAAAGAAAAGCCGAATAGAGGATCTATTAAATTTCGCAGGATTCTAAAAAAAAGTCAATATGCGTATGCAGGCTTCGCTGCTATCCACCGCCGCACTGACTGCGGAGGTGGGCGTCCTGAAGCAGGACCTCGAGCGGATCGAGCAAGAGCTCGGCCTTGCCAAGCGGCGGCTCGAGGAGGAAGAAGGTAAGAAATACCTTACAGGAAAAGTGCCTATAAAAAGGCTTGATTGCAAAAAGAGTAACAGGATTGTACTGCTTATTGTAGGGGCCACGACTGAGGTGGCAACCCTTAAGTAGGCGCTGTCTGAGGCCGAAAGGAAAATGGCCACGGAGCGCACCGAGCAAGACAGACTGGGGGCTCAGGTCGGCGAGGTGCAGCAAGACCTTCAGGCTCTCATGAAAAAACATGAGAGTTTGGAGCTGGAGTCGAAGGCACAAGCATCCGAGCTTGCAACGGCCCTAGTGGCTGCCGAGTCTGCCAAGGCCGAAGCCCAAAAGGCCTTCCAAGAGTTGGAAGAGATGAGGAAGATAGCAGCGGGTAAGGCATTCTTTATGCAAAGCAGAAATATAAAAGTGAACTACCTGTTACTTACCCGAATCCGGAGCTCTCCAGGGGCATTCGCAGATCTTCCCCGCAGTGTATCCGACGTCACCGCATTCTATCGAGCTGAAGAGGGTGGCTCGACGGAGAAGGTGTTCTGGTCTCAGTATTCTGAGGCCGGACACCCTGTGCCCTTGAGCGACCAGCTGAAATAGCTGGTCGAGCTCCACAAGGCGGCCGAGCAGGCCATGAAGGGCTTCATGGTTCGGCTGTGGCCCAGAGAGGCCCTGCCTGGGAGCTATTTTGGGTTGGTGCGGCGGCTGGTGGAGGCCTGTCCGAGGCTTGAGGTCATCAAGGGCTCCGTCTGCATCGAAGGTGCCCGTCGGGCCCTTGCCCGTGCAAAGGTGCACTGGGGTAAGCTGGACGGTGAGAAGCTTGTGAAGGACGGGCCGCCGCCAGGGAAGGAGCATCGCAAGACCGAGAACTACTACAAGGATGTTCTTGCAGGTGTCCGCCTTGTGGCGGATGAATGTACCAAGGATGTGATATTTGAATGAACTCGCTCGTGTTTATCCTGTGCGCTGAAAACTTGTTCATATGCGCTAAGCAATGCTTATTGAATTTAAAATATTACTTTCTATGCGGCCGTTTATCAAAAATTGAGAGATGGCCAGTCGTCGGCTTCTGCCCCCGTGCCGCTAGTGCTGGGGTGTTCGGGATAAACCTGGGCGCTCTTTTTCCCATAGTTGGGTCCTTCAAGGGAGGCGCTCAGCACAACGAACCAGGCAATCGGACTATAATGCTTGAACACTCTCACTTAGCCATAGAACTCCATAATTTTAAATTTCGGCGAAGCCCCTAGTTCGGAAGACCGAGTTCGGGGCGCTATCCACGCCTTGGCCGGACAAAGCCAGCTCCTCGCTCGAAGCGGCATAAGCCTTTAGGGACTCGAAAAACCTCTTGAACAGCGACCGGTCTCTCGCCACATCACAACAGTCAGTTTTAGCTTTCTCCACTGGGGTGCTTAACCCAGCTGAACCAGGGCACAATCACAGTGGTTCTCGTAGTGCTACCTTAGCCGATAGAGCGGAACGTAAGGCACCAAAACATAGGAGCCGGGCAAACCCAACTATTGACCCAAATCATGATTCGGAGCCGATGCATATAGTGCTATAAGTTCGGGGTGCCACACTTGTGAAAGTGTACGGACTTTTCACACCATTATGAGGGGTACTGAAGCCCCTGGCATGTTTGCCGTACCATGGTGTACGGGTGCGATCATGTCATTTAATAAACATAAATGTGAAAAGAAGATAATGCAAAAAATAGACAAGAAGCTAAGCATTGTTTATAGAGAGGCTATTTATCAAAGCCGAACGATACAAATAGTGCGGTAAGCAGAAGATATTGGACTATTCAGTATGTCCTGACCAGGGGCAGGCCGCGGAATTGTATTTAAAACAGGTATACCGCTCGTAATAGAGACCACCTGGGGGTTCCATAATGCGGCATGGCTTGTCTGCCTCCCTGGATCTTGCATCGTTTGTGCGGTAGTCGAATTGCCGAACAGGTCGTCCGAAGTATGGAGTCCTGAAAGTAAGAAAAAATTAAAAAAAGAATCCAGCAGCCCTAAGTACGTTTTAAGCCGTATTTTTGGGCGTGCCGTTATTGTGTCCCTTCCCCTGTGCCCATGGTATTTCAAGGGTGTAGTTATGTATGCGAGGTACTGGTTTCGCTATGTCGCGAAACCTGGGGTTGGGGCCGCATTGCTACGCTTGCTCAGAGTGTGCCAGGCGGTCCTGCTGTGGGTTACTCCAGGTGCGCTTGGCAGTGTCTGGCTTTTTAATGGCCGAACTGGAGAATTGCCTGAGAAGGCTACTTTGTACCTCCGCTGCGAGAGCCGCCGTATGCTCCTCCGTACGGAGGGAGCGTTCGGTGTTTCCGTTGACCGTAATTACTCCTCGAGGGCCTAGCATCTTGAGCTTGAGATATGCGTAGTGCAGCACCGCATTGAACTTTGCGAATGCGGTTCGTCCGAGCAGGGCGTGATAGCCACTGCGAAACGGGACTATATCGAAGATTAACTCTTCGCTTCGGAAATTGTCCGGGGATCCGAAGACCACGTCAAGTGTTACTGAGCCTGTACAGTTGGCTTCTACACCTGGTATAATGCCTTTAAAGGTCGTTCTTGTGGGCTTAATCCTTGAGGGATCTATGCCCATTTTCCACACTGTATCCTGATAAAGCAGGTTCAGGCTACTGCCGCCGTCCATGAGGACTCTTGTGAGATGAAATCCGTCGATGATTGGGTCGAGAACCAATGCGGCGAAGCCTCCATGATGGATGCTAGTGGGATGGTCCCTTCGATCAAAAGTGATCGGGCAGGAGGACCATGGGATGAACTTTGGGGCGACTGGCTCCATCCCGTATACGTCCCGTAGCGCACGCTTCCGCTCCCGCTTGGGAATGTGGGTTGCGTATATCATGTTCACCGTCCGCACTTGTGGGGGAAAGCCCTTCTGTCCATTGTTGTTCGGCGGCTTGGGCTCCTCGTCGTCGCTGTGCAGCCCCTTGTCTCTGTTTTCGGCCCTTAACTTGCCTGCCTGCTTGAACACCCAACAATCCCTGTTAGTGTGATTGGCTGGCCTTTCGGGGGTGCCATGTATCTGGCACAAGCGATCGAGTATTCGGTCCAAACTGGACGGGCCCTGAGTATTCTTTTTGAGTGGCTTTTTCCGCCGACCGGATTTATAGCCTTTGAATCCGGCATTGACTGCCGTGTCTTCATTGCTGTCGCTGCTAACGCGGCGTTTTTGCTTATTCCGACGTGTCCTGCCACTTTTGTCCTTGGTATTCGAATTACCAGGGTTCTTTGATAAGTTGATACTGCGAGCTAGCTAGCTGTCTTCTCCCGCGCAAAAGCGGGTCATGAGTGTCGTGCGGGCTGTCATGGATTTCGGCTTTTCCTTTCCCAGGTGCCGGGCAAGCCACTCATCGCGGATGTTATGCTTGAAGGCTGCTAGGGCCTCTGCGTCCGGACAGTCGACTATCTGGTCTTTCTTTGTTAGGAACTGTGTCTAGAATTGTCTGGCCGATTCCTCTAGCTGCTGAATTATGTGGCTTAAGTCGTCGGCATCCGGTGGTCGCACGTAAGTTCCCTGGAAGTTGTTGAGGAATGCGGCTTCCAGGTCCTCCCAAGAACCGATTGAGTCTACTGGCAAGCTGTTAAGCCAATGCCGGGCCGGTCCTTTAAGTTTGAGCGGGAGGTATTTGATGGCGTGTAGATCATCGCCGCGTGCCATGTGGATGTGAAGGAGATAATCCTCGATCCATAACGCCGGATCTGTTGTGCCATCACATGATTCGATGTTTACGGGTTTGAAACCCTCTGGGATTTTATGATCCATTACATCATTCGTGAAGCATAGCGGGTGTGCGGCGCCTCTGTACTGGGCTATATCACGACGCAGCTCGGAAGAGCTATGTCTGTTGTGTTTGGCCCGACTGGATTTGTTGTATCCGGAGTGAAGATCATTGTCACATGCCGTAGGGCGCCTGCGCGATCCATAGATCGATCTTGTTTGTCTTGCCTTATCCTCCAGTATGTCTCGTAGGTCGGGCGCATTTTCTCGTGCCTTAGTTGAGCGGCGTCGGGGCATAGCTTGGGTGGAGGGCCGAGAGGCCTCTCTGTCACGGCCGCGAGGTGGCCGGTCTGCCATGTCATGCGCTGGTGATGTAGGTGCTTCCTCCTCTGATCAGGGTAGCGGCCTGCGCTTTGGGTAACTCTTGGAGGGGCGTTCGAGTTCATACTCTTCGGCCGCAAGGACTTCAGTCCATCTGTCAGCTAGCAAATCTTGGGCAGCTCTAAGCTGTTGCTGCTTTTTCTTGAGGCTGCTTGCCGTGGCTAAAAGCCTGCGTTTAAAATGCTCTTGTTCGGCGGGGTCTAATGGTATGACGAATTCGTCGTCATTGAGGCTTGCCTCATCTTCGGAGGGAGGCGTATAGTTATCATCCTCGACCTCTCGGTCTGCCGTCCTCTCATGAGGGCTGGCTTCTCCATCTTCCTGTGCCGAATCTTGCTGAGGTGGGTGTTCTTCGGCGCTATCCGGGGTAGTATTATCTCCCGTGCCGGAATCACCGTTTTTGCTTTGGCGGGATTTAGAGCGGCACCGCTGACGCCGGCGCTTTGGCTGTTTCTTGGGGGCGTCATCCCCCACTGTTCCATCGCCATCTCCATATTTTGGAGTATCCACCATATATATGTCATATGACGAGGTGGCCTTCCAGCGTCCTACAAGTGCTGGTTCCTGTTCGTCTCCTACATCGTCGTCCATGTCGTCGATGTCTTCGGAGCCGAAGTCAAGCATGTCGGTTAGATCGTCGACAGTGGCTACAAAGTGGGTGGTGGGTGGGCTTTGAATTTCCTCATCGTCCGTATCCCACCCTCGCCAACCGTAGTCCGGCCAGGGCTCTCCTGATGAAGAGAGAGACTTAAGAGAATTCAGGATGTCGCCAAAAGGCGAATGCTGAAAGATGTCTATGGCGGTGAACTCCATTATCGGCGCCTAATCGGATTCGATTGGCAGGGGCGTAGGGGGTTCGGAGTCCGACGAGGAGTCCGGATCCTCGGAGTCACGGGTCGTGCAGAGTGCGGGGCTAGCGTGTGACACTCCAAAATTTTTAATTGGTTTTCATCAAAAGCTTTGTTAAATTTTTATTAAAAGAAGGCATTTAAAATTTCTTTTCCAGAAAACCTTCCTCTCAAAAACTTCCTTTTCTTTGGCAAGGATTTTATTTTTTCAAAACTATGGTGTTTGATTTTTTGGAACTTCTTCTCTGTTGGTTTCCTCTCAAATTATTTTGTGAGTTTAATCTTTTTTCTTTTAAAGAAACTCTATGAAAATTTGGGATTTTCATATCTTGGAAACCACCCATGACTTGGTATTTTTTTCCCTTGTGCTAAAACCCCTCCAAAACCTCCCCTCCTCCTTGTAATCAACCTAAGATCTCTGTCCCAACTCATCCAAGCAAGTTTTGGATTTTATTCTAATTATTTTTCCCCTCAAATCATTTCTGAAAATTATTTGGAGCCTGAGTGATTTTCAAAGCAAGTACCCTTTTGCTTTTGAGTTTTTACCTCAAACCAACTCTCCTGGATAGTTCTTTGAACCCACAACCCAGAACCATCTTGATCCACTCCTCCCCTTTTCAAAATTTTCAAAATTCAGTCTCTGCAAGTTTGGACCAGATTTGCCAAATTTGGTGAAATTCATATCTACACTTCTCCAAAAATTCCACAAAAATTCAGGCAGCCTACTGGAGCAATGAGTAGCAACTCCACCAAAAATCAGCTCAGGGAAAAATCACCAGAGGCCAAATTCATTCTGTCGAACACCTTGCATGCACTGTTGCTGTTCAAAATTCAGAAAGATTCAGAGTTCAGTGTCGATCTTCGACAGAGGTTCAGTCACATGCCCACAGTGCCCTTGGCACGTTCCTCGCCACCTCTTCCTCCTGTCTGGAGCATCCCGCACGCGCGCCTGGCGTCTTCCCGGCATCGGTGGCGCCCCTGGCCGCCCGCGCCGGCGTGTCTTGCGGCGGCCGAAACCCCATTACAGCCGACAGGGAACAAGAACGGCGGCTCAACGCCGTTCCGCGCCGCCCTTTGCTCCCTGACTCTACGCATGGCCCATGCATGCCAGCACACGCCCGTGGCACCGTCACCGTGGCCCGGCAAGCACGGGACATGGTCCCTGCCGCCGACGGGCCCGCGCCGCCCCGTTCTGTCGAGCTCGCCCTAAGCATCAAATCCCAGCCGGGTTAGCACCTAAATGGAGCCAGTGGACCTCCGTGATGGCGCCCAACTCCCTAAGCACCCCCGACCAAGCTCTGCGCCGCCGTAATCTTCACCGGAGACCCCCGTTCACGGCCACCGCCTCAGACCGCCTATATAAAGGGCCCCCGAGCTCACCCTCGTGCACGCATCATCACTACACCTCACCAGCGCCCCGCCAGGCCACCAGGAGGACCTCGAGGAGGTCTCCTCCCCTAGCTCCGGCCGCCCCGATCCGCCTCGGCCTCCACCTCGATTCGCTCCGGTGAGGCCGTCTCCGGCGCCCAAACCCCGTCGGTTACTCCCTCTAGCTACCAGAAGCCTAACCCCCTCCTCAATTTGATCACTGCAGCTCTCTCCGACGAGCCCCTCGATCACCCGAGCCGCCGTCCGCCGGAGCAAGGCTCGCCGCCGACGTGGTACTCGCCGGCGACCACCACCACCACCAACCGACGCGGAAGGGTGCCCTGAAAATGGAGGTACCCTCCGATCTCCCTGCCTCGCCGTGGATCGCCACCGGCGACCACCGCGGCTCTCGGGCGCCGACGAGCTTCGTCCCTCCCCCCCATTTGAAAGTTTAAACCTGACAAGTGGGACCCCACCGTCAGCCTCTCTGCCCTCTCTATTGAATCGTTTTCTGGAAGCGCCTTCGGGAAAAATGCGCTTTCCCCTCTGGGCTGGCGTATTCTATACGGGAATGTTTTCTGTTTTTATGAGCTAGCCCCTGGGAACTTTCTGTTTCATTAGAGATGAGTCCCTGGACAAAAACCTTTATAACTTTTAAATAGAATAATATTTTTGATTGATTCTTTTTCTATTCTCTTCAGATTTTTGTCTAGTTTTTTATCATATTTATTTGAAAAAAATTTGGAATACTTTTTGTGCACCTCGTGGTATTTACGATAGCACATATATTTTCTTTATACCGTAGATACCGAAGGAGGTGACGGAACCGCAAACTTCACCGAGCTAGGCTCCGACTACTCCGAACCAGGCAAGCATGTTTGAACTTTTGATATGATGAGTGTCTTGGCATGTTTTGCATTTTAGTTAGTCTCATGGCATGTTGAAGAGCATACCGATGAACGTTATTTCCATGCATTGATGAGGTAAGTGAGTTCGATGATCCATACGTGGATGGATGTGAGTATGAATGGCCATGTGTTGGCATGAGGATGGGTAAGATGGCAGTGTTGTAGCATGCCAGTTTTATGCCAGGCCATATGACTACAGTATCAAACCGTATCAGTCCAGTTCCTCCCATTTCCTTCCCTGTACTACCACATGTTTTCCGCAAGGAATACGGCTTAGTAAGTTGCAAACCGCTTTCCTGGTACACACCAAAAAGGAGAGGCCGGGATGATGGTTCCATGGCCCTGGATTAAAGCCAGTCATCCGGTCAGGGGGCATGGGTGTTTCCGGTTGGGACCGAGAGGGGGGCACCCCTTAGAGCGCGCGTATATAAATTTGATCCCATGCTATTCGAGATTGTGATCTCCCCGTCTCAAAAGTTTTTCTTGGACGATGTCTAGGGTGATTCCTAGCATAGAGAGGTAGGATGGGTGTGTACTGGTTAGCTGTGTTTTCTTCCGAATACCGTAAACGGAACTAGTCCTTCGTGACTACGGAAATCCGTTGGCTGTGGGAAATTTTTGTACAAACTCTGCAGAGTCATATATTCCTTGAATCATCTATTCTATGTCCAAGTTCAGTATCATCTTATCCTAACAAGTGCCAGTTTTGATGACAGAGACTCCGGTGAATCGTATGAGTGCTAATTCCGGTTAAATGATTATTCCTGTGGATGGACTAACCCGTTTATTTTCATGAATTGAATGTTGATTATGAGTATTATTTACTTGTGAATAAAAGCCCTTTCTGTGATGTCGCTCAGACGTCCGACTGTGGCATTTCTTTTAAAGCCCTTCCTGTGATGCCGCTCAGACGTCCGACTGTGGCATTTCTTTTAAAGCCCTTTCTGTGATGTCGCTCAGACGTCCGACTGTGGCATTTCTTTTAAAGCCCTTTCTGTGATGTTGCTCAGACGTCCGACTGTGGCATTTCTTTTAAAGCCCTTTCTGTGATGTCGCTCAGACGTCCGACTGTGGCATTTCTTTTAAAGCCCTTTATGTGATGTCGCTCAGACGTCCGACTGTGGCATTTCCTTTAAAGCCCTTTCTGCGATGTCGCTCAGACGTCCAACTATGGCATCATTTCCTTATTTTATTTGTTCACCTTTCGAGGCGTTGCTTCAGACACCCGATCGTTTTTATTTATGTTATGTTGGGACTTTAGGCGGACTACCGCCGTTTCCCTTTTACTTACTTCGCTATGCTAATTTTTGAATATACATTGGTGAATTAATCATGACGCATCCATGCCTACATTTATTATATCTCATGTCCGAACTGTCTTGCGAGTACTTTCAAAGTACTCACTGGCTTGTTGATTTGGCCAGATGCTGACGAAGGCGATCTCATGGATGAAGAGTTCGATAGCGAGTCCGACGCCTAGAGGAATCCGAGTCAGTCTCGTGCGACCCTGGATTTGGTCACTATATTATATCCGCTTCCGCTACCAAAAAAATTCATCGAGCCTCACCTCGACGCTCGATGAGATGCCAGTTTTAGAGTCATGTATCCCACTCCCCGCTGTGTTTTTCCACCACCGCCCTATCCTCGAGTCAGTAGTATGCCTCCACACCACTGTGTCATGTCCGCCATTATGTATAATTATTGGCGTGCTTGTAATAATTTGGTTGAGCTGCCGTAGCTCGACCCTGTAATATATTTTATGCTACTGGCTTATTGTATCAAGAATTTGTCTACCGGTAAGGAGAATTTTTCTCATACTGGACTCAAAAGATTGGTTTCTCAATAAATATTTTATTGGAAAACCGGACGTGACATAGCGTTCGGCTCGATCGCTTTCGGGATCGCAGCCCCCGAGGTGACGTCCAACTGCTCATCCTCGATTGGCGCAATAGGCTCCGAGTTAGGGGTCGGAACCGATGTGTGAGCGGCCTCCGGGACACTGTCCGGGGGCAGAGCTAGATCATGCCCCTCGAGGTAGTGCGGCGCGCTTGGCCGTGGCTCGAACCCGTCGAAGATCAAGTCTCCGCAGATGTCAGCCGTGTAGTTTAAGCTTCCAAACCTGACTTGATGGCCAGGGGCGTAGCTTTCGATCTGCTCCAGGTGGCCGAGCGAATTGGCACGCAGAGCGAAGCCACCGAAGACGAAGATCTGTCCGGGGAGAAAAGTCTCACCCTGGACCGCATCGTTGTTGATGATCAAAGGAGCCATCGGGCCTAAAGGCGACGACACAGAGGAACTCTCAATGAAAGCACCAATGTCGGTGTCAAAACCGGCGGATCTCGGGTAGTGGGTCCCGAACTGTGCATCTAGGCCGAATGGTAACAGGAGGCAGGGAACACGATGTTTTACCCAGGTTCGGGCCCTCTTGATGGAGGTAAAACCCTACGTCCTGCTTGATTAATATTGATGATATGGGTAGTACAAGAGTAGATCTACCACGAGATCAAGGAGGCTAAACCCTAGAAGCTAGCCTATGGTATGATTGTTGTATATGGAGTTGATTGCCTACGGACTACAACCCTCCGGTTTATATAGACACCGGATAGAGTTAGGGTTACATAGAGTCGGTTACAATGGTAGGAGATCTTGAATATCCGCATCGCCAAGCTTGCCTTCCACGCCAAGGAAAGTCCCATCCGGACACGGGACGAAGTCTTCAATCTTGTATCTTCATAGTCCTGGAGTCCGGCTGAAGGTATAGTCCGGCTACCCGAACACCCCCTAATCCAGGACTCCCTCAATCGCATTTTACGATACGGAGCCGCTGCCAAGCCCTAAAACCTCTCGGGAGGGCTGATCTGGAGTCCGTTCGGGGCTCCGGAGAGGGGGATCCGTCGCCGTTGTCATCATCAACCATCCTCCATCACCAATTTCATGATGCTCACCGCCGTGCGTGAGTAATTCCATCGTAGGCTTGCTCGGCGGTGATGGGTTGGATGAGATTTATCATGTAATCGAGTTAGTTTTGTTAGGGTTTGATCCCTAGTATCCATTATGTTCTGAGATTGATGTTGCTATGACTTTGCTATGCTTAATTCTTGTCACTAGGGCCCGAGTGCCATGATTTCAGATCTGAACCTATTATGTTTCCATGAATATATGTGAGTTCTTGATCCTATCTTGCAAGTCTATAGTCACCTACTATGTGTTATGATCCGGCAACCCCGAAGTGACAATAATCGGGACCACTCCCGGTGATGACCATAGTTTGAGGAGTTCATGTATTCGCTATGTACTAATTCTTAGTTCCGGTTCTCTATTAAAAGGAGGCCTTAATATCCCTTAGTTTCCAATAGGACGCTGCTGCCACGGGAGGGTAGGACAAAAGATGTCATGCAAGTTCTTTTCCATAAGCACGTATGACTATTTACGAAATACATGCCTACATTATATTGACGAATTGGAGCTAGTTCTGTGCCACCCTATGTTATGACTGTTACATGATGAACCGCATCCGGCATAATTATCCATCACTGATCTGGTGCCTATGAGTTTTCCATATACTCGTTTATGCTTATTTACTTTTCCGTTGCTACTGTTACAATCACTACAAAATACCAAAAATATTACTTTTGCTGTCTTTACTTTTGTTGCCGCTACCACCACTATCATATTACTTTGATACTAAACACTTTGTTGCAGATACTAAGTTTCCAGGTGTGCTTGAATTGACAACTCAGCTGCTAATACTTGAGAATATTCTTTGGCTCCCCTTGTGTCGAATCAATAAATGGGTTGAATACTCTACCCTCAAAAGCTGTTGCGATCCCCTATACTTGTGGGTTATCAAGACCAATTTCTGGCGCCGTTGCTGTGGAGCATAGCTCTATTCTTTGAGTCACTTAGGATTTATATCTGCTGGACACTATGAAGAACTTGAGAGATCCAAAAACCAAGATCTATCCCTGAACTACGAGGGGAGGTAAGGAACTGCCATCTAGCTCTGCACTTGATTCACCTTCTGTTATGAGTAAGTTTGCGACACCTACACCTGCTTCTGCTATTCGTTCTGATATGTTGCATGTTATTGATGATGCCACTTCTGCTATGCATGATACTTATGATGAAACTGCTTCTATGCCTGATACTACTGTGCCCCTTAGTGAATTTCTTGATGGACAAATTGCTAGGGCTAGAGAAAGAGAAATTATTGAATCTGAATACGATGATGATAGTGATGATGAAAATATGCCTGTTATTCCTGAGGGTTATTTATTTGATCAAGATGCTTCTTTAGCTATTTTAGCTTGCAGAGATAGATATGAGCTTAAGAGGTTATTAATTAAATGGAACAAAGAATCACTTAGAGATGCTTCTTTTGCTACTTCACCTATATGTGTTCCTGATAAGGATTATGAATTCTCTGTTGATCCTGATATAATTACTTTGGCTGAATCTGATCCGTTTTATGGCTATGAATCTGAAACTGTTGTGGCACATCTTACTAAATTAAATGATATAGCTGCCATGTTCACTAATAATGAGAGATCACGTTACATCTATTTACTTAAAATATTTTCGTTCTCATTAAAGGGTGATGCTAAGATATGGTTTAATTCTCTTGATCCTGGTTGTGTGTGTAGTCCCCAGGATATGATTTATTACTTCTCTGCTAAATATTTCCCTGCTCATAAGAAACAAGCTGCTTTGAGGGGAATATACAACTCGTCAATACGCAACTCGTTGCATATTGAGCTCCACTTAATTTGTAGTATTGTTTGTGCACTTTGCTATGCCATGCCAACCGGACATGCATCATACTAGATTGTGCATCGTGCCATGTTTATGTGATGGTTGTTTACCATGGTGTTTCCTTCTTTCCGGTTGCGCTTCTCCTTATAGTTTCAGTTACGTTGCATTTGTGAGGATCCGTTCGACTACGTTGGCTTTGTCTAGTTCATGGACTCGTTCTTCTTCCTTGCGGGGTCTCAGGAAAGATGACCATTACCCTCAATATCACTTCTATCTTTGCTTGCTAGTTGTTCATTCTATCACCATGTTGTGCTACCTACCACTTGTTTATCATGCTTCCCATATTGCCATGTCAAGCCTCTAACCCACCTTCCTAGCAAACTGTTGTTTGGCTATTGTCGTGGAATTGTCACAGCAGATGTCCTAGTGAAAGGACTTAGTCATGGAGACATCACAACTAGGAAGCTTAAAGGGGTTAAATCGGGACAAAGGACACAAGAAGTTTATACTGGTTCGGCCCCTTGCGGTGAAGGTAAAGCCTAGTCCCGTTGATGTGGTATTGCTAGGTTTCGATGACCAAGGAGCAAATACGCTAGCTTGGCTCTTGATCTATTGTTTCTTGCCCTAAGCCACCGTCGGGTCGTCCCCTTATATACACGGGTTGACGCCCTATGGCCTACGGAGTCCCGGCCGGCTCATACAACGTGTCCGGCTCGATGACATCTCTTACATGCCTTGCATTACAAATCTATTCATACATGGCGGTTTATACTTACAGGCCTTAAGCCGCCTCTGGGCTTGGGCCTATTATAAGCCTTATTGTAAACCGTCACCTTGTATACTCTTCGGGCTTCATTTACGTAACCCGCCATTGTGGTTGACCTAGCCCCTCCTGGGCGGGTCATACCTGGTAGTCATATCCCCAACATTAGGCCCCAGGTTGATTTGAACTTTGATCATGTCAATCTTTAACACTTAGAAAAAATCCATCTACCACTGCTGTGAAAACCTCGTAACCCGCCATGACGCCATCTCTGGAATTTTTGGAATCCCGCCGCGACGTCACCTTAACAGATCTTTATCTTAATGTCTTTCCAAAAATCGAGGCGTCCATCTAGCTGGATAACTTTCATTTGCCTTCCTCATTTTTCGTGGCTGCCTGTTCGTCTATCTCCTTATAAATAGGCATGACTGGTCTTCCTCATTCTTCTTCTTCCTTCTCTCGCAACCCCTCTGTCGCTCGGACTCTGCCACTGCCGCAGCACTCATCATCGTCCTCAGCCTTGGCCGCTGCATCAACCTGAGCTTGTCTCGAGAACGGCGGTGACCTCCGTAGTAGATCTGCGTCCGTAAGTTTTTGATTTTCCGCACCTTAGATCTGCATTAGGGTTTGCAAGTTCTTCTGTGTTCTTCGCTGTTCATCACAGATTCTTCGTAGTTTCTCGAGCGCATCCTCTTTTGATCTAAAATAAGTATGGAACTCATGCGGTAGCTATTTTGCGTCCATTTCAGATGCTAGTAGATCCCCTTTTCTTGTACAAAGGCCTCCTTAGAACTGATGAACTCCTCTGTACTGGTTTTTTAGGTGTAGATTTATTTTACTTTTTTGAACAATCTTGATCCAAAATAATAGCAACAGCCCGTGAAACTTGTTTATCTCAGTACTTAGCCAATTTTTTGTCGCTGGCAACTTTTGAATACCTTTAGTCATGGCGGCTTATCGTGTCGGCTCATTTTTCCTTCATATATCATTAGCCCTTACTTAAGCCGCCATTACTCATCTGTATTGCGATCATTAACCTGTAATTCCACCAATTAACTTGAATCGGCAAATTACTTTCTTTTTAGCTTGTCCTTTTTCACCATGCCGCCAAAGACGACAATAGTCTGCAACTGGGTCCCTTCCACAGTCACTGATGACACTTTGAAGGATTTTGTCACCATTAGGTATTTACCAGAGAAGAACATTATGTCCTATCGTGCCCTGACCCGGCCAAAGAAAAACCTCAGCCCAAAGATGGTGAAGTCATCGTCTTTACTGACCATATGAGCCGGGGGTTTTCACCGCCTGGCTCAAAATTCTTCAGAGATGTTCTGCACTTTTTCAAGATTCATCCACAAGATCTAGGACCCAATTCCATATCAAATATCTGTAATTTCCATGTTCTCTGCGAGGTTTATCTTCAAGAAGAACCTACTGTTGAATTCTTCAGAGAGTATTTCTATTTGAACCGCCAGAATGAATACACCAACGGCCCCAGCTTGGAAGTTGGTGGAATTTCGATTCAGCGCAGACGGGATGTTGTCTTTCCCTTAGTAGCCTTGCTAAGCCACCCCAAGGATTGGAACCAAACTTGGTTTTACTGCAAAGACACGTTGCCAGCTGATGAAAAACCAATGCCGGGTTATCGCGCGGAGCATCTTGACGCTAAGTTTTCACTCCCTGACAAGCTTTCTGCCGCTGAACGTAAGAAGCTCATCCCAACCATCAAAAGGGTTCAAGCTTTGCTGGGAAACGGCTTAACTGGTGTTGACTTGGTCCGCTATTGGATCGCATGGCGGATCATCCCTCTAAGCCGCCAGTCTGACTTAATGTACAATTACACCGGAGAGCAGATGATCCGTTGCATTATAGCTCTCTACATCTGACTGAAGAAGCCATCGTTGAAATGTCAACTACCCTTGTAAACAGTAAATATGAAGACTGTAGTAAAGTAGGATTGAATCCTTTTTGCAAACTTAACCTGGCACCAGAGGTAAATCCCCTTGACTCCTTTTTTCTTTAGTAGTTAAGCACTTGCATGATGTTTCAACCTGTTATTTGCCTACAGGCCAAATCTGACTTTTGGAAAGTCAAATATGATGATGAGGCCTCCAAAAAAGCTAGAGCCGCCGCAATAGCCGCAAAGAAGACCACCAGAAAATCCAAAAAGAAACCAACCGCTTCTGATCTCCTCAAGCTGGATAACGCCGACAAGTTGGAGGTAGCTCATGACTCTCTTGGCCTGCTTTTTAACAACCTTATTGACACTGACTATTGCCAGGATGACACGGGGGCCAACTAGGCAGTAGAAGAAGAGGTAACTATTTCCTCCGACTCGGAACCTTTGCCAAGATAGAAACCTCGACTGGTAACCCGGAAAGTAAGGTTTTCACACGCTTCGGCTTATTTGGTTCCTCATTTTCTTTTGAAAAAATAGAGACATGAGAGCCGTCGTCAGACCCGGACCAGTGACGACAATGAACTGCCCTCCGGCTTACCTAAAACTCCTCGGAAAGGCCAGAATGAGGTTTCTTTCACCTTTGAATTTTTCCTTTATCAATGAATCTATTTCCTTGCTCTTTTTAATTGTGATTTCACTTTTTCAGGAGGTCTCTCGTTCTTTTGGTGATTCTTCACAAACTCAACTTCCAGCTTTCAAGACTGCCCCTGGGTAAAGATAATTATCCTTCTTCTGCATCTTTATGTCTGTATGATTATACTGACTCATCAAATTCCTCTTAGTGGTCAAGCAAACACTACAAAAAAATACACTTCTGTGATGATACATGTTTGTCACAGTATGTCGCGTTTTTTGTCATGCATGTACATCCATGACAATTTTATGACAGAATCAAGATAGTCATACCTGTGCTGTCGTAGAAGTGTTCCATGACATTACCAAAATTATCATCACGGAAGTGTGCACTTCCATGACGATAAATCGCGCATCACAGAAGTGCTTTCGTTAAGGGTGACCGACACGTGGCATCCACCGTAACTGAACGCTGTTAAGCTATCAGGTCGGGTTTTGGATCCGATAACCCGTTAACAACCCCGACCAATGGGGATTTTCCACGTGTAACATCATCATTGGCTGGAGGAAACATGTGTTGGCTCATCGTTGGGACAGATGCCATCCACTCATTGGACAGAAGGCGCCTATGATACGTCGACACGTGGCCCGGCCCAACAGAGGCCCATTCCTGTGAAAAGGCCGGCCCGTTTGACTTGGTCAAAAGGTGGAGGGCCGGCCCATGGAAAGTCTATTAACGGCATGTTCGCATATAGCCCATTTACAGCCCGCTAACCCAAGGCCCGTTACGCCCTATCCGAATTAGGCCCAGTAGTGTCATCTGGGCCATCCAATATGATTCCAGCCCGTTTTCACTTGTGGCCCATGTATGGCCCATGACGTCTTTCGGCCCATATGAGGCCCTATGTAACTCTTGGCCTATTAACAACCCGTGGTGAAACTGGCCCGTAATGAACAGTGTATCACTTTACACCCATTAACGGCCCGTGGTGAAACTGGCCCGTAATGAACAGTGTATCACTTTATACCCATTAACGACCCGTTATTCCGTTAGGCCGTTTCCAGCCCATGTTATCTTTCGTCCTTCTCAGAGCCCATTTATTCTTGGGCTCATTTCTAGCATTCGTTTACTTACGGCCCGTTACTGTCATTTTCTGCTTGTGGGCCAAATTCAGCCCGTGGTTACAGTCGGCCCGTTTGTGGTCCGTTAATACGTTGGGCCGTTTTCATAGCGTCATCAAATACGGCCTATTAACGATGGCCCGTTATGGTCGGCCCATGAACGGACGATTCCAACTCTAGCCCGTTTACGGCCATAATGCGGCCTGTTATTGGCCCATGTTTGGCCAATCGATCATACGGCCCGTATAAGGACCATTGATGATACGGCCCGTAGAAGGCCCATTGTTTCTACGGCCCGTAGAAGGCCTACTGTTTCTACGGCTCGTAGAAGGCCCACTGTTTCTACGGCCCGTAGGTGGCCCAGTGTCACTACAGTAAATATTAGCCCATAGTTATTGTGGCCTAGTTTTAAAAAATAGATTATTACAGCCACTAGCAAACCGGGGAAAAAGAACTGCATTGGCTACAAGCAAACAAATAAACAAGACAACAAGGAAATAAATAAGCAAGCAACTTATGCTAGGCTATCACGGCTATTACACATATTACATCCACTGGGCATCAAAGTTCGCCACCAGTGCAAATATAGGGAACAAAGCAGCATATAAACGTCGCAGCAAAACAAGTCCAGAACGGAAACCACTTCAGAAGAGTTCAAGAAACAATATCCTGGGTACCCATAATGCTGGCAAGATGCTTACCAAGCTTATTAAATTTCTCTTGTTTGGCGCTTAAATCCTCCAGCGCTTGCTGTTGCACAAGAAAGTACGCATCTGAATTCTGCAGGGACTTCCTCAGTCCTTCGGCTTCTTGCCGCAGCACAGCTGACTGATGCCTTTTAGCTTGTAGCTGAGACTGAAGAAGCCGAAGTGATTCAGGCAGCGAGTTCGAAGAGCTTGTGCCAGCGGTACTGGCCAATAACTCGAACACTACATCAAAGCAGGACTGTGGGGTTTTCTCACTGCCTACAAGATCGTTTTTATCACCTTTCTTGCAGATCAACAGGGTTGTCTCACTATCTTGAACCTTATCTGCATAACTTTCTCTACCATTGCATAGTGGGGTGCTCTTCTCCAATATTTTGTTTGCATACTACAAGAGAAACCAGCAGACACATCACAGGTTTAGCTTGTAGTATACGAAACTCATTTTGGTAAACCAGTTCAGTAGTAAGGTGGACAGGATAACAACATGAAACAAACATATATCTATGTACTATGGTCATTGTATTGTCCATATCATTCTAGTTTATGTTCCCTAATCAAGATAGAGACACAGTTCAACTCATATATTTTTAAGACACGGCAGCATAGACAGAATATAAGTGTGAGAAACTACACAGCATTGGCAGCACTTGTAATGTGCATCACATGAGAACATAACTGTTTATACAACTTAAACTAAAATCAACATAGAGCAAGAAGTTAGAACAACAATCCAGTTAAAGAAATAGGTTTAAAACATACCTGTTGCGCCATTGGAGTTTCAGTTGGATCCTTCAAATTCGAAAGTAGTTGGTATGACTAAATACAGTGATGCAACAACAAAGGAGTATGGACCATAGCTATGGAATCTGACCTGAGAACAGTTGCTCTTCTGCTTTAAACGTGGAGTTTGGGTTAGCTGTGGTGGTCTTCGTCCTTTGGGCACTGCAGTAGCTTTACAAACTGCTCGTGTGGGGGTACTCTGTGGTGGACATGGTGCTTTGTCAACTATAAGTGGGTTACTATCCGCTGGGGTTGCGATTAGATGGATTGTAGCTGGTTCTCTGCCCAACGGTGTAAGTGTGCAATCTGGAAGAGTCTCGATTATGTGTGGTGGGGCTAGTTTGTGGGCCAGTACAACCATGGTTCTATCTGCATCGACAGGTAGCACTGTCTTTTGTGAAGAACGGGTTTTTGCTCCCTTAGATACTGCCATCACCCCTCCAATTCAAATGGCTGATAAACAAGAAAAGAAATTGAACGTACAGACATTGTATGATAGATAGATGTGGTAATTCACATATATGTTGTCTAACCAAACAGGACAACATGACACAGTTTCACATATATGATGCCTAACTAATCAAGATAGCATGACACCGTTTCAGATATATGATGGATAACTTAACATGATATAATGGCATAATTCAACATATGATGAGTACCTAAACAGGATGACATGACAAAACTATATGTTGTCTTTCTAAAATAGGTTCGGATGAAATAATTCACATACATGTTGTCTAAGTATACAGGATGGCATGATATAATTGACATAATTGATTCATATACTAAGCAGCTGGCACTCGCATGTATGATCTCTAAACTAAGTATATAGAATTCAATATTGTGCATATGATGTCTAAACTAAGCAATGCAAGACACCATATGCATCATGTGAGAAATATAAGCATTGCAACTTAGAGCATACACCTCAGGTGGGATATAGGACTGCTCATCTGTCTCTGAATCCTCCTCTGAGGAGCTCCCTGTAACCATCGAGATATATGCTTCAACAAGTAACATTGCCTGCTCTAAAGACCTTGTTTTCACTCCAGATTTTTCCATAACCGGCTCAAATGGCTGATACACATGAAGAGTAGTTCAATATACACAAATTGTCGACAAATGGAATATGTAATCAAAAAAAGATGGCATGAGATAATTCACATATATGATGCCTGCCTCCATGGCGGTGCATAATTCACATATATGATAACTGGCTGAAAACATGGCATTGCATAATTCACATATGTGATATAGAAAGCAAACAGGAGGCATTCACACAAAGCATGTCTAATCTAAGCAGATGGCATGGCAATGCAAGACACCATATGCATGATATGAGCAATATAACCTAGCCAAGTTAGAGCATGCACCTCGGGGGGGATACGACTGGTCATCTCTCTCTGAATCCTCCTCTGAGGAGCTATCTGTAACCAGCAAGAAATCTGCATCGATAGGTAGCACTGACTGCTCAGAAGACCTTGTTTTCACTCCAGATTTTCCCATGACCGACTCAAATGGCTGATGCACAGGAAGAGTAGATGAATGTATAAACATTGTTAACAAATGGAATACATTATGGAAAAAATATGGCACGATACAATTCACATATACGATGACTGGCTAAACAGGATGGCATTGCATGATTCACGTATATGATGCCTGGCTAAAGAAGATGGCATTTCAAATGGACTACCACATATGGATGTATATAGACACATTTTAGAGTGTAGATTCACTCATTTTGTTCTGTATGTAGTCACTTGTTGAAATCTCTAAAAAGACAAATATTTACGAATGGTGGGAGTATGATATAGAAACCAAACAGGTGGCATTCACATAAAGCAAATCTAAACTAAGCTGATGACATATAAGATGTATAATGTAAGCAATGCAAGGCGCCATATGCATGATATGACCAACATCAGCATGCCAGGTTAGAGCAAACACCTCAGGTGGTAAACAGGCATGGTCGGCTCCTTCTGAATCTCCATCTGAACAGTTATCTTCCTCTGGAATACAATCTGGAAATGCAGGAGGGGGGGGCACTTTGCCCACCATGGGGCGGCGTCTGCATGACATTATATTCGCACACAACAGTCTTCTCTTTTTCTCTACATGTTCAGTACGATTGTGTACAATATCTGACATGCAT
Organism: Triticum urartu; assembly: GCF_056163025.1. Lineage (NCBI taxonomy): Eukaryota > Viridiplantae > Streptophyta > Magnoliopsida > Poales > Poaceae > Triticum > Triticum urartu. Next base: position 114,253,066 of record NC_141874.1, on the reverse strand, counting down.
AATAATAAAAATAGTTAGATTTTGTAAGGCCTAAGGGGTGCATGCAAAAATCAAGACTGATGGTAGCAAACAAGTGGATGGATCCAAAACTAATGATAGCAGGTAGATTATAGCTTCAGTTTAAAAAGATAGACAATGGATCATCTATTGTTTGTTGCCCACCCAACATGAACCACATAGAAGACCCCAGATGAACCAAATAGTAGACAGATACTATTCGTTGCTGGCTCGATATGAGACCCATGGGCAATTCAAAACTCAAGATTGAACGATAAAGTAGCAGGTAATAATAACCGATGTATAACGTAAGCAAACAAGAAAGACTGCGACCTCTCTTCCGAAACTGTGTAGTCCTCAGGTTCATCTGCTCAGTCCATGATGGTAATGTAGTTGGCGTGGCTGCCGGCAACGGGGAAGATGATCTGAGGCGGCAAAAGGAAGTCTGCAGGGGGGATCTCTGCTGCAGTGAACGCTTCTGTCGATGGTGCACCTCAGGTGGGGTGGATGACGGCACGGCAGGAGCAGGACATAACACACAGAGTTTTCTTTGACGCCTATCTGAAAATGAAGTAAATCTGTAAGGGCTCCTTAGAATTGGAGGATTCTATAAATGCAGGGATAGGAAAAACACAAGAATAGGATAGGAATGCACATGCAAAATAGAGCATTTGGAAACATAGGATTTCAGTCAACCTGGGTGTTTGGCTCACATGAATTGGAAGAACAGAGGAATGGAGAAACAAAGTGATGCGACGAGTGTACAAAATCTTTGGCATAGCCTTGTGGACCTCAACATCATTGGGTTGGACGTGGAGGATGGTGATGATGCTGGTGTGACTGTCGGAGGCGGGGAAGAAGATCCGAGGCCTCTGGAAACGGCGCCGAGGGTACTGCTCCACTGTGATGGACGGTTCTATCGTTGGAGCAGCTCCGCTAAGGTGTACGGCGACGAGGCTGAAGCATGACAAGACAAACAACGTTAATCTGAAGTGGACCCTAATATCATCTGCAATAGATGATGTAAAATACATCACCAAAAAGTGCTAGATGTAAAATGCATCAGCCGCGCCACGGCCGCTCCGACAGATGTTGTAAGTACTGTTCACTCTGAACTTAACTGAAGAAAATGAACTTCACAGTCAAAACTGAATTTTACTGTAGAAATTGATTGAACTAGTAACAGAGCATTGCAATAGATGTTTAGGGCGTTCGAGCACTAGTAGCAGAGAAGCAGTGATCTAAATCAGCAGACACTCGAGTAGGGAACACACTAGCAGAGAGAAAGTCATGCAATAGCACCGCGAGCGAGTGCTAAAGCAGCAACTCCTGTAGCTGCCGGAGGTCGTGCAGCAGCAGCAGCGCAAGCGAGAGCAAGAGTAGAGCAGCAGCACGAACGAAAGTAGGAGCAGTGCAGCAGCGTGACCGACAGCAAGAACAGAGCCGCAGCGCGAGTGAGAGCCGAAGCAGCTGCAGCTAGTGCCGTTGTGGAAGTCGTCACCGAGGAAGCAATGACATGGGGGAGAGACGATGTGGATGATGTGGCCGGCGACGGCGCCGTAGATGGAGACACACCATGTCTGCTCGGTATCGAGCACTGGCAGCCCCGTGAGATCGAGTAAAAGATAAAATGCAGCGGTGAGTGTAGAACCTCCTTGGTGGCGCCGAGTTGGCCTTGGCTTCATCGGAGGAATTGGTGAGGGTGCTGCGGTTCCGGTGGGGCAGGTCAAGACGGCGCTGTGGCGATTGAGGTGGCGTGATAGATGAGGCGAACATCGGGGCAGCTCCTTGGAGGTGGAGGACGGGGCGGCTGATCCGGCGGGACGACGAGATCGACAACGGATCCTCATCCGGTGCGGTGGATGAAGGACGGCGAGCTGTTGCGGTGGACGACGTAGTCGGGGAAGAGTCTCCGGCTGGGCGGCGGTTGGGAGGCCGACGGAGGAGCGTGGGGTTTCACGGGTTTTGGCGGCCTCGGTGTACGAATGGGGGGCGAAGGGGGAGGGGAGCCAAGCTTAGGGATGCGCTTGTCCGAAATGTAGGGTAAGTTACCAGCGTACCCCCACCGGTTTTGACACCGCGACGTGGAGCTTCATTTCCGGCTGAGGGGTAGAAGGGGGATTTCGTGTGTCTGGGCTGCGAGAGCGATTTCGGATGAGGAGGGACTTTTTTGCGCGCGTCCAAATTTCGGCATAACAAGGCGCGGCGCAGGTTGAAGAAGCAGAAGTTTCAAAGCAGGTGAGACAAAAGATACTTGAGCTTGAAAATTTCGGGATAACAAGGCGCGGATTCATTTTTCGGCAGAACAAACTTAATGTGTAAAAAAACAATTCATACCAAGACACAAGAGAGTCATGTCCCCTTTTACTATATTGCTACAGATGCCATTGAAAAAACTACAAGAAAAATGAAAAAAAAATCGGGAGAACAAGATTACCCTGCACAGTACCAAATCGATTCGCACTTCCCTCAACAACAACAAAAAACAAATCAATTCCCACCAAAGAACGAGTAATGTCCCTTTTTATATGATTACAGATGCCATGATCTCAAATTTCAATTTTTGAATCCACGTTCTGTTGAATTCGAGTATATCGTTAGGTGACCTTGCGGTTTATAATTGATGTAGTCGTACATTTTGATCTTCCATCATATATGAACATTTTACTCCATCATGTGAACATATATATTGTCGTCTACCATATGGAGTAAATTTGAAACAATTTTCCTTATTTGAATATGATTGTTGTCAAGTTATACAATAATTTAAATATTATCTTGATAATAAAAAACATACATATAGCAGTAATCATATTTCTCTATGAAATACATGTACCATACGCTCTCCAATTCAAATATTTGTATCCATTTTATGTTGAATTCAAATCATAGTACATTATTGCTCTAGGTAGCGGGATGTTTGGGATAATCTAAACCCTGTTTTCATACGTATAATTTTTGGCTGAATTGGGACAAGTTTTGGTATAAGCCTCTTGCAAAATCGGAGATTCTCTCAACAAGCCTCGTGGTTTCGAGAGGGAACGTGTCACCTTTGTGTGCGAAACGATATACGCTGCCTCCCCCTGATTTTATTTACAGAGGCAACATAGAACTATATTTGTGCCCTGTTAAATTTTGGAATTATTTCGGGTTCATTTGGCCTTTTTATATATTAATTGAGTTTCTGGACTTTTAATGTGCATAATCCAAATATGAATTGCATGCACATGCTCCGGTGCACCAAAGTGGGTTGAAAAATCACATGTGTGTCCTTGGTTGAATTTCTAGGTCCCATGGAAGAAATGAGAATGAAATTCAAACATCTGGGCATCATGACTCGGTCGAGAACATCGAGAAACTTTGATTTTAAATTCATGTAAATCCAAAACTCGCTTGGAAATCATGAAACTTGGCATGGTGTCATGTCATGGCACTAAATTGTTGTGGTAAAAAATTGGGCCGATTTGGAAGCTCGTGGTTCTAAGAGGGAATGTGCCACCTTTGAGTGTGAAACGATATACGCTGCCCCCCCTTGAGTTTCTTAACAAAGGCAACATAGAACTACATTAGTGCCCTGTTAAATTTTGGAATTATTCCGGGTTCGTTTGTCATTTTTTATACATTAATTGAGTTTCTGGTCATTTAATGTGCATAAGTCAAATTTGAACTACAAGCACATGCTCTCGTGCACCAAAGTTGGTTAAAAAATCACATTTGTGTCCTCGGGTGAATTTCTTGGTCCCATGCAAGAAATGAGAATAAAATTAAAACATCTGGGCATTGTGGCTCGGCCGAGAACATTGAGAAACTTGGTTTTAAAATTCTTGTAAATCCAAAACACGTCTGAAAATCATGAAACTTGGCATGGATGTCATGTCATGGTACTACCATGTTGTGGTAAAAAAATTGGCCGAATAGGAATAGATTTTGGTATAAGCTTTTGCAAACCGAAGCTTCTCTTAAGAAGGCTCGTGGTTCTGAGAGGGAACGTGCCACCTTTGAGTGCGAAACGATATACATTGTCCCCCTTGAGTTTATTTACAAAGGCAACATAGAATTACATGAGTGCCCTGTTAAATTTTGGAATTATTCCGGCTTCGTTTGGCCTTATTTACACATTAATTGAGTTTTTGGTCATTTAATGTGCATAATTCAAATTTGAACTACAAGCACATGCTCCCGTGCACCAAAGTTGGTTGAAAAATCACATTTGTGTCCTCGGGTGAATTTCTACTCCCTCCTTCCATCTATATAGGTCCTAATGCATTTTTCGAGGCTAACTTTGACCAAACGTTAGAGCAATAATATATGACATGCAACTTACACAAAGCATACCTTCAATTTTGTATGTCAAAGGAGCTTCCAATAATATAATTTTCATAGTATACATCTCATGTGCTATTAACCTTGTCAATAGTCAAAGGCTGTCTTGAAAAACACATTAGGCCCTATATAGATGGAAGGAGGGAGTAGGTCCCATGCAAAAAATGAGAATAAAATTCAAACATCTGGGCATCGTGTCTCGGTCGAGAACATTGAGAAACTTGGTTTTAAAATCATGAAACTTGGCATGGTGTCATGTCATGGTAGTACCATGCCGTGGTAAAAAAAATTGGCCGAATAGGAACAAATTTTGGTATAAGCTTCTTGCAAATCGGAGCTTCTCTCAAGAAGGCTCATGGTTCTGGGAGGGAACGTGTCACCTTTGTGTGCATAATTCAAATTTCAAATACAAGCACATGTGCCAGTGCACCAAAGTTGGTTGGAAAATCACATGCGTGTCCTCGGGTAAATTTCTAGGTTCCATGCAAGAAATGGGAATGAAATTCAAAATTCTAGGCGTCGTGGCTGGGTTGGAAACATTGAGAAACTTAGTTTTTTAATTCCTGTAAATCCAAAACACGCATGAAAATAATGAAACTTGGCTTGGTGCCATGACATGGCACCAACGTGTTGTGGTAAATTTGCAGTCCGATTTGCGAAGGAGCACATAATAATCAACAAAGTCATTTTGGAACAAGTGCTGTCACGTTACAATCGGAAACACAAGTATTATTGAAACCGTGGGCGTTCTACTTACCAGTACCATTTACGTGCTGCCACGCGTCCCCATTTTTTATTGACTAGGAGGCGCCGTGCAGGGTAGCTATTTGAGTACGAGAGGCGTGCGATCAGCCCCTGCGCGTGCTTATTGGGAGGAGAGCCCTTTCACCTCCATCTGCCGTCCACCTCTCTCCCAAGGTCTCCATTAATGGCGCTCGAGCCTCTGTTTGATGGCGTGGCTATGTCTCACTCGACTGAGATTTAAGAGAGAAAAAAGAAAATCTGAAAGCACGGATGTTGATGTAAGATCCGACGGACCTATATAGCATCTACTGCGACTTATAGCAAGACTGATGAATATATAAGGACGATTAAATTTTTTTTGATCAAAGAAGGGCTTGCCCCTTCCGATTTTCATTACTGAAAACCACCACAATTCACAAGAAGTTCAGCACAACTCCAGCCTAACACGAAGGACTAAAAGCTACCAGATTGAAATCGCAACATCCCAAGAGGCCAACAAAGGCCAAACATCCGCGCTAGAACCCAACATTTCACAACCGACGACACAATCCACATCCTAAACCGATTATTACATCAAAAGAAACCAGTAAACTAGTCTCCGCGGCGAGCAGCGATGAGCTCTTTCGTGTCCTCAAGACGCTGCTTGAGAACATCCCCGGATTCCTCCACCAGCCTTTGGCGCTCGTTGCGGAGCACGTCATTCTCGTCCATAAGTTTCTTCAACAAGGCACTGGTCTCCTCCTGCAGGTCTGCACTTCGGACGATCTTCTCCCTCAGCAGGTCACGCTCAGCCCGGAGCCTCTCATTGCCCTCCCTTAGTTGCCGGATGACGCCAGTAGCCTGTTCAAACGAGGCTATCATGTCGTCCTGCAACCTCGCCGAGCCAGAGATCTGATCCATCTGGCTATGGATGATCGCATGCATGCACCTGTAACAGTCGTCGCCTGCCCGCGAGAAATTTGCCCAGGCCGCCACGGCGCGGCAGGACATCTCTCCTGCTTCCGCGGCGCGGCCGGACCAGTCTGCTGCATTGACGGCGCGGCGGGACCTCTGTGTTGCTTCAGCGGCGCGGCGGGCCCTGTTCAAGAATTCATCCGATTAAGCAGTTAACTTGCCAATTAATCCCTACTCATAGGGTCATCGAGTAGCCGATAAACCAATAAATCATTCGGTTAATTGATTAAATGGCCGATTAACTTGGCGATTAGCCTATTAATCCCCTACTCACCAGCCAACCGAGCAGCTACCAGTTAACGATTTCCTCAACAATGGCGGCGGGACCTCTGTGCTGCTACTTCTGCGCGGCAGGACATGTCGGCTGCTCTAGCAGCAAGGCGGGACATCTCTCGTGCTTCCGCTTCCATGCTCGCCTCTCCCTGGTGGCAATCTCTCGACCCAGAACTCACGCTGGCCATGGCAGACGCAAGGGAAGGATGCTCAATGACTTGTTTGTTTTTGTGGATGAGGACTTGAGGAGGAATGTGCAGTCATCTTGGCATACTAGTATTTATAACCGAGTGCTAATACGCTCCTAAGTGGGAAATCGTTTAGGTTGTGATCGGTGTGAACAGGTTTGCAATTCAATGTAGCGTGGAGTAATTTGGAATGTGACGAGACGCAAGCTCAAAATTTATTGACGGTTCTAGTTTCGAAGTGCGGCACTATTCCCGGATGGAGTACTTCTATTTCTACTCCCTCCTTTCTGGTTTTATAGGGCTTATCTCAAAATTTTAGTTTTTCCATTTTATAAGGCTCAATTTGGTTGTTCCCCAACACATGTTCAGATTCCAAGGTGCGTTAAATCATTGCATGCAAGTATTAAGAGAAAATTGACCAATGCATGTACTTTATGCATGCATGCATTGCAATTAATGCATTGAACCTATCTCTCGGGACTTCTCGCACGCACCATCGTGCCACCCACAAAAACTTGTACTCTGATTTTAGTAGTACGTTATACATGAAGAGAAGAGGTGCATGCATACACTCGTCCTCTCACACATGCGTCTGTTTTTTCTCAAAAAGGAGGATGATGACCCCCGGCCTCTGCATCTGGGAGTCACACACGCAAATTATTGAAATATATCGAGTGCAGTGCTTTGATGTGTCGCGTCAACTCGTACATCAATGAGAAGTTTGATTATCCTCTCCCTCGCGGACTTAACTGCACCTGCCTTTGGCTGTATGACAGGTTGGCCACACACCTATAGGGCCCACCTGTCATACACGCAAAGGCAGGAGCATCCCTCCCTCGCCCATGAGTGTGGTGGTTGGCAAGACTAGGAGAATCTTTCGCTACACGCTCCCCGTCCCGCACGCGGTGGACATGTAGCAGTTCAATCGGTGTTAGATGGCCAGAAGCGTACTGTAGTACTCCTCCAGTGCAGTAGTATTCCATCATTGTTCGACTTCCCGAAGAGGCGAAGAGCCAAGCGCAGCCCGGACGCTCGTGTGGCAGTTTCATGTGTATAGTAGTCTAGGATAGTGTGTACCATGCCTGTAAGCTTAAAATCGTTGGGGTCGGCTCCATGCTATGTGGTCGTCTCGAAGTTTTTTTTAAAATAAATTAAAATAGTCTTCTGGCCCTACCCAAAAACTGACGCGCGTACTGCCCGGGAAAAGCCCCGCCCTCAACTTTTAACTACGCGAAAATAGTTTGAGCTTGTTCATTCTATATAAATATAGTACTTACTGTATGTTTATTCACCCGTGGGGTTGCTCAATGAATGGAGGGGCGGGGAGCACAAGTGAACAGTACTGTAGTACTACTAGTAGTAAGTAGGAGTCGTACAATAGTCACCTTAAATAGAGAGTTTCTTTTCTTTAAAGCCATGTACACAAATTGAAACACTTGTTGTGGAGAGAAAAAAGATAATCACTCCACTATATATGGACGCAGGGGCCTGAGCGCTTGCTTTACTAGGGTTGCTCTCTTCTTTCTCTCATCCTCTCCAGATATAAACAAGACATCGGTAGCGACATTTTCTCTCTACTCACCGCTGGTCACAGATCCGGCCGGATCCCTTCGGACGGTGTGTGTAGAGGACTAAAAGGTGCATCGTTCATGCGGTCATCGCCGTCGAGGGAGGAAACCCACAGATACCGGAGGGGCCCGATCCTCTGCCCGTGCCGTTCTCTCCGACACATGGCCTGCTCAGGAGGTCCTCCGACCCTTCTTCCTCCCCGCCGTATTGTCCGCAGATCCGACCTGATGTCGCTGACATCCCGGTGACCCTCAGGTATAAGGTCTTCGAAAGCGGCCTTGCTCTACTGCCCCAACTCCCCACGTGTCTGCATGTGCATCTTTTTCTACTCCCATCAGCCCTTCCAAAGCCACCTAAATTTTTAGTATTATTAGAGGTAAAGCTACTTCATGCATTCGAATCTAGGGCTTTGTTCAAACAACAAAGAAAGGGGGAAAGTTGTAGCATGAATCTAGGACTTGATTCAAAGAGGAAATAATATGGTGAAAGTAGTAGAGACCGGATACCCAACCGGTCTCTTGGTTGAAAAGGGAAATAATGGGAAAACGCAGTACAAACTGGATAAGGAACATATCTATTATTGGTTGAAAAAGGATAGAAAGTGGCGGCTGGTGGACAAGTCAACAGAGTATGTCCAGGATTAGATTTGCTGCCATCACATAGTAAAAGGTCTCCAGGATTAGATTTACTGCCCTCACATAGTAAAAGGTCTCAGGATTAGATTTGCTGCCCTCACATAATAAAAGGTCTCCAGGATTAGATTTGCTGCCCTCACATAGTAAAAGGTCTCCAGGATTAGATTTGCTGCCCTCACATAGTACAATGGCACTCCTGCTGTTTTCCCCAGTATGATAAGTAAGTTGCTCCTTTACGCTGCTGAGTGTCCTGGTGTCCCCACGGTCCCATGCCCTTAAACCAACTCTTTAGCTGTTGTTGATTTACTGTGTCTGGTAAACAAGCAATGCCACCATTAAAGTAATCCCATATTTGAGGAATCTCATTGTTGATCGTAATGCTTCTGGTAACATGAAGCATTGCTTACATTTTAAAATTTCTATTGTCCTTGCGTGATTGCCATGAACATAATTAAGATGCTTCTTTTTCATTCTGTATATGTTTCGTATATTCTTATTGACCAGCAACTGTTTACTTTCTATTTTTTTGTGCAGATAGGGATATCCATTTCACCTTGTTGCTATTGTGACCTTTTGGTGAACTGCACAAAACACTTTTTTTGGAATGAGTGTCTTGTGCAGTTCAACTAAAATATCACGCGGGCAACATCTCTAAATTTTGGTGGAACTGCACAAAATGGTGATTGGAGTTTCCAAAATCTCCGTCAAGTTTTGCTGGTAATCTTGTGCAACATTTTATTAGCCTTTACAAGATGGAGCCATCACTGTCACCACAATGGCACTTTATTTTAGTGGAACTGCACAAAAGGATAAGAAAATTATAGTTGCACCTTACATGAGCCGGACAGCCAACCTTAATGTTCCTCAATTTTAGTGCAACTACTAAAGAAGAACTTGCCAGCTCACAAGAGCAAGTACTTCTTGCTAGCTGAATGATGCAATCTTTGCTTCATTTCAGGTGAACTGCAGAAAAAAGGCGCATGAATTGAATCATGGAACTCGAGGCAGACCTCATCCAAGTAGAGCCGGAGGTTGAGTTCAAGGAGGCCGCTATTAAAGAGAAATCATGCTCTCCTGTCTCCTTGTTTGTGTTGTGCAAACATGCTGTGCAAACAGGAATACTCAACTACAGATGTTGTGACGGTCAAGAGCATTCGCCAAGTTCTTTGATTGTATGACATGGCTAGCCAAGATGGATTTAATCCCGATATTCACTTTATCAAAAGGCTCTAATGGGTTGGTTCTGAATCTTGCAAGCTGGGAATCAGTGAGATGTGTAGGCATCTTTGTTGCACTTATTATTTGAATCTTATTTGTTGGTTCTGAATCTTGCAAGCTGGGAATCAATGAGATGTGTAGGCATCTTTGTTGTACTTATTATTTGGATCTTATTTGTTGGTTCTGAATCTTGCAAGCTAGGAATCAATGAGATGTGTAGGCATGTTTGTTGTACTTATTATTTGGATCTTATTTGTTGGTTCTGAATCTTGCAAGCTGGGAAACACGGCATGATGATGCAGGGGACAAAAACCATAACAAACAGTTCAAACTTGGTAGTATTATCTTTGTGAAAGTGCGACATGATCGTGTGCGCCTTGAGAATAATAATTCTAATTGTTGTGCATGTTGATCCTGTGGCACTGATAGAACGAGCGAATGCATTACTTGTTTTAAGTACAAATTTCTATTAAAGCTAATTAAATTAAGTAAAGTGACCACTTACCCCTATTATTACAGTACCAATACAGACCCGCTCGTGAACCGACGTGTGGCCGAGGGTGCATCTTCTGCTGGGCGTGCAGCGGACGTGGGAGGGGTAGTAACTGTTGTCGCCTGTACACACTCAGCTTACTGTTGAATCCAGTTCCCCAAGAGCTGAAAAACGAACTGCTGCCACCGCCTACACACTCGTTCACTTGAAGAGACTCCAACGGCGATCCGAGGGGTGAGCCTACTGGATATGGACTTCAGCAAGGAGTTCCCCTTTGAGTTCGCCGTTCAGTCCTATGGCTGCACCAAGTTGAATGTGATGTACACCAACGATATGGACTCGGTGAAGCTCTGCCTCACCTCAGTCCTATGGCTGCACCAGGTTCTGGAGCATTCGCCCGTTTCATTGGCAGCGCCGACTGCACCTTCGCTACGATGGAGAGAAGGAAGAACGCGATGATTCGGCCATCTGGTGCAACAAGCTTGTCAACATCTAGAAGCAATACAAGATCATCAGCAACGGGCAGGAGAAGGACTCCGTGGTTGACCTCGTTGAGGCCATCATTGACCCCTGATACACCAACATGAAAGAAGATGACCTGAACACGTGGGAGTTACCTCTGAATCTAGCCTACATAACCTATGCGGCCAAGGACGCATACGCATGCTACGACATGTACAAGAAGATCTTGGACATGAGGGCGTGTCTGCTTCCCGTAACCGACGAGTACACGGACAACCGCGGCGTCATGATCAAGCATGCCAGGAAGGTCTAGATGTTGTACTTTATCTGTTTATAAGCACCTGTATCATCTGAGTGTTTCATGCATTAGCCTATGTGTCGTAATTATCTATTTTGTCCGAAATATTTCTTTTAAGAACCCATTAACCTGATTAATTTTTTTAGTGGCTATTTGCTTATGTATGTAAACTAGTTCACTTGTCCGTAAAAAAAACTAGTTCACTCGGCTGCCGTGCTTTGAATCTCCTTCCTTCCAACATATTCCCCTCCTCAGGTGGACCCAGCAGGTCTCTGAATTTTCTCCCACTTTCTTTTTCGATGTAAACTGAGTTTTCTCCCAGTACTTTCCCCTAGAACCAACTCAACTGTCCCACGTCTAGCCTAAAAAATAATAATACCCCACGTACTATTAACTCATCAAATTAAAATGATATTTTATTTCGTAAGTTGATTGTTCTTACAAAATAATAATAATAATAACTGTTTATATATAACTTGGCAAGTTAACTCCTAGTGATTGCGTACATAAGCTTGCAAAGATTTTACTGACGTGCAATCATGTGTTTATGTTTTTATAACATTTCTCCGTCTAGCCCAACATGATATTTTCACCCAGCCCAACAAGTCCGCGGATTTCGAGAAAAATGCAAATAGGATTTAAACGGGATGCATAGATGCTACATCATTGTTTCACCCAGCCCACCAAATGGACTAAAAAACAAATGGACCGATAGCTAGGTCCATGGCCACAGCCCAGTTTTTTTGTGATTTGCCAAGTAAGTCGCTTTGTCAGGCCTGTTGGGCTGCAAATCTTTCAAGACGAGGAGAGCTTCATTCGGCTGGCCGAGAAAATGGCCTATCAGTAATGAGAAATGGGATGTACATTTTTAAAACACATCAAACCGGCAATTAGTTTCAAATATCTTTTTTTTTCATTTCAAGATTTTAAATTACATTAATTTTTATGCGTGGAGAATTTGTTGGATTTTATATTGATATACATTTATTTTTAAAATCAGTATGAATGTGAGTCGAAATTTCGGGATTAAAAACAGTTCGGACCGCACCAAAATATGCAAAATTTCGTATAATTTTTTAACCGTGGCCACAATATGGGCTGTAATGCTAACACAAAGAATATGGGCTCCAAAAAAACCTTAATAATTAGCAAATGGGCTGTAAATTATTAAAAATAATGGCAGATGGGTTGTATGATGTTTTCCACAGATTTGAGGCTTTCCCAAAAAGAAGGTTGACACACAAGCAGTGACTGTTGGATGGCCATCCAACGACCGTCGTGCTTCTTCAATCTCTGCTCTTCCTGCTCCAGCCGCTCAAACAAGCGCCGGCGGGGCTGCCTGCTCCCTCCTCCCCGCGGTCGGCTCTGCTGCCGCGCAGGCCTCACCGCCCCACCGTACTCCCATCGCTGGCCTAGCCATCCCTCTACTCACCCACACCTGATGTTATTCTCCGGCGACGGCAGACGAACCAGAAAACCCTCGTACAGTCGTACTCCCCTCCGCGTGGGAAACAACTGCCGAGTCTTCCCTGCCTCCGTGTCGTTCCCTTCCTAGTCCTCGCCGTCGTCCACCGCCCTGGTGCTCTCGGTGCAGCCTGGTCAACATGGTCAATGACCGACATGCATCTGAAGTGGACTGTACGTGGAGAGGCCGACAGCTGGGTCCACGGCCGCACGCAAGGAAATGCGTCCTTATTACGCGCAAAATAATGATTCCTCCAGCTAACACCGAAAGGGCCTCTGTATTTCGTGAAAAAAAAACGTTACCGCCGCTGACAGCTCGGACCCACCAGCTATATCTTCGCACGCAAGGAAGTGCCTCCTTATTACGCACAAAAAAATGAATACTCCCCCTGTTAGCTGGGACCCAGTATAGTGGAGGCTGACTTGTGGGCCTACTAAGTTGATGGGGACGGAGGGCTTTGTCAACTTAGTCAATATGCACGATTCTAGCTCTAGTGACCGTACGATGTCCATCCAACGGCCGTAGTGCTTCTTCAACCTCTGGTCTTCTTGCTCCAGCCGCCCAAACCAGCGCCAGTCGTGCCTCGTGCTCCTGCCTCACGTGGCCGGCTGCGATGCGGCGGAGGCCTCACCGCCCCCTACTACTCCCACCGGTGGCCAGGCCATCCCTCTACTCACCCACACCCCCTGTTATTCTGCAGCAATGACAGCCTCACACCGCAGCAAACCAGTGAACCCTCGTACTCCTCTATGCGTGGGCATCCACTGCCGTGTCTTCCCCGACTCCGTGTCGTCCCCTTCCTAGGCCTCGCCGTCGTCCAGCGCCCTGGTGCTCTCGGCGCAGCGTGGTCAACGTGGTCAACGAACGGCTTCCATCGGACATGGACTGTACGTGGAGAGGCTGACAGCTGGGTCCACGGCCGCAGCAAGGAAGTGCCTCCTTATTACGTGCAAAATAATTATTCCTCCACCTGACAGCAGGGACCCACTGGACGGGCCATCGTATTTCGCGAAAAAACGTTTGCCCCTGACTGCTGGGACCCACCAGCTACATCTTCGCACGCAAGGAAGTGCGTCCGGGCAAAAAAACAATTCGCCCCCCTGACTGTTGGGACCCACCAGCTACATCTTCGCAGGCAAGGAAGTGCCTGACAGACAGGACCCACCTGGTCGAAGCATACGTAGCATTGTCATTCTGGTCGTGAACGTGTACGTACATATATAATAGTGGATGTAGAGGCGCGCACGTGTCGTAGTAGAAGCGCGTACGTGTCGTAGTAGAGGCGCGCACGTAGCATGTACACGTACGTACGGCGGCCAGGGTGCAAGAAAGAAAATACGGCCACGTATGTGTACATAGGGGCGGGGTCTCGAACGCCTACTCGCGCATACGTACGGTCAGGGCTCATGAACATGGCTGGGTCGGAATGGAGAAACAGCGTCGTCGTCGTGTTCATGGGGAGGCAACGGAATGCGTCGTGTTCATCGGGAGGCAATGGAACGCGTGGGAGCCAACCAGCTGGGTCGGAACGGAATGCGTGGTCGTGTTCATCGGGAGGGCTTGGACGGAACAGGCGATGGAAACGAGGCCTGAATGGGGTCCTGTTAATCGGGAGGGGTCTGGCGTACAGCAGAACGGAGGAAACGGACCTCCTACGGTCGAAACGGGGGTCCTGTTGATCGGGAGGGGTGTGGCGTACCGCAAAACGGACGAAACGGACCTCCTACGGTCGAAACAGGGGTCCTGATGATCGGGAGGGGTGTGTCGTACCGCAAAACGGATGAAACGGACCTCCTACGGTCGAAACGGGGGTCCTGTTCATCGGGAGGGGTGTGGCGTACCGCAAAACGGGACTCCACGGGATACTGTTCATCTCCACCGTCGACCTCCTCCAGCCTCCACGGGCTCCTATTCATCCAGCCTCCACCGTGCGCTACTCCACCGGCTACTGTTCAACCACCCCTCCACTGTCTACGGTTCATCCAGCCCTCCACACCACGGGGTCCTGTTCAACCACCCCTCCACGGGCACCCCTCCACCGTCTACTGTTCATCCAGCCCTCCACCACACCATGGGGTCCTGTTCATCCAGAGGCAACGCCACCGCTCACTGTTCATCCAACCCCCCTCGCAATGCTCACTGTTCATCCAATCGATCAGCTTCAATTAGCAGCAGTAGCAAAGGAATCGCTCAATCGAGTTCAGTTAACAGCCATCGATCGATCGCTCGGGTTCAGTAACGCATAGCCTGCAGTGCAATCGCTCGGGTTCAGTTAGAGCCCAACACCTCGCTTGGGTTCAGTTAGAGTCAACGCCTCGCACACACACGCGTACGTGTACGAGAGAAACACGCATCGCTCAGCCCCCGACCTCCCACCGTAACCAGGAACTCCCTGAAATTTTCCTCCCCCTCGCTTCTACCATGGTTTTTTCCGTCATGGACAGCCCAAAGAATGTCATGCAGCTGCGTCTCTGGCCCGCCCAGGACGAAAAGCCCATTTTCCATCATGATCTTTTGTCATAGAAGTAGGAGCCCACCACATCTATGATGATACCGGGTTTTGTCACAATTATCGTCATAGAAGTGTCATATGTATGACAGAAAAAATTTCGTTTGGCCCAAAATGTCACGGATGTGTCTTTTTTTTGTAGTGAAAACCCAAGAAGGCCAGGGTGGTTAAGCCGACTGAAAACCCGGAAGCCGCTGAACCAGCACTGCCAACTCCTGCCCCGGGACAACCTGAAGCACCAGAAGACCCTGCTGTCAACGTTCAAATAGATCCTCCTGAGCCGTCTATTGACGAAACTGTTCTCAACCCATCTACTGTTGAACCGTCAAGCTCAGCTAACCCGCCGGCGACTTATGATGGTGACGTTTTAATCATTGGTAATAGATTTGTTGAACTGGGCAATCCAACTGTGCTAGCCAGACACTCCGCCAAGCAAGAGGATTTGGAAAAGCAAAAAGTGTGGTTTGACATCTCTCACTATGCTCACCTGAGTATTAGTGATGTGCTATCTGGCTACCTTAGTCATGTGCATTTCAGCCGTGACTCTGAAATTCAAATGGTCAAATAGCTGCAACTAAAATATGAGGTATGTTCTCCGGCTTTCATTAGTTTATCTGCTCTGCCAGCCCCCCAAGTCTCCTGATTATGATAAACTTGAATGGCCTATAGACTTGTGATATAGGTTGATGAGCATAATATTACCTATAGTCCCCAAGGGTCGGCTTAATTCATCATGAATGAGCCGGTACTTAACTTCATAAGTTTCTTGACCCAGTCCAAACTAATATTGTTATCCGGCTTAAGAGGAAAAACTTTTTGAATATCATGCATTAGCCCCCAAGTGCCAAGCGTTGTTACCTGTAAAACACTTGGGACTTTGAAGAGTCATTTCTGCATTTAAAAATTGCTTTGGCAGACATTAGCCCCCAAGTATCGAGTAGTGTTCCTTTGCAAAATACTTGGGACTTTAATCATTATGCCTCTATTGGAATACACTTTGACACACCTGTGCATGTCTGTAGACCGCCATAACTGACTTGGATTCTCAACTAGCTGATGCGAAAACCCGGTTGGCGGCTCAAGAGATTGAAATAAATAATACCCAATCCAAACTCCAGTTGAGCCTATCTGAAGCCTTGAAACTGAAGACCAAATTTAATGTAGAGAAAAAAATCTTGGGCCGATGAAAAAACCTTGCTGACACAGCATGCTGAAACAGCCGAGGCGGCTCTCAAAGAGGTTACCGCTGAACTCACCAGTTTAAAAAGTGTGTGTCTCAGATGGTCTCTGCAATCTTTGGTGAGTTCTCATATCATTTACTTAAGCTCTATTCTTTCCATCATAATGTAAGCCGCCCGCTTAACCTTTTGGAATACCTCATAGGTCCACGGAGCAGCAATCTGAGCCAAAACAGCCTGATAAAGCTCAAGGCGGTTTACACCCTAGTGGAGCAACTGTATACTAGAGCTCAATGGGCTCTTGCAATTATCTCCCCAGCTAACCAAGGACCAAACCTTTTGAGTGACGTCTTGAAGAAGTTATCTATCTTACCCGCCAGATTCCAAGAAGTCAAGCGGTCCTGTGCCAGAGCCGAAGCCCTAACTGCTCTAAGACGTTCCAAAGCCTGGGTGCCGGAGCTAGACCCGGCGGATGTAGCCAAGGGGTATCCCAGCTTTAAGGAAGATGGGACTCCGTTTGACCAAGAAGATTTTGCTGCTTGCATGAAGGAAATTCGTCCTCATGCTACCATCCTTGGCACCGAGACCAATGTTGATAAGTATCAACCGGGTTTTGATGCTGAAAATAAAAAGATGGCGACTCCTTCATATAAAGTGATAGATCTAATCCCGCCGGTTCGCCAGCACACCTTTGCCCCCGAAATTGACCCGTCTGGTTTAATTGACGATGAAGCGGAGTTCGTCGCTCTTCACGGCTTTGACTAGTACAAGCCCAATTTCCAAGCGGTGGAGGAGGATGAAACAACAAGGGATGAGTCGTAACCATCAAACAACCCAGCTAAGATTTGATGAACCGGCTTTAGTTTAACATCTGCTCAGGAGAAAAACAGAATTACCCTTTTGGGCTCCAAATGCCTTGTAATAGGTTTAGCTTAAAACTTCATATTCTACCAATGCCATCGTGCATATTGTGCTCCGTACAACACTTTTATCCATCATGTCAACATATGCTTTACATCCTTTACCATATCTGTAACGTTTGAATCTGTTCCTATATGTAAAAGATGAAAAACTGTCCTGGTGGTTCGTCACCGGACAGGTCAAAACACCCAATACATAACTATGGAGATTAACATAACGATATAATCAAGGCTAGATGTAAGAATAAATAAGGCTGGAAAGTCTTTGATTAAAGAAAACACAGATAAGTCTGTTTATTACTTTTAAACGACCATATCATACCTGTTTTCTTGAATCTGGACTACCAGCTTATGTGACCCTAACAGTAAGGGTGACAACCTAATCTTTTTAGAAGCCAATACTTTCATATGCATGATGACTGTTATACACTGGCAATTCATTGTCAAAGAACAAAGCCGGTTTAAATTGAAACCATACTTATAGTGAGATTTTAGACAACAAAAACCAGCAAAACAAAAGATTATCTTTCAAACAATGTAAATCAAGCACCAAGAAAGATTTGGAGGCTTCTGATTTGAATACGATCAGTAAACCGGACCAAAGGGGTTAAGATAGGATTCGAATACGATCATGTAGCCCCCAGTGGCTTTGGCGTTGCACCGATCAAGAGGGTACCGATAGCTATGTTCTCTTTGGTTCGAATACGACCTATGTTTGAACAGGAAGCCCCCAAATGACCATGAGAGGTTTTTAACGACCCTGATTCGAATACGATCCAAGTCAGACCCAAAAGGGGTTAAGCTATGATTCAGATACGATCAAGAAGCCCCCTAGTGAGTTTGGCTTTGCGCTGATCAAGAGGGTAATGACAGCTATGTTCTCTTTGGTTCGAATACGACCTATGTTTGAACAGGAAGCCCCCTAGTGATCATAAGGTTTAACAGCTAGAATCGAATACGATCATGAGCTAGACCAAGAGGGTTAAGCTAAATTTGAATACGATCAGCCCCCAATTGGTCGTTTTATAATTAGAATAATAAAGACATGTGATCAGTGAGGATAAAAGGACAGAGGTCCTGCTTTATTACTTTATCATAATATACACAACGTCAAAGTATGTACATTATGAGAGCCGGTGGCTCAAGTGTAGTAAGGCCGAAGATGAGCAATATTCCACGGTCGGCGGGTCTCCTCCTCCGACTTACATGAGTCTTTGTGCTCCCGAACATCGTTAAGGTAGTATGACCCGTTATTCAAGTTCTTGCTGATCACAAAGGGTCCTTCCCAAGGTGGGGATAGCTTGTGCGCATCAGCCTGATCCTGGATGAGCCGGAGCACCAAATCACCTTCTTGAAAGGTTCTTGACTTAACCCGGCGGCTATGATAACGGCGCAAGTCCTGTTGGTAAATCGCTGAGCGGGCTGCTGCTAAGTCACGCTCTTCATCTAATAGGTCAAGTGCATCCTGACGGGCTTGTTCGTTATTAGCTTCAACGTAAGCCACCACTCAGGGTGAGTCATGACAGATGTCACTGGGCAGGACTGCCTCTGCTCCATAAACCATGAAGAAAGGCGTATAACCCGTAGACCTGTTAGGGTAGTATTGATGCTCCATATCATAGAGGGTAACTCTTCTACCCAACAAACCGGCGTCCGTTGTAAAGGGACCATAAGCCGGGGTTTTAGACCTTTCAGGATTTGCTGATTGGCTCTTTCAGCTTTGACCATTGGATTGGGGGGTGAGCTACTGATGAAACATCAAGCTGGATATGTTCTTGTTGACAGAATTCTTCCATAGCTCCTTGGGACAGGTTAGTCCCATTGTCAGTGATAATGATGTGTGGAAAGCCAAAACGAAAGATCACTCTCTTCATGAATTGAACCACCGTGGCCGAATCACACTTACTAACCGGCTCTGCCTCAACCCACTTTGTGAATTTGTCCACTACCACCAAAAGGTGCATCTTTTTCTCTTTGGATCTTTTGAAAGGTCCAACCATATCAAGCCCCCAGACTGCAAACGGCCAAGTAATTGGAATCATCTGCAATTCCTGAGCCGGCACGTGTGCCCGTCGTGTGAATTTTTGACACCCATCGCACCTACTGACCAGATCCTCCGCATCGGCGTGAGCCGTTAGCCAGTAAAAACCATGACGGAAAGCTTTGGCCACAAGAGACTTTGAACCGGCATGATGGCCACAATCTCCTTCATGGGTCTCACGAAGAATTTCTTAACCTTCTTCAGGAGAGACACAACGTTGAAACGCTCCGGTGACACTGCGATGATACAACTCACCATTGGAAATTGTCATTGACTTAGACCATCGGGTTATCTGTCTAGCCAAGGTCTCATCCTCCGGCAACTCGCCCTGGGTCATATAAGCCAAATACGGCACTGTCCAATATGGAATGACATGAAGAGACACCACTAATTGTGCTTCCGGGTCTAGAACAGCCAAGTCTTCCTCTGTAGGCAACTTGACAGAAGGGTTATGCAGAACATCTAAAAATGTGTTAGGCGGCACCGGCTTACGCTGAGATCCCAACCGGCTTAAAGCATCAGCTGCTTCATTCTTTCTGCGATCAATGTGCTCCACTTGATAACCCTTGAAGTGTCCAGCAACAGCGTCAACCTCACGGCGATAAGACGCCATGAGAGGATCCTTGGAGTCCCACTTGCCTGATACTTGCTGAGCCACCAAATCTGAGTCGCCAAGGCACCTTACCCGGCTTAAACTCATTTCTTTAGCCATTCGAAGACCATGGAGTAAGGCCTCATACTCAGCTGCGTTGTTAGTACAAGGAAACATCAACCGCGACACATAACAAAATTTGTCACCTCAAGGGGAAGTTAAAACAACTCCAGCCCCCGAGCCTTCCAATTGCCTGGACCCATCAAAATGAATCATCGAATATGTGTTGTCTGGCTTCTCTTTAGGTATCTGCAACTCCGTCCAATCATTAATGAAGTCCACCGGTGCTTGAGATTTGATGGAAGTACGTCACACATACTTTAAACCATGAGACCCAAGTTCAATGGCCTGGCGACTCGTCCCGTGGCTTCTCTATTTTGAATAATATCTCCTAAAGGAGCATAGCTAACCACAGTGATAGGATGACCCTGAAAGTAATGCTTAAGCTTCCGGCTCGCCATGAACACCCCATAAACAAGTTTCTGCCAATGTGGATATCTCTATTTGGACTCAATGAGCACCTCACTGACATAGTAAACCGGTCGTTGAACTGGATATTCCTTGCCAGCCTCTTTGCGCTCTACAACAATGGCCACACTAACAGCACATGTGTTAGCAGCCACATATAAGAACAGTGGCTCCTTATCAACGGGAGCAGCAAGAATCGGCGGCTCAGCGAGCTGTCATTTCAGATCTTCAAAGGCAGAGTTAACAGCATCACTCCAGACAAAATCATCCATCTTCTTCATCATTTGATATAATGGCATAGCCTTCTCACCTAACCGGCTTATGAACCGGCTTAAAGCTGCAACACGACCCGCCAGACGTTGAACGTCATTGATGCACGCCGGGTTAGCCAAAGACGTAATCGCCTTGATTTTCTCCGGGTTAGCCTCAATGCCTCTGTTAGACACCAAAAAAACCCAAAAGCTTGCCCGCTGGTACTCCAAAAACACACTTGGTCGGGTTAAGCATCATCTTGTAGACCCGGAGGTTATCAAAGGTTTCCTTCGGATCATCTATCAAGGTATCCTTCTCTCTGGATTTCACCACTATATCATCCACATAAGCATGAACATTACGCCCAATCTGATTGTGAAGACAGTTCTGCACACACCACTGATAAGTCGCCTGGGCACTCTTAAGCCCAAAAGGCATGGACACATAGCAAAAGGCTCCAAATGGAGTAATGAAAGATGTCTTCTCCTGGTCCTTAACTGCCATCTTGATCTGATGGTAACCAGAATAAGCATCCAAAAAGCTCAAACGCTCACAACCTGCCATAGCATCAATGATTTGATCAATACGAGGGAGAGCAAGAAGATCAGCCGGACAAGCTTTGTTTAAGTCTGTGTAATCCACACACATACGACAGGTGTCGTTCTTTTTAAGCACGCGCACCGGGTTAGCCAACTACTCTGGATGAAAGACTTCAATAATGAACCCGGCTGCCAAAAGCCGGGCCACCTCTTCTCCAATAGCCTTGTGCCTTTTCTCGTTGAACCGCCGAAGAAACTGCGTGACCGGCTTAAACTTTAGATCAATATTGAGAGTGTGCTCAGCGAGTTCTCTCGGTACACCCAGCATGTCAAAAGGCTTCCATGCAAAGATGTCCCGGTTCTCATGGATGAACTCGATGAGTGCGCCTTCCTATTTGGGATCCAAATTAGCACTGATAATAAATTGTTTGGATGAGTCGCCAGGCACAAAATCAATCATCTTGGTATCGTCAGCTGACTTAAACTTCAGCGCCGTCTCATGTTCAGTACTTGGCTTCTTCAAAGATGTCATGTCTGCTGGGTCCACGTTGTCTTTGTAGAACTTTAACTCCTCCGTCGTGCAAATAGATTCCGCGTAAGCGGCATCGCCTTCCTCACACTCTAGGGCTATCTTTCGACTTCCATGTACTGTGATAGTACCTTTATAACCCGGCATCTTGAGCTGCAGATAAACATAACACGGTCGTGCCACGAATTTTGCATAAGCCGGTTGTCCAAACAGGGCGTGATACGGGCTCTTGATTTTGACCACCTCAAAGGTTAATTTCTCGGCCCTGGAATCATTCTCATCTACAAAATCTACCTCCAGCTCAATCTTACCCACTGGGTATGCCGACTTACCAGGCACCACTCCATGAAAAGCAGTGTTGGATGTCTTAAGACTTCTGTTAGTCAACCCCATGCGACAGACCATCTCATAATAGAGCATGTTGGTGCTATCGCCTCCGTCCATGAGTACTTTAGTGAATTTATATCCACCAACCTGAGGCGCCACCACCAAAGCTAGATGACCCAGATTGTCAACCCGGGGAGGGTGATCCTCCCTACTCCACAGAATAGGCTGCTCAAACCATCTCAAATAACGAGGAACCGCCAGCTCAACAGCGTTGACCGCTCTCTTATGAAGTTTCTGGTCCCTTTTGCATAAACTGGTGGTGAACACATGATACTGCCCACTACTTAGCTGCTTTGGGTTACTTTGAAACCCGGATTGCTGCTGCTGACCTCCTTGGCCAGATTGCTGATTATAACCACCTTGATTACCTTGAGGGCCCTGGCCATGAAAACCGCCACCGCCTGAATTACCGCCCGGGCCATGAAAACCGCCACCGCCTGAGCCTCCACCAGGTCCATGATTACCGTCAAATATGTTAGAATTCTTGAAAGCCTTCATGATCGTACAGTCTTTCCATAGATGGGTGGTCGGCTTCTCCCGGGTGCCGTGTCTTGGACAGGGTTCATTTAGCAACTGCTCGAGGGTGGGACTTGACCCGCCTGACCGAGGAGGTGGCCTCCCCTTACGTCGTTGATTGTTGCCTTGTGCATTCGCCACAAACTCCGAGCTGCCGTCAGCCTTACGTTTTTTATTACCTCCTTGATTTGCCGGGTTACGCTGAAGACCCTTAGCGTTGCCGTTCTTCTTTCCCTTCCCTGTCTTCTCTTCATTAGACGTAGGATCCTTGGTACTATCTGAATCGGCATATTTGACTAGAGCCGCCATCAGTTGGCCCATGTCATTACAATCACGCTTGAGCCGCCCTAGCTTCTGTTTTAGAGGTTCAAAACGGCAATTTTTCTCCAACAATAAGACCGCGGAGCCGGCATCCATTATATCAGACGAATGTATTATTTCCTTCACTCGGCGCACCCAATGGGTCGTGGACTCACCTTCTTCTTGCTTGCAATTAGTCAAGTCCACAATCAACATGGGCTGCTGCTACCTCTCTTAGCACTCCGTTGGTTTTCCCCGAAGAGGAAGGGATGATGCAGCAAAGTAACGTAAGTATTTCCCTCAGTTTTTGAGAACCAAGGTATCAATCCAGTAGGAGGCTACGCGCGAGTCCCTCGCACCTACACAAAACAAATAAATCCTCGCAACCAACGCAAATAGGGGTTGTCAATCCCTATAGGGCCACTTATGAGAGTGAGATCTGATAGATATGATAAGATAATATTTTTGGTATTTTTATGATAAAGATGCAAAGTAAAATAAAGCTAAAGTAAATGGCAAAGTAAATAACTGAGTCGTAGGAGATTGATATGATAAAGATAGACCCGGGGGCCATAGGTTCCACTAGTGGCTTCTCTCGAGAGCATAAGTATTCTACGGTGGGTGAACAAATTACTGTTGAGCAATTGATAGAATTGAGCATAGTTATGAGAATATCTAGGTATGATCATGTATATAGGCATCACGTCCGATACAAGTAGACCGACTCCTGCCTGCATCTACTACTATTACTCCACTCATCGACCGCTATCCAGCATGCATCTAGAGTATTAAGTTAAAAACAGAGTAACGCATTAAGAAAGATGACACGATGTAGAGGGATAGACTCATGCAATATGTAGAAAACCCCATCTTGTTATACTCGATGGCAACAATACAATACGTGCCTTGCTGCCCATACTATCACCGGGAAAGGACACCGCAAGATTGAACCCAAAGCTAAGCACTTCTCCCATTGCAAGAAAGATCAATCTAGTAGGCCAAACCAAACTGATAATTCGAAGAGACTTGAAAGATAACCAATCATACATAAAAGAATTCAGATAAGATTCAAATATTATTCATAGATAGACTTGATCATAAACCCACAATTCATTGGTCTCAACAAACACACCGCAAAAAGAAGATTACATTGAATAGATCTCCACAAGAGAGGGGGAGAACATTGTATTGAGATCCAAAAAGAGAGAAGAAGCCATCTAGCTACTAACTATGGACCCGTAGGTCTGAGGTAAACTACTCACACTTCATCGGAGGAGCCATGGTGTTGATGAAGAAGCCCTCCATGATCGATGCCCCCTCCAGCGGAGCTCCAGAACAGGCCCCAAGATGGGATCTCGTGGATACAAAAAGTTACGGTGGTGGAATTAGGGTTTTGGCTCTGTATCTGATCGTTTGGGGGTACGTGGCTATATATAGGAGGAAGAAGTACGTCGGTGGAGCAACAGGGGGCCCATGAGGGTGGAGGGCGCGCCTGGGGGGTAGGCGCACCCCCTACCTCGTGGCCTCCTGTTACGTGTCTTGACGTAGGGTCCAAGTCTCCTGAGTTGTATTCAATGAGAAAATCACGTTCCCGAAGGTTTCATTCCGTTTGGACTCTGTTTGATATTCCTTTTCTTCGAAACCCTAAAACAAGAAAAAAAAACAACAATTCTGGGCCGGCCTCCGGTTAATAGGTTAGTCCCAAAAATAATATAAAAGTGGATAATAAAGCCCAATAATGTCCAAAACAGTAGATAATATAGCATGGGGCAATAAAAAATTATAGATACGTCGGAGACGTATCAAGCATCCCCAAGCTTAATTCCTACTCGTCTCGAGTAGGTAAATGATAAAAACAGAATTTTTGATGCCATGGGAATCCACAAGCTTAGGCTCTTGCCACTCCTTGTTCCATAATCCATCAAATCTTTACCCAAAACTTGAAAACTTCACAACACAAAACTTAAAGTAGAAAATTTCGTGAGCTCCGTTAGCGAAAGAAAACAAAAGACACTTCAAGGTACTGTAATGAACTCATTATTTATTTATATGGGTGTTATAACTACTGTATTCCAACTTATCTATGGTTTATAAACTATTTTACTAGACATAGATTCATCAAAATAAGCAAACAACACATGAAAAACAGAATCTGTCAAAAACAGAACAGTCTGTAGTAATCTGTAGCTAGCGCAAGATCTGGAACCCAAAAAATTCTAGAATAAAATGCTGGACGTGAGTAATTTATCTTTTAATCATATTCAAAAAGAATTAACTAAATAGCACTTTCCAAATAAAAATGAAAGCAGTTCTCGTGAGCGCTAAAGTTTCTGTTTTTTACAGCAAGTTCAACAAGACTTTCCCCAAGTCTTCCCAATAGTTCTACTTGGCACAAACACTAATTAAACACAAAAAACACAACCAAAACAGAGGCTAGATAATTTATTTATTACTAAACAGGGGCAAAAATCAGGGAATAAAAATAAATTTGGGTTGCCTCCCAACAAGCGCTATCGTTTAACGCCCCTAGCTAGGCATAACAAGCAAGAATAGATCTAGGTATTGCCATCTTTGGTAGGCAATTCTTCAATGAGGCATCCAGCATCTTTAGGAATTTCTTTATTTTTATTAATTATCAAATTTTTAGGCACAAGATCGAAAAATTCATTTGTAACAAATGGTTCCTTAATGATAGCAAAAATATTGGGATGAACACTTATAGATTTGAGATCCACATTTTCCTTACTAGATGATTCACCCTTATTTTTAGGAACGTACATAAGTTTGGCAACTTTAGTGGAAGGACTCGGAGTATTCTTTACGGAAGAAAAAGTGGTTCCCAAGTTGGTAATAATATTCTCAAGTTTATCGATCCTAACGGAATCGTGATTTATTTTCTCATTAACTATGGGTGACTTTTCTTTAATATCTTTCAAAGTAACTCCTACTTTAGATCCATATTGAGAGATTCGGATGTGGATCTTTTTATCCAAATTTTCAATCAATTCTACGATAGCAACCTTATTTTCAATAATTTCAAGCCTTTGCATTACATGCTCCAAAGTTAATATAGTTCCATTAACCAAGAGAGGGGGTGAGCCAAATAAATCTAACATAGCATTATAAGAATCAGAAGTATGGCTACCCAAAAAGTTCCCTCCGGTAATAGTATCAAGAACATAACGGTGCCAAGGAGTAATGCCTACATAAAAATTGCAAAGGAGAATGGTAGTAGATTGCTTCCTAGTAGATTTATTTTGAGCATTGCAAATTCTATACCAAGCATCTTTTAGATTTTCACCCTCCCTTTGCTTAAAATTTAGAATTTCATTCTCGGGAGACAACGGAGAAGATAAGGGACTAGCCATAACAACAAGCAAACAGACTAATACACAAGCAAACAGAAAGCAAGCGAACAAAAAGGAGGCAAATAGAGAGGGAGGATAGAGAGAGAGAGGGCAAATAAAACGGCAAGGGTGAAGTGGGGGAGAGGAAAACGAGAGGCAAATGGCAAGTAATGTAATGCGGGAGATAAGGGTATGTGATGGGTACTTGGTATGTTGACTTTTGCGTAGACCTCCCCGGTAACGGCGCCAGAAATCCTTCTTGCTACCTCTTTTAGCACTGCATTGGTTTTTCCCGAAGAGGAAGGGATGATGCATCAAAGTAGCATAAGTATTTCCCTCAGTTTTTGAGAACCAAGGTATCAATCCAGTAGGAGGCTACGCGCGAGTCCCTCGCACCTGCACAAAACAAATAAATCCTCGCAACCAACGCAAATAGGGGTTGTCAATCCCTATAGGGCCACTTACGAGAGTGAGATCTGATAGATATGATAAGATAATATTTTTGGTATTTCTATGATAAAGATGCAAAGTAAAATAAAGCCAAAGTAAATGGAAAAGTAAATACCTAAGTAGTAGGAGATTGATATGATAAAGATAGACCCGGGGGCCATAGGTTTCACTAGTGGCTTCTCTCGAGAGCATAAGTATTCTACGGTGGGTGAACAAATTACTGTTGAGCAATTGACAGAATTGAGCATAGTTATGAGAATATCTAGGTATGATCGTGTATATAGGCATCACGTATGAGACAAGTAGACCGACTCCTGCCTGCATCTACTACTATTACTCCACTCATCGACCGCTATCCAGCATGCATCTAGAGTATTAAGTTAAAAACAGAGTAACGCCTTAAGCAAGATGACATGATGTAGAGGGAAAGACTCAAGCAATATGAAGAAAACCCCATCTTGTTATCCTCGATGGCAACAATACAATACGTGCCTTGCTGCCCTTACTGTCACCGGGAAAGGACACCGCAAGATTGAACCCAAAGCTAAGCACTTCTCCCATTGCAAGAAAGATCAATCTAGTAGGCCAAACCAAACTGATAATTCAAAGAGACTTGCAAAGATAACCAATCATACATAAAAGAATTCAGAGAAGATTCAAATATTATTCATAGATAGACTTGATCATAAACCCACAATTCATCGGTCTCAACAAACACACTTCAAAAAGAAGATTACATTGAATAGATCTCCACAAGAGAGGGGGAGAACATTGTATTGAGATCCAAAAAGAGAGAAGAAGCCATCTAGCTACTAACTATGCACCCGTAGGTCTGAGGTAAACTACTCACACTTCATCGGAGGGGCTATGGTGTTGATGAAGAAGCCCTCCGTGATCGATGCCCCCTCCGGCGGAGCTCCGGAACAGGCCCCAAGATGGGATCTCGTGGATACAGAAAGTTACGACGGTGGAATTAGGGTTTTGGCTCCGTATCTAATCGTTTGGGGGTACGTGGGTATATATAGGAGGAAGAAGTACGTCGGTGGAGCAACAAGGGGCCCACGAGGGTGGAGGGCGCACCTGGGGGGGTAGGCGCGCCCCCTACCTCGTGGCCTCCTGTTACGTGTCTTGATGTAGGGTCCAAGTCTCCGGAGTTGTATTCGATGGGAAAATCACGTTCCCGAAGGTTTCGTTCCGTTTGGACTCCGTTTGATATTCCTTTTCTTCGAAACCCTAAAACAGGCAAAAAACAGCAATTCTGGGCTGGGCCTCTGGTTAATAGGTTAGTCCCAAAAATAATATAAAAGTGGATAATAAAGCCCAATAATGTCCAAAACAGTAGATAATATAGCATGGAGCAATCAAAAATTATAGATACGTTGGAGACGTATCAGCTGCTTGCATGTAACTTTGAAGTTCTGAATAAACCGGGCCTTTACCTCGGCCCAAGAACCAATGGAATTAGGGGGCAGTCCCTTTAATCAAGTGCGGGCCGTTCCATCCAGCATCATAGTGAAGTATTAGCCATTGTTGTGTCACTAAACTCCAGCAATTCCATGGCCATCTCATAACTTTCAATCCATGCCCCGGGCTGTAAGTCGGTTGTGTAATTAGGCACCTTCCGAGGCCCCTTGAAGTCCTTTGGCAAACGCTCATTACGCAAAGCTGACACCAAGCAAGGGACACCTCCTGTCCTTGTGGCCACACCTACTTCAATAGAGGTCATGGATAAACCGGAAAAGCTAGGTGAGTCGCCTGCTCAGCTGCCTGCTGAACCACCCGCCCGGCCTCTTGGCGGATCCTATCCTGGTCAACCAAGTTAAGAGATCCATCACGCGCCGGGTCATGCCTGCGTGGCTGGTTATGGCGTTGAGTGTTGCTTGACACGGCTACTGAATCCATATGCCTGCTATAGCTCGAGCTCCAGGTTGGGCGAGGGGTTGAATGAATCCTGTCTCGACTATAAGAGTATGCCTCCTGCTGTGCCAGAGCCGTCTGAAGAAGTTCTCTGACCCTTCGCGTTTCGATCACCATCGGAGAGTTGCCCTCCATCGGGAGAGCCGCCAAACGTGCCGATGCAGCGATCATATTCTCCAAAGGGTTAGAAAAATGACCCGGTGGTGTCGGTGTATAATGAGGTGGAGCAGTATTCACACGAGGGGGTTCCATAGTCCGTGGCTGAACCGGCACCCCAGCCCCTGGTGTTGCAATCCGGTTCACCTCTGGTGGGTTACTGGGACCTGCCCCGGTGTGTGGAAGAGGTTCCTAGGATCGTAAGTCAGAGGCAGCCGTGACTGGGTCTTCTAGTGCCTTCTCCTCATGA
Organism: Triticum urartu; assembly: GCF_056163025.1. Lineage (NCBI taxonomy): Eukaryota > Viridiplantae > Streptophyta > Magnoliopsida > Poales > Poaceae > Triticum > Triticum urartu. The sequence goes on along the minus strand of NC_141874.1, from coordinate 114,224,036 downwards.
CCTCGTTTGATGCATTCAGGTCCATCGTGAGCCGAAAAGACTCTTATTGAAGCTGTTGAGCTCTAGCATCCATAGCTGCCCGCTCCGCGGCCATCCTGACATCCTCCGCCGCTAAGTTTTCCTTAGCTTGTGCTACCTCCTCACGTAATCGTGCCACCTCCGCATCATGCTGAGCCTGATCTGCCGGATCAACCACGGCAGTCAACAGGGTCGTCATCCTGTCCATGAGATCCATCAGCACCTGAGTCGGCGGGCGCGCGGGGCCTCCTGCCCCGGCCGCTGCTGACCCGGTGGTTATCGATGCCGCAACCGTAGAGTTTTGAGCAGGCTGCGTGCCAGTCATGAAGATCCCCACTCTGTTCGGCATCTCGAAGGGGTCCGGAATACTGCTGCCATCGGAACAGCCCCCAAGCCCGCCATCTTGTAGTTGATACAATGAATCCGTCTCACCTGTGGACGACTCACCGTCAGGGTAGATGGCCGTCTCACCGCCATCCACAGATCCTTCATAAAGCTCCCCTCCATGGATGCAGCCCACAAAGGCACGCCTCACGGCGGGCTGAGTCCGGGCGAGTCTCCCACGCTGAGCCGTATCGATGAGGTCGGTGCAGATGTCCGGCTTAGGGCCCGGCTCGCTGATCCGGCCGATGAAGACGTGGATTCTGCCGAAGGGGACCCGGTACCCGTACTCAATTGAGCCGGGGTCGGGGCCCCTGTCGGTGTCAAAACCGACGGATCTCAGGTAGGGGGTCCCGAACTGTGCGTCTAAGGCGGATGGTAAGAGGAGGCAGGGGACACAATGTTACCCAGGTTCGGGCCCTCTCGATGGAGGTAATACCCTACTTCCTGCTTGATTGATCTTGATGATATGAGTATTACAAGAGTTGATCTACCACGAGATCGTTGAGGCTAAACCCTAGAAGCTAGCCTATGATTATAATTGTTGTTATCCTACGGACTAAACCCTCCAGTTTATATAGACACTGGAGGGGGCTAGGGTTACATAGAGTCGGTTACAAGGGAGGAGATCTACATATCCGAATTGCCAAGCTTGCCTTCCACGCAAAGGAGAGTCCCACCCGGACATGGGGTGAAGTCTTCAATCTTGTATCTTCATAGTTCAACAGTCTGGCCAAAGTATATAGTCCGGCTGTCCGAGGACCCCTTAATCCAGGACTCCCTCAGTAGCCCCTGAACCAGGCTTCAATGATGATGAGTCCGGTGCGCAGATTGTCTTTGGCATTGCAAGGTGGGTTCTTCTCCAAGTTTCGAATACCTGTCGAATATTGTCCGGCTTCCCATGAATGTTGCACTCCTTGGCTTCTGCGCCTAATAATGGCTATCCTCCACGTGTTGAGCGAATGCGAGAAGTCGGGGCATTTTTACACTTGCCACTCTAACCATGTGAGTAAATCGTCTATTTAAAGAGACGGGGATCCTTAGATCCAGATCACACCATCCTCCCACAGTGAGTATCCATCGGAGCGTGCCCGGAAAAAGTCCATCCCATCATGGCCGACCATCGCAGCTCCTCCTCTCGCTCCCGTAGCCCTAAGCCAAGCGATTGGAAGAAGTGTTCCGTCCCCCACAGCCAATTAGTAGAGTTACAGACCCACGGGTTTCTCCCCCAGCGTATACGGTCCCCGTTCGAGCCGGACTTGCCACTTACAATGTGGGGAGAAAGCGGAGAGCTTTCCCAACCCATCCATGGGGGAGCGGGTATGCCTTGTCCCTTACTTATTGAGGGGGCTTGGATTTCCAATCCATCCGTTCCTCCGCGGGCTCCTGGAGTTCTACGGCCTCCAGCTGCATAACTTTACTCCCGCCTCCATATTACACATCGCTGGCTACGTTGCCCTTTGCGAGTTGTTTTTGTGCTGCGAAGCTCATTTCGAGCTATGGAAGAGGCTATTCTGCCTCGTACCCCGTACACAGGTGGGGTCAATGTATCAAGTGGACGGAGCCGAGATATGGCGCATCGCTGGGACCGGATACCTGTCCGGTACTCCGAAGAAGACATCCGAAGACTGGCCTTTGGAGTGGTTTTATATGGAGGACGTCCCCCTTCCGGACCCTATTCGGATGGGCCTTCCTGAGTTCAATAACACCCCTTTGAAGAAACACCGCAGGTAGCACCCTCGGAGCCCCCAGGAGGAAGATACACAGAGAGGTCCTGTACCTGATGGGCCAGATAAAAACGCTGGCCAAATCAGGATTGACAATAATCGAGGTCATGTCAATATGTATAATGCGGGGGGTGCAGCCACTTCAATATCAGGGACAACCCATGTGGCACTTTAATGGAGAAGACGATGCCACCCGCTGCGATCGTAAGGGACCAGACTCCATCGCTGCTCTAGCGAAAATAATGTCCAATTTATACAAAGGAGAGGAAGAGGAGTTTATCCGCATTAAGCCACGGGATGGATTCTCCATGTACAACCCCCCAAACTGGGTGAGCTACTACTTTCTACTCCAGACCTTCCCGCATTCTTTGTCATAAGTATTTACCTTGCTATTTCATAGCAGGAACTGCGAAAAGCTGTGATGGAGGTCCGCAGCCCGTCTCCACAACCAGAGGACCTAGACCGGGCCCTCGACCCCGGACTCGAAGAAGATCCGGACACATTTTTGGAGCTCATCGACAGGACGTTCTATCAGTTAAGCTGTGACGGTGCCTTGGTGGCCATTATAGCCGATTATCCTGGACTGCTCCATGCATCGCATGTAAGTAAACCCGGAGTCCCAACTTCCAAGAAGGATCCCTATTTTTTGCACTTCACCTACCGCACACATATGGTGTCTTACAGGGAAGGCCCTCGGGACGCCATGTCGAACCCGCAGTGACTCACCAACAAGGGGCACCGAAGCCGGGTAGGCTTAAAAGGAAGGCGGTTAGGACTGAGACGCCGTCGGAGAGGTATGAAAAGAACCCCGCTTCGTGGTTGTCGTCTTTTAAAATATAATAACGTCCATGGTTCCTGGCAGGAAAAACGCTCGCCGGACCATATCCGGAGAGCCTGCTGGCCAAGCCTCCACCAGACGGGCTCCAGAGCCGGACTTAGAGGCAGATGCTAACGTGGGGCCAACACCGGATATTCCTCCTACAGAGGATGCGGTTAGGCTGTCCGCTACAAATTCCGAAGTGGAGAGTGCCATGAATCACAGGCGTCACCAGGCTGTACTCCACGATGCTTGTTTCTCTCAAGAGGCGTTCGATGCCTTCAACTCAGGACACGCGTACATCCGAGCTACTCAAAATGGTCTTGCCCGAGCCACGGACCAGTATGTGAAGGATATACGGGTAAGAAAATCTAATAATTATGTATATCAGTAGCCCCTGAGACTTGAAACAGTTGGCACAACTGATTTAAGGATCATTGTTTGCGTAGGGTCTTACGGAGAAGAATACCCAGTTGTCTCAAGAGCTGGAGGAGTGCAAAGCCCAGCTACGGGCCGCAGTTTCCGCAATGAAGGAGTCCGAGAAGGCCCCATCTGGTAACACTTGTTTCTATCTAAAAGAATGACATGTACCAGTTTGTATTCGGCATGCATGCAAATCTAACAATAGATTATGCGGATGATCCCGGAGTGAATCCGAAGGTCGTACGAGGGGATGAGCAACATGCTCAATGACAGCTAAAGGCTAGCGAGCGCGTGCTTACGCAGGTTAGGCGGGAGAAAAACGATCTCCAAGATGCCAATACCCGCCTGGGCGTTGAACTGAAAGATGTTCAGGCCCAGCTTGCTGACTCCGTAAAGGAGAATAAGAGGCTTCGACGCGGCATTTTTAGTAAGTGCTTGAACAAACTTTTATAGAGTTCGGCGAAGAAACCGGCTAACAGAGTTATATCTGTAGGTATGCTGACGGGTCGTCCTGCAGAGGAGATGCCCGGGTCTGCGGGTGATCTTCTGCCAGAGCTCTCACAGCTGCACAAACAAGTTCGGCAGGTGATGCAGGGCATTGCCCAAGCCTTGTGGCCATCCGCCGCCCTGCCAAGAGGCATGGGGGATCTTGTAGAGATGCTCAAGGGAGCCTGGCGGCGCTTCCGATTATGGAAGATATCAGCCTACCGACAAGGTGCAAGGTAAGCCTGGGCCATGGTGAAGACGCGGTATACCAAGGCCGATCCGAACCACATGGCCGAGGTCGGACCTGTGGGGTCTGATGGGAAAGAGATCCCCGTCAGTTTGGTGTATGACCAGGTGAAACTAGCCGCAAGGTATTCCCAACAGGATTGTAGGCTAGACAGCCTGTTGGATGGTATAGAAGAAGAATTTAGTCAGTCTTAGTGACTATGTACTTTAAGTGACATATATAATGTCCCTAGCCGGATTGTAAATCATTTGTCATGGCGGACCTTTTCGCTTCGACCTCTGGACCCGATAGTCCGGAGTGTATCCGAATACCCGCTCGGTTATGTAAAAACCGGGGTATGCGTGGAAACCAGGCGTAGGGGTCATAAGTGCTTGAACAGACAAGTACCCAACTAGCTATGTTATATTACATGGATAGTAACAAACATCTTCCAGGGAGAATAGTTCTGTTAAGGGTTCCTTTCCCTGGGTACGCATGCCCTAATGTGCATGTCCGAACTGCGAAAAGAGACGCAGGCTATAAACATCTGGGGGCATGAATCAAAATAAATAAAAGTCATCTTTTGTTCATCGACCGAATATTCCCTTAAGAACGCTAGCTTTCGGCTTCACCCAGTCTGAGGTACACATCCGGTTGACCCAGCAGTAGCAATCGCAGAGGTGCTCCCCTTATGCTCTAGCCGAATTAACGGGAACATAGGGCATAAACACAAGAGCCAGGCAACCCAGCTTGGCCAAAACTTAAGTCATATCAATGCATATAATGGTGAAGAGAAGGTACATGTGGAAAAGTAACACATGTGCGGGGGGCATAGAGCCCGGAACATAGTTATATTAAGCTTCTGTGTAAGAAGCCCCCAGGTATAATGAGCACGCCTAGCGTGTCAAGATTGTGTAGTCAAGACACATTTCAGCCTTTTAAGGCCGTGAAGAAAAAAGGAAGAAAGAAAGAAAAGACGGATAACGGATATATAAAAAATTGACGGAGGTAAGGAGACGAACACAGAGTCTGGCATTAGGCGTAGAACCTTCGGAGTCTGGCTTCGTTCCACGGGTTTGGCTCGGGTCGATTGTCCGATGCATCCCGCAGACAGTACGCTCCACCGGTCAGAACTTTGTCAATAAAGAAGGGACCTTCCCATTTGGGCTTGAGCTTATCCTTTTTCTTCTCTGGTAGGTGTAGAACGAGTTCGCCAATGTTATAAGTTTTGGACCGTACTTCTCTGCTTTGATACCGCCGAGCCTGTTGCTGATAGAATGCGGAGCGGGATTTTGCCACGTCACGCTCCTCCTCCAGGGCGTCCAAACTGTCCTGCCGATCAAGCTCGGCTTCCTTCTCTTCGTACATGCGCACTCGAGGTGAGTCATGAATGATGTCGCAAGGCAGTACCGCCTCTGCGCCGTACACCATAAAGAATGGTGTGTATCCAGTAGTGCGATTCGGCGTGGTCCGCAGCCCCCATAGTATGGATTCAAGCTCCTCCACCCAGTGCGTATCTGATTCCTTCAAGGATCGCAGTAATCTGGGTTTAATGCCGCTCATGATAAGACCATTTGCTCGCTCGACTTGACCATTAGTTTGCGGGTGATTGACAGAGGCATAATCGAGCTTAATGCCCATGTTGCTGGACCAAGTTTTTACATCGTCGGCTATAAAGTTCGAGCCGTTATCGGTGATGATGCTGTGGGGGACGCCGTAACGGTGTACAACCCCGGATATGAAGTATATCACTGGTCCGGACGCGGCCGTTTTAACTAGTTTGGCTTCTATCCATTTGGTGAATTTATCCACCATGACCAATAGGTATTTTTTTTTCTTATGGCTTCCCCCCTTTAAGGGGTCTGACCATATCAAGCCCCAAAACTGCAAAGGGCCAAGTAATGGGAATTGTTTGGAGAGCAGTAGGTGGCATATGGCTTTGGCTTGCAAAAAGCTGGCAACCGACGCAACGTTGAACAAGGTCATGTGCGTCTGCTCGGGCCGTCGGCCAGTAAAAACCTATACGGAAGGTCTTGCTTACAAGGGCCCGAGCTGCGGCGTGGTGGACGCCAAGTCCAGCATGAATTTCTGCCAAAAGTTTCCATCCTTCCTCTTCGGAGATGCACCTTTGAAGTACTCTGGTAGCGCTTTTCTTATAAAGCTCTCCCTCGTGGACCTTGTAGGCTTTAGACCGCCGCACAATGCAACGTGCCTTGTTTGGGTCATCAGGGAGTTCTTGCCTAGTTAGGTAAGCCAAGAAGGGTTCTGTCCACGGGGCGATGACAACCATAATCACATGGGCCGAAGATGTTATTTCAGTGGCAGAGCCTCCGTTTATGTCAGAGTGTTCGGGGTCTGGTGTTGTGGCCGGATCCGGACTGTTTTCGCCGGTCTCCCCTTCCCACACCATGGATGGCTTAAACATCCTTTCCAAGAAGATATTAGGTGGGACAGGGTCGCTCTTAGCGCCGATGCGGGCGAGGATATCCGCCGCTTGATTCTTTTCTCGGACCACATGGTGGAATTCGAGGCCCTCGAACCGAGCTGACATTTTGAGGACGGCGTTGCGGTAAGCCGCCATTTTTGGGTCCTTGGCGTCAAAGTCCCCATTTATTTGAGATATTGCGAGGTTCGAATCCCCCCGCACCTCTAGGCGTTGAATGCCCATGGAGACTGCCATCCGGAGACCATGCAACAGGGCCTCATATTCTGCTGCATTGTTGGAGTATGTGTATAGTATTTGGAATACGTATTGGACTGAATCTCCGGTGGGGGATGTCAGGACGATGCCTGCCCCCAGATCAGCCAGCATTTTAGAGCCGTCAAAGTGCATGATCCAATTGGAGTACGTGCCGTACTCTTTAGGGAGTTCGGCTTCCGTCCATTCGGCGACGAAATTAGCCAGTACTTGCGACTTAATGGCTCGTCGTGGTTTATATGTTATGTCGAACGGGAGGAGCTCGATAGCCCATTTAGCAATCCGGCCCATGGCATCGCGGTTATTTATTATGTCGTTGAGTGGTACTTCGGAGGCCACCGTAATTGAACACTCTTGAAAGTAGTGTCGTAGTTTCCGGGATGCCATGAAGACCGCGTATGCTATCTTTTGATAGTGTGGGTACCATGATTTGCATGGAGTGAGGATGGTGGATACGTAGTATACCGGCTTTTGAAGCGGGAACTTATGTCCGTCCGTCTCTCGTTCGACGACGAGCACTATGCTTACAACTTGGTGTGTTGCTGCTATATATAACAACATTGGTTCACTGACATTTGGCGTGGCCAAGATTGGGTTGGTGGCCAATACGACCTTTATTTCTTCCAATCCGGCCGTGGCCGCATCCGTCCACTCGAAGTGTTCGGTGAGTCGAAGAAGGCGATAAAGAGGTAGTGCATTTTCTCCTAATCGGGAGATAAAGCGGCTTAAGGCAGCCACGCATCTAGTTAACTTATGGATTTGCTTGAGGTCTATTGGGATAGCCAACTGTGACAAAGCTCGTATTTTAGCCGGTTTTGCTTCATTTCCTCTATTGGAGACAATGAAGCCCAAGAGCGAAAACGCATTTTTCTGGATTGAGCTTGATGTCATATGTTCGGAGATTGTCGAACGTGAGCCTCAAGTTGTCTATTAAGGATTCGACGTGTCTTGTTTTAATGACCACATCGTCTACGTATGCCTCCACTGTTTTGTCGATTTGTGTTTCCAGGCATGTCTGAATCATGCGTTGATAGGTTGCACCGGCATTTTTGAGCCCGAAAGGAATGGTGTTAAAACAGAAGGGGCCGTATGGAGTGATGAATGCCGTTGCGGCTTGATCGGGCTCCGCCATCTTAATTTGATGGTATCCGGAGTATGCGTCGAGGAAGCACAATGAGTCATGTCCTGCGGTGGCGTCGATAATTTGATCGATGCGGGGGAGGGGGAAGGGATCCTTGGGGCAAGTTTTTCTAAGGTCCTTGAAATCGACGCATAGGTGCCAGGATTTTTCCTTCTTTGGTACCATCACCAGGTTTGCTAACCAGTCCGGATGTTTTATTTCTCTAATGAATCCGGCCTCGAGTAACTTGGCTAGCTCTTCTCCCATGGCTTGTCACATAGGCTCAGAGAAATGCCGAAGAGTTTGCTTGACCGGCTTGAACCCCTTTAGAATGTTAAGGCTATGCTCGGCCAGCCTGCGTGGGATTCCTGGCATGTTTGAAGGATGCCAGGAGAAGATGTCCCAATTCTCGTGCAAGAACTCCCACAGTGCGGCTCTGTTGTTGGGTTCAGCTGTGCCCCGATGGATGCTGTTTTTGTAGGGTCCGTTGGGTGGACCTGGAATTTGACTATTTCGTCCGCTAGTTTAAAAGACGTGGACTTGGGTCTTTTCTCGAGTATCACGTCATCCCTGTCCAGCGTGGAGCGCAGCGCAGTTAGTTCTTCGGCCGCAAGGGCTTCGGATAATGCCTCGAGGGCTAGTGTGGTGGTTTTATTTTCGGCGCGGAGTGCTATGTCCGGATCACTAGCCAGAGTGATGATTCCATTGGGCCCGAGCATTTTGAGCTTCATGTACCCGTAATGGGGTACATCTTGGAAGACCGTGAATGCCTCTCGCCCTAAAAGGGCGTGGTATCCGCTACTGAATGGGGCCACTTGGAATGTGATTTCTTCGAACCTATAATTCTCCAGCGTGCCGAATACCACATCTAGTGTGATTTTTCCCGCACATCGTGCCTCCCGACTAGGGATGATTCCTCTGAAGGTCGTGCTGCTTTGCTCAATGCGGCTCTTGTCTATTTCCATTTTGCTAAGAGTTTCTTCGTAGATGAGGTTTAATCCGCTGCCACCGTCCATGAGCACTTTAGTAAGCTGGAAGCCGTCCACAATTGGACCAAGGACCAAAGTGGCTGGTGCTCGGGCTGTTCGGAATTGAGGTTCGTCACTGGCATTGAAGGTTATGGCCGTGTCGTTCCATGGATTTATTGCTGCAACGTGGCAGACTTCGGCAAGGCTGCGGAGTGTTCGCTTGTGCCTATTATTTGAGGTGAAGGTCTCGAAGACTGTCAATACTGTATTGTTATTTTCTATGGATGGTACTCTGTTGTATTGTTGATGAGGATATCCTCGCCACTCTTGGCCACCTGCCGGAGTATCCAACATGCTCTAAGGCTGTGTGTTGGCATGGTATCCGCTGTACTGTGAATTTCGCATGGCCCATTGAGCCATCCCTCCAATACAGTTCTACGTCCTGTAGTGGGCTTTTGTTTCTTTGTAATTTGATCGGGTGACTTACGAGATTACACCCTTTTAGTTCGGACGGGGGGTTTAGTGAGAGCCAGAGGGTCCCAGAATTTGGTTTGGGTTTTGCAGGCGCTTTCCATTGCACAGTACTTCCGTACTATGGCCGCTAAGTCAGCAAAATGTGCTATGTCACGGCAACTTATGGCGTTGAGGATTCCCTTGTCCGTGCAATTTTTGCAAAAGAATGAAATTGCGTCTTCCTCGCGACAGTCCTTGACCTTGCTCATTACAAGGAGGAATCTGGCCCAATAGTGATGTACTGTCTCTTGGTGCTCTTGTCTAATGTGGGAAAGATCACTTGAGTCTGGGTGGGTGGGTAGATTTAGGTCCGAACCCTGACCCGATCTGAGACCCAGGGGTGGAGGAGTTTCCGAGCTTGGCAGTTCGGACTCCGGGATGTTGCCCAATAGTTCCGGCCCGCTATCTGATTCTAGGTTCGAAGCTTGGGCCATATCCTCCCATGGACGGGTATCTGGCTCGGAGAGCTCCGAAATCCGGACATAGTTTGTCCTCAAAATAGAGGAAGAACTACTACATTGCTCCTCCACCACCGCTATCTGATGGGTGACCGGCGGAAAGTTAATCTCCCTTTGTTTGGCTTTAAGCCCGATCCGATCATAGTCCGTTGCGATTCCCGGGGCGGCGATGCGATCCAAGAGCTCATTCACAGAAGAGAGCTCTATTGGATCCATCTGCTTGACGAATCCCGAGCCGATGTGGAGGCTGTTTTTGATGACCTAAGAAGTCATCGTCGGCGTGACGGCCGAACAGGCGGTCATGACGAAGCCACCTAGTCGAAGAGTTTGGCCTACAGCCAGGGATCCCCCCAAGGTAATGTTGTCCTTGACAACAAGACGAGCCATCAAGCCTTATCGTGGCGGCACAGTGGAACTCCCAATGAAAGCACCAATGTCGGTGTCAAAACCGGCGGATCTCGGGTAGGGGGTCCCGAACTGTGCGTCTAAGGCGGATGGTAACAGGAGGCATGGGACACATTGTTTACCCAAGTTCGGGCCCTCTCGATGGAGGTAATACCCTACTTCCTGCTTGATTGATCTTGATGATATGAGTATTACAAGAGTTGATCTACAACGAGATCGTAGAGGCTAAACCCTAGAAGCTAGCCTATGATTATGATTGTAGTTGTCCTACGGACTAAACCCTCCGGTTTATATAGACACTGGAGGGGGCTAGGGTTACACAGGGTCGGTTACAAGGGAGGAGATCTACATATCCAAATTGCCAAGCTTGCCTTCCACGCAAAGGAGAGTCCCACCCGGACATGGGACAAAGTCTTCAATCTTGTATCTTCATAGTCCAATAGTCTGGCCAAAGTATATAGTCCGGCTGTCCGAGGACCCCTTAATCCAGGACTCCCTCAGCCCAAGCCTACGTCTTCGATGTAGAGCTTGCCGCAACGACACTTGGTCATCCGGCCCATAGCGTATCCTTTGAGCCCTTTGAAGCTGCCCTTCAAGAACTCAAATCCACCGTGCGCTGGCCCCATGGTGGGCGCCAACTGTCGTGGAATTGTCACAGCCGATGTCCAGTGAAAGGACTTAGTCGTGGAGCCATCGCAACTAGGAAGCTTAAAGGGGTTAAATCGGGACAAAGGACACGAGAGGTTTATACTGGTTTGGCCCCTTGCAATGAAGGTAAAGCCTAGTCCAGTTGATGTGGTATTGCTAGGTTTCGAAGACCAAGGAGGAAATACGCTAGCTTGGCTCTCGGTCTATTATTTCTTGCCCTAAGCCGCCGCCGGGTCATCCCCTTATATACATGGGTTGACGCCCTGCGGCCTACAAAGTCCCGGTCGGCTCATACAACACGTCCGGCTCAGTGACATCTCTTACATGCCTTGCATTACAAATCTATTCATACATGGCGGTTTATACTTACAGGCCTTAAGACGCCTCTGGGCTTTGGCCTATTGTAAGCCTTATTGTAAACCGTCACCTTGTATACTCTTCGGGCTTCATTTACGTAACCGCCATTGTGGTTGACCCGGCCCCTCCTGGGCGGGTCATACCTGGTAGTCATATCCCCAATAGCTATGTTACCGCTTTTGCTCAGCCCCTCTTATAGCATTGCTAGTTGCAGGTGAAGTTGAAGTTTGTTCCATGTTGGAACATGGATGTGTTGGGATATCACATTATATCTTATTTAATTAACACATCTATATACTTGGTAAAGGGTGGAAGGCTCGGCCTTATGCCTGGTGTTTTGTTCCACTCTTGTCGCCCTAGTTTCCGTCATACCGGTGTTATGTTCCTTGTTTTTGCGTTCCTTACGCAGTTCGGGTTATGGGACACCCTTGACAGTTCGCTTTGAATAAAACTCCTCCAGCATGGCCCAACCTTGGTTTTACATTTTCCTAACAACCTAAGCCTTTTCCCCTTGGGTTTCCGGAGCCCAAGGGTCATCTTCTTTTACCCCCCGGGCCAGTGCTCCTCCGAGTGTTGGTCCAACCTAGTACCACTTGCAGCGTCACCTCAGGGAAACTTGAGGGCTGGTTTTAGCTGTACGTAGTGTTCATCCGGTGTGCCCTGAGAACGAGATATGTGTAGCTCCTATTGAGATTTGTCGGCACATTCGGGCGGTCTTGCTAGTCTTGTTTTACCATTGTCGAAATGTCTTGTAACCAGGATTCTGAGTCTGATCGGGTCTTCCCGCGAGAAGGAATATCCCTCGTTGATCGTGAGAGCTTGTGATGGGCTAAGTTGGGACACCCCTGCAGGGTTTAAACTTTCGAAAGTCGTGCCTGTGGTTATGTGGCAGATGGGAATTTGTTAATGTTCGGTTGTAGAGAACTTGACACTTAACTTAATTAAAATGCATCAACCGCGTGTGTAGCCGTGATGGTCTCTTTCAGGATCACTTCTAGCTTCACGACCGTTGCATAGCTTCTCATCTTACTCTTATTTGCATATGTTAGCCACCATATTTGCTTATCGCTTGCTGTAGCTCCACCTCACTACCTTATCCTACCCATAAGCTTAAATAGTCTTGACCTCGCGGGTGTGAGATTGCTGAGTCCTCGTGACTCATGGATACTTCCAAACGGTTGCAGGTGCCGATGATACTAGTGCAGGTAACACAACCGAGCTCAAGTGGGAGGACGATGAAGATCTTGGTCATTGTTATGTGTCTTTTCCGGATGATCAGTAGTGGTGCCCAGTTGGGACGATCGGGGATCTAACATTTGGGGTTGTCTTCTTTTATTTTGGTTCCGTAGTCGGACCTTGATTGTACTCTAGATGATGTATGTTTAACTTATTATTTGTGTGAAGTGGCGATTGTAAGCCAACTCTTTATCCCTTTCTTATTCAATACATGGGATTGTGTGAATATTACCCCTCTTGCGACAAAACCACAATGCGGTTATGCTCTAAGTCGTGCCTCGACACGTGGGAGATATAGCCGCATCATGGGCGTTACAAGTTGGTAATCAGAGCCATCCCCGACTTAGGAGCCCCCTGCTTGATCAAATCGCTGACGTTGTTGAGTTTAGAACAAAAATGTGTTGAGTTTTAGGATTATATATATCGGAGAGTAGGGTTCTTTTTACTCCTCGGTCCTTTCGTCGCTCCGTTGAGGCATCCTGACATAGATGTTTTGTCTTTCCTCTCCTCAAATTTCACTAAAAAAATTTAGGCTCACGCGGGTATCTTGGGATCATTCTGATATTCTTGTAACGAGAACATTGTTCTTGGTGCCTCCTGACATTTAGGGGTTGTGGCAGTGTCCCAGGGAGTTGAGCTCCGAGGTGTTGTCGTCACAATTTTATCGTTGCAGTTCTGGAATACCTGAGTTCGCCGACATCGAAAATCTCTTTTATGCAGTTGTTGGTGAGATAACCTCGACGCCACCCAGTACTGGGCGGGAGTTCGGGAGTATTGCCATAACTTGTATAACGGATGCTTTTTGAAGGTTGAGGTACATGATTTCTGAAGGTTTCTTGGTTATGTGTTGAAGGATGGATACAGCTGGATGTAGGGATTGTTAGTTTGGGTGAGATATATTGCTTCCCATGTATCCCCTACACCAGATTGCATAATCGGAAAGTTTCGGGAGTTTATAAGTGGGAATTCAAGTAACTCCTAGAATATCTTTCCGACAGATGCATGATATGGGATTGGGTAAATCTCTATCATATGTATTTGTTCCGACTTATTCTGCAAGCCAAATCCTTTGTTTTGTTTTTGTTGTGGTATTCGAGTTGCTTCAATGTCAAATGTTGATTCCATGTCTCTTTCTAAGCGGTGTTCTCATATTTCTATGTGGATGCTAATCCTTCGTGATCATCGAGATTGTCATGTCAATTCTTTCCAACCGATGCGATTCTCTTCAAGATGATCCTATCATTTTTCCCATTCACAAGATCCAATCTTAGTTTTCGTCAACGGTGTTTGTTTCATCCATCCCAAGTTGACTTTGTTTTTCCCTCCCTCCCACCCTTTTCCTTCAAGGACTTGGATTTCTTAATCAAGTATCATGTTATTGATGGGAAGTCTCTCCATTCTTTTCCGTCAAGGTTTTTATCCAGTGATTCTCAGGAAGATACTAACAGAGCTTCAAGTTCATCATTCTTCATTCTTTTTCTTCTCCGGTGAATTCAATTCAAGATTTCGGTGTTGATCATACCATTTCCTGTGTTTCAAACGTTTTCTCATGCCGGTGCACCTCTTATTCATCCACTTCTCTCTATTTAATTGTTCCGGAGTGCTGAAGATATCTCAGAAGATTCAAGTTTCCATTCTCAATTCGCTCAAGTTCTTTTCAGGATGTTATCTCGTTCAAGCCATTTAAATCAAACGGTGCAATCTCCCTTTCAAGTAATCGTTCGAAGGTGTTTCTTTTGAGTGGGCCCTAACCCAAGGTTCTTTTCCTAGGATCTTACCTGACTCTTCTAATTTTTCTAGAGTTACTCTTAAATTCTTTTCCAAGTTTGACGTAAGAATGGATTGTCATCAGTCATATGTATTTCTTCAAGATCTTTCAAATTATTTTCATCCGTCGCTCAACTTTTGTTTATTTATTATTTCAGAATGCCTCAATAATTCATGGTGCCGTATCTCGTCGTCATTCTTAGATTTTGAAGACCGAAGAAGTGTTTTTTCTAAATCTTGGTCCGTTCTCTCGGAGATTCATGGTTCTAGCGTTATGCCATCCTCTCATAATTGTTTTCGATTGTGAAAATTCTTTTCACCCGTCCGGAGCAATTCAGGAGTCTTTTCAGTTTGATTCTCCAGAGCCCATCATCTCATAATTATTCATTCTCAGCGTGTAGCTATCGTTCTCCAAATTTTACCGATGAATCGTTCAAATATCCTCTAATCAGTTCATGATCTCTCTGTTCTCATGTATCTAAATCCCCTCAAGTATCTTCTTTCGTTTTTCCAATTCTTCCCAGTGAATTTTGCCTTTGCTACTTTCATTTTCAATTCTTACGGCGGTTCTTTCAAGAATTCTCTTCCGTTGTTATTGTGTCAATTCGTTCATTCTTTCCAAATCCTACTGGTGGTTTGTTGAAGTCCTTCTCAAGTTTGCGCTATATCTCTCTTAATCCTTTCTACAAGAATAAGTAGTATGCCAAATCTGTTGCTTGTTATAAATTTAAATTGGTGAAGGATAAGCATAATGTAATTCTTATTCTTGTTTCATCGAGTAAATTCAATTCCTTCTTCCGGAGTTTGTTCATGAGGAAGAAATTCTTGGTTCCAAGTTGTTCATCTTTCTTTTCCATAGCTCCAAGTTATTTCAATTATATCATTTCAAAGCTCCATCTAATCATTGCAAGGCTTCAATATTATTCTTTTCATCCTTCACTTCTTCTTGATCATTCTTTTATTACCAGAGTTCTTCATGGAGGCTACATGGTGGTTTGTCAAGGATTTTTTTCATTCTTCAATTGTTCTTAAAGATATCTCTCGAAGTTATGATCCGCCAAGCTATACTCAAAATTAAACAGGGTGCTCAACACATGTTTTGTTTTGAGGAGTTCAAGCATTCTTCACGTTGCATCCGAAGTGCTATTCTTTCTACCTTATCTTTTGAGACGGTGTTATATCATTCTTGACAATTTCCATTCATGTTTGGTGATTCACATGTTGTCAAGAATGAGGTATTTTCAATCCATCAATCTCTTCGTTGGATTTATCTTGGGTTAGATTTCACCTAAATCCTATCCTAAGGATGGCTGCGATTGTGGTGCTTATCAATGATCCAATCTTCTCCTTCCTATCCCTGTGAAGAAGTTTTTCATCTCTTCATTGTCCTCTATCAATCATTGTTTTCGGTGGCAAAATTTCACCTAAGTTTTGAGATGTTTTCCATAAGCCCACTACAAGCTTATTCGTTTCGTTGTTGGTTTTCCAACAACGACATTATAACCTTCTTGGAAGGGTGCTTTCCAAGATCATTTGTGGCAGAAGTTGGCATTTTCTTCTCCATTCTTTTATTCCAATGATCTATCTTCTATTATTTCTTCCGGAGGAATTGTGGTGTTGCTATCTTCGTCCCATCATCTCGCTTTGCCAAGACCATGTTCTTTCCTTTGTTAATCCATTCAACCGGAGTGTCGTGCCTTCTTTTCGAGTTCTTCCTATTCTGTCACGTTTTGCCTCCCTTCTCAGCCGGAGTGCTGTCTGAAATCTTTCTTACCCATTGTGCCATTCTTTCAATAGTTCCGGAGGTAGTGTATTGTTGATTTCATAAAGTATCCTCTCATCTTGTCAAGTTCATGTTTAATTCCTTCCATTTACAGTCGGAGTGTTGTCCAAATTATATCATTCTTATTCCTCCTCTATCTTGTTTTAACCGGAGTATTGTGGCTATCATTCCTCTTCTAACCGAAGTCTCATCCAAGTGCTTTCATTTTGCCAAGTTCATATTCTATGCCTTCTACTTTCAACCGGAGTGTTGTCGTAATTGATCTTTATCGTTCCTTGTACGTATCGTTTCAACCGGAGTGCTTACATATACTTCTTGTCCATTGCAACCCTTTTCTTATGTCTTTCAACCTACAAGGTTCTAGTAATGTTCCTTGTTCCTCTTTTCTAACGGAGTGTTTTCAACTTCGTTCATCTGTTGTACTCTTTTCTCGAAATTGTTTAACCTCTCAAGGTTCGTGGTTTCCCTCTTTTGTCGAAGAAGCAACCTAGTTTTACCTCTTCTATTCCTATTCTGTTTCCCTCTGGTGCCATCCTAGATCTCGGGACGAGATCCTCTTGTAGTGGTGGAGTGTTGTAATGCCCCGAGACCGTTGCGCCAGGTGTCTTCCAGCTATTCGCTATTTTTGCCATGTCTTTTGCTTGAGTGTTGCTTTTTGCCATGTCATCATGTGCATTGCATCATGTCATCATGCCATCATATCATTAATTTTATAACTCTTTTAAATAAATTGTATGGATCTTCGTTCCATTTAAATCGAGGGAAGGATGACTTATCTTTATAACATATATACTCCCAATATATTAGGGAGCTATAATAAATATTCTAACACACTTGCAAAATAATTCCATGTATTTTTCTACTTCAAGTTTGGTACTCAAACTTTGCCCATAATTTCTTTCATAGTTTTCCCGATCTCCACAAAAACTCCGAACATTTTTGGACTCTCCAAAAATGTTTTCCTAATTCAAACTTGTTTGAATCACATTCAAATATGTTCGAATGCAATCCTTTCCAAGCGGTGCCAAATGTATTTTCTTGGTTCAATCTCATTTTTGTGAGCCCAATAAAAATTGGCCTCCTGCACAAATTCTTTCTCTATCCCTTTCTTCCTCTCCTTTTCTTTCTTTGTTGTTTTTCTGAAAGAAAATGGTAGAGAGGATGAATTTGAAAGGAGAGAGTGCAGGAAGCCCAGTCGGCTCCTTGGGCAGCCCAGCGAGGCCGACCCATTTGCTCCAGGCCGCCCCAACCATCCCCTGGAGGCCATCTAACCTCCTCTAACCCTAGCCCGATCCCCATCTCTCGCTCTTCTCTCGGTCTCCACCCTCTCTCCCTCGTCTGCCCCTCCAGCGCCACCTGCGCCCGATCCCCATCCTGGTCGCTTGTCCTCCTCCCACTTCTCCTCATTGCCTCGATCCCACGAGCCTCGCACCCCGCCGCCGTCCATCTTCTCGATCCGCCGTCGCCATGAATGCCCACAAGAGTGCCAATGTCACCAAGTCACACGCCCCTGCCTTCCCCTCGCCCATTCGCCTCCTCCTGCGCCCCGCGCACCCCTATGCTCGCGAGCAGGGGAGCCCGAGGACGCCAGCCGCCCTCCTCTACCAACCTGCGAAGGCGACTTCCGCCTCCAGTCGTTTCCGGCGAGCAAGCCACGGGCCGAGCCGCCTCCTGCCTAGCTTTGCCTATGTCCTCTACTCTGAGCGCCTCGCACGCCCCCTTCGCCTGCCTGCTCCCTTCTGCTCCTTGATACGTCTCCAACGTATCTATAATTTTTGATTGCTCCATGCTATATTATCTACTGTTTTGGACTATATTGGGCTTTATTTTCCACTTTTATATTATTTTTGGGACTAACCTATTAACCGGAGGCCCAGCCCAGAATTACTATTTTTTTGCCTATTTCAGTGTTTCAGATAAACAGAATATCAAACGGAGTCCAAACGGAATAAAATCTTCGGAAATGTGATTTTCTCACCGAACATGATCCAGGAGACTTGGACCCTACTGCAAGGGATCAAAGAGGTGGTCACGAGGGTGGGGGGCACCCCCCCCAGGGCGCGCCCCTATGCCTCGTGGGCCCCTCGGTGCTCCACCAACGTACTCCTTCCTCCTATATATACACACGTACCCCCAAACGATCAGAACAGGAGCAAAAACCCTAATTCCACCGCCGCAACTTTCTATATGCACGAGATCCCATCTTGGGGCATGTTCCGGAGCTCCACCGGAAGAGGGCCGTCATCACGAAGGGCTTCTACATCATCCTAGCCCCTCCGATGAAGTGTGAGTAGTTTACCTCAGACCTTCGGGTCCATAGTTAGTAGCTAGATGGCTTCTTCTCTCTCTTTGAATCTCAATACAAAGTTCTCCCCCTCTCTTGTGGAGATCTATTCGATGTAATCTTGTTTTTGCGGTGTGTTTGTTGAGATCGATGAATTGTGGGTTTATGATCAGGTCTATTTATGAATAATATTTGAATCTTCTCTGAATTCTTTTATGCATGATTGGTTATCTTTGTAAGTCTCTTCGAATTATCCGTTTGGTTTGGCCAACTAGATTGGTAGTTCTTGCCATGGGAGAAGTGCTTAGCTTTGGGTTCGATCTTGCGGTGTCCTTACCCAGTGACAGAAGGGGCAGCAAGGCACGTATTGTATCATTTCCATCAAGGATAACAAGATGGGGTTTATTTCATATTGCACGAATTTATCTCTCTACATCATGTCATCTTGCTTAAGGCGTTACTCTGTTTTAACTTAATACTCTAGATGCATGCTGGATAGCGGTCGATGAGTGGAGTAATAGTAGTAGATGCAGAATTGTTTCGATCTACTTGTCACGGACGTGATGCCTATATACATGATCATGCCTAGATATTCGCATAATTATGCACAATTCTATCAATTGCTCAACAGTAATTTGTTCACCCACCGTAGAATACTTATGCTCTTGAGAGAAGCCACTAGATAAACCTATGGCCCCCGGGTCTATTCGCATCATATCAATCTCCATCACTTTTATATTGTTTTACTATTTACTTTGCCTTTACTTTTTACTTGCATCCTTATATCAAAAATACCAAAAATATTCTATATATCAGATCTCACTCTCGTAAGTGACCGTGAAGAGCTTGACAACCCCTAATCGCGTTGGTTGTGAGTAGCTATCGCTTTGTGCAGGTACGAGGGACTTGAGCGTGGGCTCCTACTGGATTGATACCTTGGTTCTCAAAAACTGAGGGAAATACTTACGCTACTCTGCTGCACCATCCCTTCCTCTTCGGGGAAAACGAACGCAATCTCAAGACGTAGCACTCCTTTGACCTCACCTTGCCCCGCGACCGTGAAGCCCAACGAGCCCATGCTCCGGCACCGCATCGCTGCTCCTTCATTGCTTGCAGCCGCCATGGATGCCCGTTGGACGACGCCGCTGTCCTCGTGCTGCAACACTGCCACGCCCACCTCCTCAAACCTACCACCCAGACAGCTCCCCCGCGGCTCCTAATTTGTATGCAAGTGCCACCAGTTGCTAGCATCAGTCCGTTGCATCCTTCCTGAATGGAATTGCCAAGAGCCTTTGAGACCAAGCCCGCAAGTGCCACGGATCTGCAAAGTACCTCTATGCACGGATACGCCAAGACCATCTCAAAAAATGCCAAGTACCATCGGCCCCGAACACCTATGAACATGAACGACTACCATCGCAAGAACAAGACTGCCAAATACCCCCTCAGATCAGCAAGTTCAACTAAGGTCGCCGTAAACTGCTTCCTGATCGTGAACCACTACTTCCGTCTACACCGCATCTAACCCAAACCATCTCAAACGCATGCTTCGAAGGTATAACCACCGAGAACGACCGCCCGTGGACGAATGTTGTGTGATGTATGAGATGAACCCCGTGTTTGCATCATGCCCGTTCGTTTCGTGCACGTCCCTCGGTTGCCATGCCACCGACACATGGGACACCCAGTATCCGGGAGCACCCCACAATCCTTGCATGACACGCTCCCGTCACATTTCCTTTTGCACCGGTATATCCATGAGCTAACGGAACCGATATGTTGTTGTGGCATCATTTTTGGATTCGTTGTCGTGGCACCCTTTCGTTTCCGCCATGATGACAAATGCTTCATAACATGCTCTTATCAACATTTTCATAAATATTGCATAAAACTTGCAAATGTCATCCGCATCATGATAACAACATCAAGAATGTTTAAATTGTTGTTTGCTGCAATTGCTAGATGACATGTGGGGATTTATCGAAATGGTTATTTGTTGTTTCCGGCCTCACTTAAAATTGCCTAAAATGTGTAGTTTACTTATGCTTCACCTCTCGCCATGTTAACCAAGAGCGAACTAAATAATTGAATGCGGTGTTTCGTCAATACGCAACTCATTGCATATTGAGCTCCACTTAATTTTAGTATTGTTTGTGCACTTTGCCATGCCATGCCTCATTAAACCGGACATGCATCATACTTGATTGTGCATCGTGCCATGTTTATGTGATGGTTGTTTACCATGGTGTTTGCTTCTTTCCGGTTGCGCTTCTCCTTGATAGTTTCGGTTACGTTGCGTTTGTGAGGATCCGTTCGACTATGTTGGCTTCGTCTACTTCATGGACTCGTTCTTATTCCTTGCGGGATCTCAGGCAAGATGACCATTACCCTCGATATCACTTCTATCTTTGCTTGCTAGTTGTTTGTTCTATCGCTATGATGGGCTACCTACCAATTGTTTATCATGCTTCCCATATTGCCATGTCAAGCCTCTAACCCACCTTCCTAGCAGACCGTTGTTTGGCTATGTTACTGCTTTTTCTCGGCCCCTCTTATAGCGTTGCTAGTTATAGGTGAAGTTGAAGTTTGTTCCATGTTGGAACATGGATGTGTTGGGATATAACATTATATCTTATTTAATTAATGCATCTATATACTTGGTAAAGGGTGGAAGGCTCAGCCTTATGCCTGGTATTTTGTTCCACTCTTGCCGCCCTAGTTTTCGTCATACTGGTGTTATGTTCCTTGTTTTTGCGTTCCTTATGCGGTTGGGGTTATGGGACCCCCTCGACAGTTCGCTTTGAATAAAACTCCTCCAGTAATGCCCAACCTTGGTTTTACATTTGCCTAACAACATAACCCCTTTTCCCTTGGGTTTCCGGAGCTCGAGGGTCATCTTATTTTACCCCCCCGGGCCAGTGCTCCTCCGAGTGTTGGTCCAACCTAGAACCACTTGCAGCGCCACCTCGGGGAAACTTGAGGGCTGGTTTTAGGTGTACGTAGTGTTCATCCGGTGTGCCCTGAGAACGAGATATGTGCAGATCCTATCGGGATTTGCTGACACATTCGGGCGGTCTTGCTGGTCTTGTTTTACCATTGTCGAAATGTCTTGTAACCGGGATTCCGAGTCTGATCGGGTCTTCCCGGGAGAAGGAATACCCTTCGTTGATCGTGAGAGCTTGTGATGGGCTAATTTGATCGGGTGACTTACGAGAGTACACCCTTTTAGTTCGGACGGGGGTTTAGTGAGAGCCGGAGGGTCCCAGAATTTGGTTTGGGTTTTCCAGGTGCTTTCCATTGCACAGTACTTCCGTACTATGGCCGCTAAGTCAGCAATGTGTGTTATGTCACGGCGACTTATGGCATTGAGGATTCCCTTGTCCGTGCAATTTTTGCAAAAGAATGAAATTGCGTCTTCCTCGCGACAGTCCTTGACCTTGCTCATTACAAGGAGGAATCTGGCCCAATAGTGATGTACTGTCTCTTGGGGATCTTGTCTAATGTGGGAAAGATCACTTGAGTCTGGGTGGGTGGGTAGATTTAGGTCCGAACCCTGACCCGATCTGAGACCCAGGGGCGGAGGAGTTTCCGAGCTTGGCAGTTCAGACTCCGGGATGTTGCCCAATAGTTCTGGCCCGCTGTCTGATTCTAGGTTCGAAGCTTGGGCCATGTCCTCCCGTGGACGGGTATCTGGCTCAGAGAGCTCGGGAATCCGAACATAGTTTGTCCTCAAAATAGAGGAAGAACTGCTACATTGCTCCTCCCCCACCGCTATCTGATGGGTGACGGGCGGAAAGTTAATCTCCCTTTGGTCGGGTTTAAGCCCGATCCGATCATAGTCTGTTGCGACTCCCAGGGCGGCGATGCGAGCCAAGAGCTCATTCAGAGAAGAGAGCTCTATTGGATCCATCTGCTCGGTGAATCCCGAGCCGACGTGGAGGCTGTTTTTGATGACCTGAGAAGTCATCGTCGGCGTGACGGCCGAACGGGCGGTCATGATGAAGCCGCCTAGTCGGAGAGTTTGGCCTACAGCCAGGGATCCCCCCAAGGTAATGTTGTCCTTGACAACAAGACGAGCCATCAAGCCTTATCGTGGCGGCACAGTGGAACTCTCAATGAAAGCACCAATGTCGGTGTCAAAACCAGCGGATCTCGCGTAGGGGGTCCCGAACTGTGCGTCTAAGGCGTATGGTAACAGGAGGCAGGGGACACAATGTTTACCCAGGTTCGGGCCCTCTCGATGGAGGTAATACCCTACTTCCTGCTTGATTGATCTTGATGATATGAGTATTACAAGAGTTGATCTACGACGAGATCGTAGAGGCTAAACCCTAGAAGCTAGCCTATGATTATGATTGTTGTTGTCCTATGGACTAAACCCTTCGGTTTATATAGACACTGGAGGGGCTAGGGTTACACAGAGTCGGTTACAAGGGAGGAGATCTACAGATCTGAATTGCCAAGCTTGCCTTCCATGCAAAGGAGAGTCCCACCCGGACACGGGACAAAGTCTTCAATCATGTATCTTCATAGTCCAACAGTCCGGCCAAAGTATATAGTCCGGCTGTCCGAGGACCCCTTAATCTAGGACTCCCTCAGCCTGAGGCTGCGTCTTTGATGCTGAGCTTGCCGCGACGACTCTTGGTCAGCCGACCCACAGCGTATCCTTTGAGCCCTTTGAAGCTGCCCTTCAAGAACTCAAATCCACCGTGCGCTGGCCCCATGGTGGGCGCCAACTGTCGTGGAATTGTCACAGCCGATGTCCAGTGGAAGGACTTAGTCGTGGAGCCATCACAACTAGGAAGCTTAAAGGGGTTAAATCGGGACAAAGGACACGAGTGTTTTATACTGGTTCGGCCCCTTGCGGTGAAGGTAAAGCCTAGTCCAGTTGATGTGGTATTGCTAGGTTTTGATGACCAAGGAGCAAATACGCTAGCTTGGCTCTCGATCTGTTGTTTCTTGCCCTAAGCCGACGCCGGGTCGTCCCCTTATATACACGGGTTGACGCCCTACGGCCTACAGAGTCCCAGTCGGCTCATACAACGCGTCCGGCTCGGTGACATCTCTTACATTCCTTGCATTACAAATCTATTCATACATGGCGGTTTATACTTACGGGCCTTAAGACGCCTCTGGGCTTGGGCCTATTATAAGCCTTATTGTAAACCATCACCTTGTATATTCTTCGGGCTTCATTTATGTAACCCGCCATTGTGGTTGACCCGGCCCCTCCTGGGCAGGTCATACATGGTAGTCATATCCCCAATAGCTATGTTACCGCTTTTGCTTAGCCCTCTTATAGTGTTGCTAGTTGCAGGTGAAGTTGAAGTTGTTGGAGATATGCCCTAGAGGCAATCATGTATGATGATATTTCCTATGTCTTTATGAATAAAGACATTATCAATGATGTGTATCAGCAAGTACGTGACTTGTTTGTGGGACTATGCATTGTATGATGACTGTCCTCAAAGGTCCCTAGTCGAAAGGGCTGTGTGGATGTGCAGCCAACTAGACTAGCATATGACACGGTCGATGGCTTAGTCTCACTAGCCATGGAGCATTGGATGCTAACCGGATAATATGGACTTGGAAGGATCTGGTCGGATTCGACGTAGTCGGATCCGAGTCGAGATAAGGTCCGAGTCGGACAGACCCAACTATGAGACGCGGCGATATGTCATCTGTGAGTCTCTAGTACAACATACGTTCTATGTCCTAAGACCTGAGCTGACGCATGTACTCGGGATGGTGACAGACTTGCTTTGGGCCGACCAAACACTACTCCGTAACTGGGTAGTTATAAAGGTAGGTTTCGGGTTTGTGCAGAACCATGCTGCGAGACGTGGTCGAGCAAGATGGGGTTTGCCCCTCCGATCAGGAGAGATATACTCTTTGCCCCTCGTGTGATCCGACCAGGATAAGCATGGCCATGCGACAAGGATTATGAGATAATCCGTTTGTGGTCGGCATCACTGGAACGAGAAAGAGGTCAGGCTAGCACAAGGATAACAGACTCGCCTTGAGCTCGACAACATATATCGTGTGGCAAAAGGAATGGAAGTGTCATGTACAGGTTCGCTAACCAGCTTCATAGTCTTCTTGGTGTTCGGCATGCCTTGCTAGAGGCCGCAACCAACCGTGCAGTTCGGAGGTGATCCAAGCTGCGACTGATATGTCTCCAACATATCTATAATTTTTGATTGCTCCATGCTATATTATATACTATTTTGGACATTATTGGGCTTTATTATCCACTTTTATATTATTTTTGGGACTAACCTATTAACCGAAGGCCCAACCCAGAATTGCTGTTTTTTTGCCTATTTTAGGGTTTCGAAGAAAAGGAATATCAAACGGAGTCCAAACGGAATGAAACCTTAGGGAACGTGATTTTCTCATCAAATAAAACTCAGGAGACTTGGACCCTACATCAAGACACGTAACAGGAGGCCACGAGGTAGGGGGCGCGCCTACCCCCCCCCCCCCCCAGGCGCGCCCTCCACCCTTGTGGGCCCCCTGTTGCTCCACCGACGTACTTCTTCCTCCTATATATACCCACGTACCCCCAAACGATCAGATACGGAGCCAAAACCCTAATTCCACCGCCATAACTTTATGTATCCACGAGATCCCATCTTGGGGCCTGTTCCGGAGCTCCGCCGGAGGGGGCATCAATCACGGAGGGCTTCTACATCAACACCATAGCCTCTCTGATGAAGTGTGAGTAGCTTACCTCAGACCTACGGGTCCATAGTTAGTAGCAAGATGGCTTCTTCTCTCTTTTTGGATCTCAATACAATGTTCTCCCCCTCTCTTGTGGAGATCTATTCGATGTAATCTTCTTTTTGCGGTGTGATTGTTGAGACCGATGAATTGTGGGTTTATGATCAAGTCTATCTATGAATAATATTTGAATCTTCTCTGAATTATTTTATGTATGATTGGTTATATTTGCACGTCTCTTCGAATTATCAGTTTGGGTTGGCCTACTAGATTGATCTTTCTTGCAACGGGAGAAGTGCTTAGCTTTGGGTTCAATCTTGCGGTGTCCTTACCCGATGATAGTAAGGGCAGCAAGGCACGTATTGTATTGTTGCCATCGAGGATAACAAGATGGGGTTTTCTTCATATTGCATGAGTCTATCCCTCTACATCATGTCATCTTGCTTAAGGCGTTACTCTATTTTTAACTTAATACTCTAGATGCATGCTGGATAGCGGTCGATGAGTGGAGTAATAGTATTAGATGCAAGCAGGAGTCAGTATACTTGTCTCGGACGTGATGCCTATATACATGATCATACCTAGATATTCTCATAACTATGCTCAATTCTGTCAATTGCTCAACAGTAATTTGTTCACCCACCGTAGAATACTTATGCTCTCGAGAGAAGCCACTAGTGAAACCTATGGCCCCCGAGTCTATCTTTATCATATCAATCTCCTACTACTTAGTTATTTACTTTGCTATTTACTTTGATTTTATTTTACTTTGCATCTTTATCATAAAAATACCAAAAATATTATCTTATCATATCTATCAGATCTCACTCTCGTAAGTGGCCCTATAGGGATTGACAACCCCTATTTGCGTTGGTTGCGAGGATTTATTTGTTTTGTGCAGGTGCGAGGGACTCGCGCGTAGCCTCCTACTGGATTGATACCTTGGTTCTCATAAACTGAGGGAAATACTTACGCTACTTTGCTACATCATCCCTTCCTCTTCGGGGAAAACCAATGCTGTGCTAAAAGAGGTAGCAAGAAGGATTTCTGGCCGTTGCCGGGGAGGTCTATGCAAAAGTCAACATACCAAGTACCCATCACATACCCTTATCTTCCGCATTACATTATTTTCCATTTGCCTCTCGTTTTCCTCTCCCCCCCACTTCACCCTTGTCGTTTTATTTTCCCTCTCTCTCTATCCTCCCTCTCCCTCTCTATTTGCCTCTTTTTGCCCGCTTGCTTTTTGTTTGCTTGTGTGTTAGTTTGTTTGCTTATCGTTATGGATAGTCCCTTATCTTCTCCGTTGTCTCCCGAGAATGAAATTCTAAATTTTAAGCAAAGGGAGGGTGAAAATCTAAAAGATGCTTGGTATAGAATTTGCAATGCTCAAAATAAATCTACTAGGAAGCAATCTACTACCGTTCTCCTTCGCAATTTTTATGTAGGCATTACTCCTTGGCACCGTTATGTTCTTGATACTATTACCGGAGGGAACTTTTTGGGTAGCCATACTTTTGATTCTTATAATGCCATGTTAGATTTATTTGGCTCACCCCCTCTCTTGGTTAATGGAACTATATTAACTTTGGAGCATGTAATGCAAAGGCTTGAGATTATTGAAAATAAGGTTGCTACCATAGAGTTAATTGAAAATTTGGATAAAAAGATCCACAGCCGAATCTCTCAATATGGATCTAAAGTAGGAGTTACTTTGAAAGATATTAAAGAAAAGGAACCCATAGTTAATGAGAAAATAAATCACGATTCTGTTAAGATCGATAAACTTGAGAATATTATTACCAACTTGGGAACCGCTTTTTCTTATGTAAAGAATACTCCGTGTCCTTCCACTAAAGTTGCCAAACTTATGTACGTTCCTAAAAATAAGGGTGAATCATCTAGTAAGGAAATGGCGGATCTCAAATCTATAAGTGTTCATCCCAATCATTTTGCTATCATTAAGGAACCATTTGTTACAAATGAATTTTTCGATCTTGTGCCTTAAAGTTTGATAATTAATAAAAAGAGAGAAATTCCTAAATATGGTAGAAGCCTCATTGAAGAATTGCCTACCAAAGATGGCAATACCTAGATCTATTCTTGCTTGTTATGCCTAGCTAGGGGCGTTAAACGATAGCGCTTGTTGGGAGGCAACCCAATTTAATTTTTATTCCTTGCTTTTTGCTCCTGTTTAGTAATAAATAAATTATTTATCCTATGTTTTGGTTGTGTTTTTTGTGTTTAATTAGTGTTTGTGCCAAGTAGAACCGTTGGGAAGACTTGGGGAAAGTCTTGTTGAACTTGCTGTAAAAAACAGAAACTTTAGCGCTCACGAGAACTGCTGTCATTTTTATTTGGAAAGTGATATTTAGTTAATTATTCTTGCAGATGATTAATAGATAAATTCCTCACGTCCAGAAATTTATTTTAGAATTTTTGGGGTTCCAGATCTTGCGCTAGCTACAGATTACTACAGACTGTTCTGTTTTTGACAGATTCTGTTTTTCGTGTGTTGTTTGCTTATTTTGATGAATCTATGGCTAGTAAAATAGTTTATAAACCATAGAGAAGTTGGAATACAGTAGGTATAACACCCATATAAATAAAGAATGAGTTCATTACAGTACCTTGAAGTGGTCTTTTGTTTTCTTTCGCTAACGGAGCTCACGAGATTTTCTACTTTAAGTTTTGTGTTGTGAAGTTTTCAAGTTTTGGGTAAAGATTTGATGGATTATGGAACAAGGAGTGGAAAGAGCCTAAGATTTGGGATGCCCATGGCACCCCCAAGATAATCTAAGGACACCTAAAAGCCAAAGCTTGGGGATGCCCCGGAAGGCATCCCCTCTTTCGTCTACTTTTATCGGTAACTTTACTTGGAGCTATATTTTTATTTACCACATGATATGTGTTTTGCTTGGAGCGTCTTGTGTGATTTGAGTCTTTGCTTGTTAGTTTACCTCAATCATCCTTGCTGTACACACCTTTTTAGAGAGACATATATGATTTGGAATTTTTTAGAATACTCTATGTGCTTCGCTTATATCTTTTGAGTTATATAATTTTGCTCTAGTGCTTCACTTATATCTTTTAGAGCACGGTGGTGGATTTGTTTTATAGAAACTATTGATCTCTCATGCTTCACTTAGATTATTTTGAGAGTCTTAATAGCATGGTAATTTTCTTAAAATCCTAATATGCTTGGTATGCAAGATTAATAATAAAACTCTCTTATGAGTGTGTTGAATACTATGAGAAGTTTCATACTTGATAATTGTTTTGAGATATGGAGATGGTGATATTAAAGTCATGCTAGTTGAGTAGTTGTGAATTTGAGAAATACTTGTGTTGAAGCTTGTGATTCCCGTAGCATGCACGTATGGTGAACCGTTATGTGATGAAGTAGGAGCATGATTTATTTATTGATTTTCGTCCTTATAAGTGGCGGTCGGGGACGAACGATGGTCTTTTCCTACCAATCTATCCCCCTAGGAGCATGCGTGTAATACTTTGCTTTGATAACTTGTAGATTTTTGCAATAAGTATATGAGTTCTTTATGACTAATGTTGAGTCCATGGATTATACGCACTCTCACCCTTCCACCTTTTCTAGCCTCTCTAATACCGCACACCTTTCGCCGGTATCATACACCTACCATATACCTTCCTCAAAACAGCCACCATACCTACCTATTATGGCATTTCCATAGCCATTCCGAGATATATTGCCATGCAACTTTCCACCGTTCCGTTTATTATGACACACTCCAACATTGTCATATTGCTTAGCATGATCATGTAGTTGACATCGTATTTGTGTCAAAGCCACCATTCATAATTCTTTCATACATGTCACTCATGCATCATTGCATATCCTGGTACACCGCCGGAGGCATTCACATAGAGTCATATTTTGTTCTAAGTATCGATTTGTAATTGTTGAGTTGTAAGAAAAATAAAAGTGTGATGATCATCATTATGAGAGCACTGTCCCAGTGAGGAAAGGATGATGGAGACTATGATTCCCCCACAAGTCGGGATGAGACTCCGGACGAAAAATAAATAAAAGAGGCCAAAGAAGCCCAAATAAAAAAGGAGAAAGAAAAGACGCCATAAAAAAGAGAGAAAAGGCCCAAATAAAAAATGAGAGAAAAAGAGAGAAGGGACAATGTTACTATCCTTTTACCACACTTGTGCTTCAAAGTAGCACCATGATCTTCATAGTAGAGAGTCTCTCATGTTATCACTTTCATATACTAGTGGGAATCTTTCATTATAGAACTTGGCTTGTATATTCCAATGATGGGCTTCCTCAAATTGCCCTAGGTCTTCATGAGCAAGCAAGTTAGATGCACACCCACTTAGTTTCTTTTTGAGCTTTCATATACTTATAGCTCTAGTGCATCCGTTGCATGGCAATCCCTACTCACTCACATTGATATCTATTGATGGGCATCTCCATAGCCCGTTGATATGCCTAGTTGATGTGAGACTATCTTCTTCCTTTTTGTCTTCTCCACAACCACCACTCTATTCCACCTATAGTGCTATATCCATGGCTCACGCTCATGTATTGCGTGAAGATTGAAAAAGTTTTGACAATGTCGAAAGTATGAAACAATTGCTTGGCTTGTCATCGGGGTTGTGCATGATTTAAATATTTTGTGTGGTGAAGATAGAGCATAGCCAGACTATATGATTTTGTAGGGATAACTTTCTTTAGCCATGTTATTGAGAAGACATAATTGCTTTGTTAGTATGCTTGAAGTATTATCATTTTTATGTCAATATGAACTTTTGTCTTGAATCTTTCGGATCTGAATATTCATACCACAATTAAGAAGAATTACATTAAAATTATGCCAAGTAGCACTCCGCATCAAAAATTCTGTTTTTATCATTTACCTACTCGAGGACGAGCAGGAATTAAGCTTGGGGATGCTTGATACGTCTCCAACGTATCTATAATTTTTTATTGCTCCATGCTATATTATCTACTGTTTTGGACATTATTGGGCTTTATTATCCACTTTTATATTATTTTTGGGACTAACCTATTAACCGAAGGCCCAGCCAAGAATTGCTGTTTTTTGCCAGTTTTAGGGTTTCGAAGAAAAGGAATATCAAACGGAGTCCAAACGGAATGAAACCTTCGGGAATGTGATTTTCTCATTGAATACAACTCAGGAGACTTGGGCCCTACATCAAGACACGTAACAGGAGGCCACGAGGTAGGGGGCGCGCCTACCCCCCCCCCCCCCTAGGCGCGCCCTCCACCCTCGTGGGCCCGCTATTGCTCCACCAACGTACTTCTTCCTCCTATATATACCCATGTACCCCCAAACGATCAGATACGGAGCCAAAACCCTAATTCCACCGCCGTAACTTTCTGTATCCACGAGATCCCATCTTGGGGCCTGTTTCGGAGCTCCGCCGGAGGGGGCATCGATCACGGAGGGCTTCTACATCAACACCATAGCCTCTCCGATGAAGTGTGAGTAGTTTACCTCAGACCTACAGGTCCATAGTTAGTAGCTAGATGGCTTCTTCTCTCTTTTTGGATCTCAATACAATGTTCTCCCCCTCTCTTGTGGAGATCTATTCAATGTAATCTTCTTTTTGCGGTGTGTTTGTTGAGACCGATGAATTGTGGGTTTATGATCAAGTCTATCTATGAATAATATTTTAATCTTCTCTGAATTCTTTTATGTATGATTGTTTATCTTTGCAAGTCTCTTCAAATTATTAGTTTGGTTTGGCCTACTAGATTGATCTTGCTTGCAATGGGAGAAGTGCTTAGCTTTGGGTTCAATCGTGCGGTGTCCTTTCCCGGTGACAGTAAGGGCAGCAAGGCACGTATTGTATTGTTGCCATCGAGGATAACAAGATGGGGTTTTCTTCATATTGCCTGAGTCTATCCCTCTACATCATGTCATCTTGCTTAAGGCATTACTCTATTTTTAACTTAATACTCTAGATGCATGCTGGATAGCGGTCGATGAGTGGAGTAATAGTAGTAGATGCAGGCAGGAGTCGGTCTACTTGTCTCGGACGTGATGCCTATATACATGATCATACCTAGATATTCTCATAACTATGCTCAATTCTGTCAATTGCTCAACAGTAATTTGTTCACCCACCGTAGAATACTTATGCTCTCGAGAGAAGCCACTAGTGAAACCTATGGCCCCCGAGTCTATCTTTATCATATCAATCTCCTACTACTTAGTTATTTACTTTGATTTTATTTTACTTTGCATCTTTATCATAAAAATACCAAAAATATTATCTTATCATATCTATCAGATCTCACTCTCGTAAGTGGCCCTATAGGGATGGACAACCCTTATTTGCGTTGGTTGCGAGGATTTATTTGCTTTGTGCAGGTGCGAGGGACTCGCGCGTAGCCTCCTACTGGATTGATACCTTGGTTCTCATAAACTGAGGGAAATACTTACGCTAGTTCGCTGCATCATCCCTTCCTCTTCTGGGAAAACCAACGCAGTGCTGAAAGAGGTAGCAGCGACAAAGCCGACTTGAACCTAAGGGGTCGCGCGCTTAAGGGAGGGAACCTACATGGTCGGATCCAAGGACACTGGTCGGATGTGATCCGAACTGTATTCGGATTGTGGCCGAGTAGACTTATGGGCTTTAGGGTCCGTGTGAGGCCCAAGTGTTGAGCCCGTGACGGACGCCTATATATATAGTGGAGGTGCCGCACACTCACGTGGTTGATCGCTTCGGCGCTGTCACTAGGGTTTGCATGTGTTGCGAATAGACACCTCCACTCACCGCTGATTGTGCGATCAGACCTAGCAGTCCGCCGCACGACGTTCCTCCTGCACGCGCAAATATCGTTAGAGGCGGTGCACTTGCGCCGCTCCGGCGAACCTGTACGTGGGAACCGACCACCGGTTGTACGAGGGAGATCGGATGAGGAGGAGACGATCCACGCGGACGGGCTGCCCCAACTCTTCTTCTGCTGCACGGCATTGCGCGTCTAGTGGTAACGAACTGTGATCCATCTCCCGTAGCATGTTCTTGGTTGTTCTGTGCGTAGGAAATTTTAATTTGTAGTCGACGCACCATACCGTAGATCCCAACAGTGGTATCAGAGCCTCTGCTATAGGATTTGGATTCAGATCGTATGCATATTAGATATGTGGAGGCAATAGATGAGATCTGTTTTCATTGATAAGATTGGTTGTGTGCACAGTTGATGAGATCAACTACACATGGGGATCGATGTGGCTATGTTTTCTGTTGATTGGGATCGATGAGGTCGTGACACGATCTACCCCTACGGGTCGGTTATCCGCCATTGGGGTTAACAATGAAACGTAAATCCGAATCGGATTCGCGATGATCGATGAGATCGTTCAGAACGGAGAATTCGCCGTGATCGGAGTTCAGATGTGATCTGTAATTTCCGAAAACGTCGGACCGCCGTGTGCGTAGCGCCTTGTATTTCGTACACGATCACTCAAACCGGTAGAATGCGATTCTATGCATAACTTTATTTTGCAGGGTTTGATATGAATAGTATGGCTCATGTGTATGTGATGCATGTGTGTAAATTATACATGACCTGCGTGTCATGATTGTCAGCCGGCAGGAGCCAAAGTGTTGTCATTATATTGTATAACGACCTGCGTGTCGACTTGTGACTCTATGTAAAATTCATTACTAGATGTAGTAGTTGGATAATAGAGATCAGGTTGGTGGCTTGGCGTCCCGGCGTGACAAACAAGATGGATTTCCTAGATGTTCATCGGAGTCGGAGCCAGCCTGGAAGAACATCCATGAAGGAGCCATACTATTTCACAATATGTTTTTATTTGTGATTGTTATACTTCCTTGTTTTCTATGCATGTTAGAATGGTAGAAAGATCCCTCATGAATATCAAGCGAATTGCCATCCCCGATGTTGCACCTTCGCATGTCAAGTACGTCTAGTAGTGGGCTCATAAAATTGGGGTGCTACTAGGTGTCCTTGAACTGAAGGGTTCGTGTCGGACACGGACATGCACTGCATTAGGTTGACTTGACAAGGCTATCAAAACGGTTTTGGGCCTTGTGGCAAAAGAGGTCGGGAGCCGGGGTATGAGATACCTACCCGACCGACAGGAGTCGTATAGAGATACGATTAGCAAGGAGTTGCTTACCGGATAGGCATGTTGTCTAGCAGTGATGCTAAAGCTCACTAGTCGCATGTGCTAGTCGGATCTTGAATCACTGAGAGTTTGCGGAGGGATGCTAACTTCAGTGGGAGTATTTCTATTTAAGGCTAGAATTACTCTACATAAACACATTGCTTAGTGGTTGCATATTTTTCTGTTGTAGATCAATGGCACCACCTGCTCAACCCAACTTTGCATTGAAATCAATTCTGGAAAAGGATAAACTGAATGGAACAAACTTTACTACCTGGTATAGAAACTTGAGAATTGTTCTCAAGCATGATAAAAAGGAACATGTTCTAGAGGATCCGCTTCCAGAGGAACCTGCCGATAATGCTAGTACCACAACCAAGAATGCCTACCAGAAACTCGTTGATGAATCAAACGAGATCAGCTGCCTCATGCTGGCTTGTATGGAGCCCGATTTGCAGCAGCATTTTGAAGACGTTGGGGCTTTCGATATGATCGAGAGTCTCAAGAGCATGTTTCAGGTGTAGGCTAGGACCGAAAGGTTCAACGTTTGGCGATCCTTGATGGATTGTAAGCTGAAGGAAGGTGATCCACTGAGCCCGCATGTGATCAAGATGATCGGATATGTGCAAGCTTTGGATCGGTTGGGCTTCCCGCTCTTGGATGAGCTGGCTACTGATGCAGTTCTAGGTTCTCTTCCGCCCAGCTATGGGACGTTCATCTCGAACTATCATATGCATGGCATGGATAAGAAGCTCACTGAATTGCATGGGATGCTCAAAGTGGCAGAGCAGGATATTAAGAAAGGCACGCATCAAGTGTTGATGGTGCAGAAATCGGCTAAGCTCAAGAAGAGTTGGTCTAAGAAGAAGGCTAAGGCAAAGGGTGCGGAGATGGTAACCTCCGCTGCTGCGCCGAAGTCTAGACCGGACTCAAAGACCATTTGATATCATTGCAAGGAAACTGGTCACTGGAAGAGGAACTGTAGCAAGTGGCTTGCAGAGCATGATAAGAAGGCCGGGAATGCTGCTTCAGGCAAAGGTACACTTGTTGCATATGTTATAGACGTTTACCTTGCTGACACACCTACTAGCTCTTGGGTATTTGATACTGGATCGGTTGTTCATATTTGCAACTTGATACAGGGGCTGGTAAGAACTAGGCGTGTGGCACAAGGGGAGATTGACATCAGGGTCGGCAACAAAGCAAGAGTTGCTGCGTTGGAGGTCGGCACGATGCAGCTCCAGCTTCCTTCTGGATTTATTTTGGAATTGAATAATTGTTATTACATTCTTGCACTTAGTCGGAACATTATTTCTGCCTCATGCTTGATGAGTCAGGGTTATGAATTCAATTTAAAGGACAATGGTTGTTCGATTTATTTGAATGGTATGTTCCACGGCTATGCACCCATTGTTGATGGGTTATTTATATTGAATCTAGAACAGGAATCGGTCTATAACCTGAATGTCAAGAGGTATAAGCCCAATGAGATAAATCTGACATACTTCTGGCATTGCTGGCTTGGACACATTAGTCTAAAACGCATGAAGAAGCTCCATGATGATGGACTCCTAACTTCGACCGACTTTGGGTCGTTCGAGACATGCGAATCATGCTTGCTCGGCAAGATGACTAAGTCTCCTTTCACAAAGAGTTGTGAGAGGGCATCCAAGCTATTGGAACTGATACACAGTGATGTGTGTGGACCAATGAGCACAACTGCCAGAGGTGGCTATCAGTACTTCGTGACTTTTACCGACGACTTGAGTAGATACGGATATATCTATTTGATGAGGCACAAGTCAGAGACTTTTGAAAAGTTCAAAGAGTTTCAAAACGAGGTGGAGAATCATCTCGGCAAGACTATAAAACTTCTACGATCTGATCATGGAGGTGAGTACATGAGCCAGGAGTTTGATGATCATCTGAAAAGCAGAGGTATAGTACCTCAGCTCACACCTCCGGGTACACCACAGAGAAATGGTGTATCAGAATGGAGGAATCGCACCTTGTTGGACATGGTTCAATCTATGATGAGGAAGTCGGATTTACCCTTGTCATTCTGGGGATACGCTTTAGAAACTGCAGCTTTCACACTTAAGAGGGTACCATCAAAATCCATAGACAAGACACCACATGAGATGTGGACCGGAAGAGTCCCAGTTTGTCTTTTCTAAAGATTTGGGGTTGTGAAGCATTTGTCAAGAAACTTATGTCAGACAAGCTTACACCCAAGTCGGATAAATGCATATTCGTGGGATATCCGAGGGAAACCTTGGGATATAACTTCTACAACCGGGAAGAGAACAAAGTGTTTGTTGCTCAGAACGGGGTTTTCCTTGAGAAAGAGTTTCTCAGTCGGGAGGCCAGTGGGAGGACGGTCCGACTCGAAGAAATTCAAGGACCACTCGGGGACGACTCGGCTGGTGATGAGATCATACCGGAGTCAGTCAGGGAACCCGTAGTGGAAGCGGCACTAGAACCACGGAGGTCGGAAAGATTGCGCAGAGTGCGCGATGTATTGTTGCTAGAAAGCGACGAGCCGGCCACATATGCGGAAGCGATGGTGAGCCCAGATTCCGAGGCATGGCTAGAGGCCATGAGATCGGAGTTAAAGTCCATGGATGAGAATCAAGTTTGGGACTTGGTTGATCCGCCGCCTGGCGTAACGGCCATTGGATGCAAATGGGTCTTTAAGAAGAAAACCAATGTGGATGGAAATGTTCAGATCCACAAAGCTCGGCTTGTCGCTAAGGGTTATGGACAAGTTCAAGGAATTGACTATGACGAGACTTACTCGCTGGTAGCGATGCTGAAGTCGGTGAGGATCGTACTAGCTATAGCTGCATATTTCGATTATGAGATATGGCAGATGGATGTCAAGACGGCTTTCCTTCATGGAAATTTAACCAAGGACATGTATATGATACAGCCCAAGGGTTTTGTCGATCCGACTAACACTAGTAAGGGATGCAAGCTCAAGAGATCCATTTATGGGTTGAGGCAAGCATCTTGGAGATGGAACATTCGTTTTGATGAGGTGGTCACTGGTTTCGGCTTCATCAAAAGCGAAGAGGACTCTTGTTTATACAAGAAGTTAAGTGGGAGCTCGATAGTGTTTTAGTCTTGTATGTGGATGACATACTACTGATCAGAAATGATATTTCGATGCTAAACTCGGTCAAGGAGTCATTAAATGGCAAGTTTTCGATGAAGGACCTTGGTGAGGCAATATACATTTTAGGCATTAAGATCTATAGACATAGATCAAGGAGGCTGCTCGGCTTAAGCCAGAGCACGTACATAGATAAAGTGTTGAAGCAGTTCAACATGAGTGAGGCAAAGAAAGGGTTCTTGCCACTCTCACATGGTATAAGGCTAAGCCAGACTCAGAGTCCTTCAACATCTGATGAGCGAAGCAGGATGAGTAGGATTCCATATGCCTCGGCAATCGGATCCATCATGTATGCCATGATATGTACACGGCCCGATGTTGCTTTTGCAATAAGCCTAACAAGTAGATACCAGGCCGACCCAGGTGAGAGTCACTGGGCAGCGGTAAAGACTATTTTGAAGTACCTGAAAAGGACTAAAGAGATGTTCCAAGTTTATGGAGGTGAGGAAGAGCTCGTCGTAAGGGGTTACGCCGATGCTAGTTTCCAAACCGACAGAGATGATTGTCGATCACATTCCAGATTCGTGTACATCATGAATGGAGGAGCAGTGAGCTGGATGAGTTCCAAGCAAGATACGGTGGCCGATTCTACTACAGAAGCCGAATACATTGCGGCTTGTGAAGCTGCAAAGGAAGGTGTTTGGATCCAGAACTTTCTGGATGATCTTGGTATTTTCCCAGCCTCGGTAAAACCGTTGGACCTTTATTGTGATAATTCTGGTGCCATCGCACAAGCCAAGGAGCCAAGGAATCACCACAAGGTCAAACACATAGATCGGAAATATCACCTGATACGAACGATCGTAAAGAGTGGTGATGTGGAGTTATGCAAAATTCACACGGATTCAAATGTTGCGGATCCGTTGACTAAGCCGCTTCCACAACCCAAGCATGAGGGGCATGTTAGAGCTATGGGCATTCGATGTCTATTTGATTGACTCTAGTGCAAGTGGGAGACTGTTGGAGATATGCCCTAGAGGCAATCATGTATGATGATATTTCCTATGTGTTTATGAATAAAGATAGTCCTTGGACATTATCAATGATGTGTATCAGCAAGTACGTGACTTGTTTGTGGGACTATGCATTGTATGATGACTGTCCTAAAAGGTCCCTAGTCGAAAGGGCTGTGTGGACGCGCAGCCAACTAGACTAGCATATGACACGGTCGATGGCTTCGTCTCACTAGCCATGGAGCATTGGATGCTAACCAGATAATATGGACTTGGAAGGATCTGGTCAGATTCGACGTAGTCGGATTCGACGTAGTCGGATCCGAGTCGAGATAAGGTCCGACTATGAGACGCAGCGATATGTCATCTGTGAGTCTTTAGTACAACATATGTTCTATGTCCTAAGACCTGAGCTGACGCATGTACTCGGGATGGTGACAGACTTGCTTTAGGCCGACCAAACACTACTCCGTAACTGGGTAGTTATAAAGGTACATTTAGGGTTTGTCCAGAACCATGCTGCGAGACGTGGTCGAGCAAGATGGGATTTGCCCCTCCGATCAGGAGAGATATACTCTGGGCCCCTCGTGTGAGCCGACCAGGATAAGCATGGCCATGCAACAAGTATTATGAGATAATCCGGTTTGTGGTCGGCATCACTGGAACGAGAAATAGGTCAGGCTAGCACAAGGATGACAGACTCTCCTTTAGCTCGACAACATATATCGTGTGGCAAAAGGAATGGAAGTGTCATGTACAGGTTCGCTAACCAGCTTCATAGTCTGCTTGGTGTTCGGCATGCCTTGCTAGAGGCCGCTACCAACCGTGCAGTTCGGAGGTGATCCAAACTACGACCAAGCCGACTTGAACCTAAGGGGTCGCGCGCTTGAGGGAAGGAACCTACGAGATCGGATCCGAGGACACTGGTCAGATGTGATCCGAACTGTATTCGAATTGTGGCCGAGTAGACTTATGGGCTTTAGGGTCCGTGTGAGGCCCAAGTGTTGAGCCCGCGACGGACGCCTATATATATAGTGGAGGTGCCGCACACTCACGCGGTTGATCGCTTCGGCGCTGTCACTAGGGTTTGCATGTGTTGCGAATAGACACCTCCACTCGCTGCCGGTTGTGTGATCGGACCTAGCAGTCCGCCGCACGACGTTCCTGCTGCACGCGCGGATACCGTTAGAGGCGGTGCACTTGCGCCGCTCCGGCGAACCTGTACGTGGGAACCGACCACCGGTTGTACGAGGGAGATCGGACGAGGAGGAGACAATCCACGCAGACGCGCTGCCCCAACTCTTATTCTGCTGCACAGCATTGCGCGTCTAGTGGTAACGAACTGTGATCCATCTCCTGTAGCATGTTCTTGGTTGTTCTGCGTGTAGAAATTTTCATTTGCAGTCGACGCACCCTACCGTAGATCCCAACAGAAGTTTGTTCCATGTTGGAACATGGATGTGTAGGGATATCACATTATATCTTATTTAATTAACACATCTACATACTTCGTAAAGGGTGGAAGGCTCGGCCTTATGCCTGGTGTTTTGTTCCACTCTTGTCGCCCTAGTTTCCGTCATACCGGTGTTATGTTCCTTGTTTTTGCGTTCCTTACGCGGTTGGGGTTATGGGACCCCCTTGACAGTTCACTTTGAATAAAACTCCTCCAGCATGGCCCAACCTTGGTTTTACATTTGCCTAACAACCTAAGCCTTTTTCCCTTGGGTTTCCGGAGCCCGAGGGTCATCTTATTTTACCCCCCCCCCCGGGCCAGTGCTCCTCCGAGTGTTGGTCCAACCTAGTACCACTTGCAGTGCCACCTCAGGGAAACTTGAGGGTTGGTTTTAGCTGTACGTACTATTCATCCGGTGTGCCCTGAGAATGAGATATGTGTAGCTCCTATTGAGAATTGTTAGCACATTCGGGCGGTCTTGCTAGTCTTGTTTTACCATTGTCGAAATGTCTTGTAACCAGGATTCCGAGTCTGATCGGGCCTTCCCGGGAGAAGGAATATCCTTCGTTGATCATGAGAGCTTGTGATGGGCTAAGTTGGGACACCCCTGCAGGGTTTAAACTTTTGAAAGCCGTTCCTGTGGTTATGTGGCAGATGGGAATTTGTTAATGTCCGGTTGTAGAGAACTTGACACTTAACTTAATTAAAATGCATCAACCGCGTGTGTAGCCGTGATGGTCTCTTTCCGGCGGAGTCCGGGAAGTGAACACTGTCTTGTGTTATGCTTGAACGTAAGTAGTTTCAGGATCACTTCTAGCTTCACAACCGTTGCGTAGCTTCTCATCTTACTCTTATTTGCGTATGTTAGCCACCATATTTGCTTATCGCTTGTTGCAGCTCCACCTCACTACCTTATCCTACCCATAAGCTTAAATAGTCTTGATCTCGTGGGTGTGAGATTGTTGAGTCCTCGTGACTCACGGATACTTCCAAATAGTTGCAGGTGCTGATGATACCAGTGCAGGTGACACAACCGAGCTCAAGTGGGTGCTCGATGAAGATCTTGGTCATTGTTATGTGTCTTTTCCGGATGATTAGTAGTGGTGCCCAGTTGGGACGATCGGGGATCTAGCATTTGGGGTTGTCTTCTTTTATTTTGGTTCCGTAGTCAGACCTTGATTGTACTCTGGATGATGTATGTTTAACTTGTTATTTGTGCGGAGTGGCGATTGTAAGCCAACTCTTTATCCCTTTCTTATTCAGTACATGGGATTGTGTGAAGATTACCCCTCTTGCGACAAAACCACAATGCGGTTATGCCTCTAAGTCATGCCTCGACACGTGGGAGATATAGACGCATCGTGGGCGTTACACATGTACACTTATTCTATTTGTTGGTGTTCACACTTTTTCATTATATCGTCTATTCTTAATTTAATTTTATTGCTTTCTTCTTATGTGATCGTAAAAACTTTAGAAAAACCAAAAAAAATTAGTTGCAGTTAGTTTACTTTCTATGCATGCTTAGTTGTAATATTAAAAAGAAACCCCAAAAAGACTTCCTTGTTCTTCTTTTCCTTGTTGGGAGCTTTCCGAGTAAATAGTTTTCTCATTTTTGATTTTCCCTTTTATTTGCTTGTTCAAGAAAACCAAAAACTTCAAAAATATTTTAGTGTGTTTCTCTGGATTTCTTTTCTCTTTCTTTCGAGTTATATCGAGGAGATGACCACGATGAAAATGTTGAGTGGCACTCATTTGAGTAATTGTTGATCTAATAAAGAGACCATTTTACCTTGTCTTCTCCCATTGAATAATATGTTTGCAGATTCCAGCTTAGTCCACGGCACTCTTGCACTATTATTATTTTCATATCGTTCGGTCATGCAAGTGAAAGGCAATAATGACGATATTCGACGAACTGGCCGTGGTAGAGATAAACGGATATGAACTCGACTTGTTCTGTTTGTGTAAATATGTTTTACCTAGTATCCATGATTCAGCCCATTATGATAGAACATGTTTGCAATGACAATTAGAGATTATAATTTCTCATTCCATGCATAAGTAGCTAAGGGTGGATAATGATTTATCTTGGATATCAACATTGCGTTAAAATGATTGTGATGTAGTATGATGATATGGTATCCTCCTCTGAATGTTCGAGTGGGTTGACTTGGCACATGTTTATGCATGTAGTTGAATCAAAACCAACATAGCCTCTATGATATTTATGTTCATGGTGTTCATATCCTACTCATGCTAGTGTCCAATGTTACTTATGCATAATGCATGTTCATGACTGTTGTTGCTCTCTAGTTGGCCGCTTCTCAATCTAATTGCTAGCCTTCGCCTGTACTAAGTGGAAATTCTGCTTGTACATCAAAAACCTTGAACCCAAAAGTTATTCCAGATGAGTCCACCATACCTACCTATATGCGTATTACCCTGCCGTCCTAAGTAAATTTGCATGTTCCACCTCTAAAAACTTCTAAAAAATATTATTTTGTGTGCCTGGATCGTTCATGGAACGACGGGAGGT
This sequence comes from Triticum urartu, assembly GCF_056163025.1. Classification (NCBI taxonomy): domain Eukaryota; kingdom Viridiplantae; phylum Streptophyta; class Magnoliopsida; order Poales; family Poaceae; genus Triticum; species Triticum urartu. The sequence goes on along the minus strand of NC_141874.1, from coordinate 114,182,728 downwards.
GGTCGGTATCTTCCATGCTAAGCGGGTTATTCTCAGGTCGAGTGTTTATTCACTTGCCATCGCACGAGAAAAGGGCGGTAATAGGGATGCCCAGTCCCAAACTGCAAATAGAAAAGCTTACAAATAATCAAACAAAACTCCCAATGGAGTCAAAACCTTTAATTTTATCGCTTGGGAACCGCCACTAGCGTGCTTAGCATGGAAGATATTGATAATTGATAGTCGTTAAGTAAATGAGAAGGGTGCATGTCTCAAAATATCATTTACCTCTGTTTTAAAAACGTGAGCTCTGGCACCGCTGCAAATCACTGCTTCCCTCTACGAAGGGACTATCCATTTACTTTTATGTTGTGTCATCACCTTCTAAAACAAGCGCAAGAACCTGAGAGCGCTACTGTTATGACTTATGCATTGTGTGTAGCTAATGTTGGGTGCATCATGACTGGATCTTTTCTACCATGAATTACAATGTTTAGTCACTGCTTGGACTTTGGAGGTGCTCTGCATTTATGTTTTGCGATCTCACAAAGGGCTAGCAAGATACCACTATTGTCATATTATATCATGGTTGTTTTCACAACGTGTTGCCGTTTGAGATATCTTATTATTGCGCACTAGCTGATTATGTCATTGATATGAGTTAATATAATCTTTAAGAGTTATTGTAGGCATGGTTAGTTATAATGTTTGCTGAAAACCCGGGTGCTGTTCAAGCTTATTTATGCAAACAAGAGCAAAAGAGTTTGTAAAAGTTTTTCTTTTTCACTTTCAGTTTATCAACTGAATTGCTTGAGGACAACCAAAGGTTTAGGCTTGGAGGAGTTGATACGTCTCCAATGTATCTACTTTTCCTAACGCTTTTCCTCTTGTTTTGGACTCTAATTTGCATGATTTGAATGAAACTAACCCCGGACTGACGCTGTTTTCAGCAGAACTACCATGGTGTTGTTTTTGTGCAGAAATAAAAGTTCTCGGAATGGAACGAAACTTTGCGAGGAATTTTTATACAATAAACAAGAATTTCTAGAGCGAAGACCCACCAGAGGGGGGCACCTGGGTGGGCACAACCCACTAGGGCGCGCCCGCCGTCACCTCCTGTTCTTCATCAGGAGACTAGATCTGGAGTCTGTTTGGGGCTCCGGAGAGGGGGGGTCTTCATTCTCCGTCATCACCAACCCTTGTCCATCGCCAATTCCATGATGCTCCCCACCGGGAGTGAGTAATTCCTTCGTAGGCTCGCCGGTCAGTGAGGAGTTGCATGAGATTCATCATGTAATTGAGTTAGTTTGTTAGGGCCTGATCCCTAGAATCCACAATGTTCTAAGATTGATGTTGCTATGACTTTGCCATGCTTCATGCTTGTCACTTTGGGACCAGGTGCCATGATTTCAGATCTGAACCATTTATGTTATCACCATTATATCCATGTTCTAGATCCGTTCTTGCAAGTTATAGTCACCTACTACGTGTTATGATCCGGCAACTCCGGAGTGACAATAGTCGGGACCACTCCCGGTGATGACCGTAGTTTGAGGAGTTCATGTATTCATCGTGTGTTAATGCTTTGTTCTGGTTCTCTATTAAAAGGAGGCCTTAATATCCCTTAGTTTCCAATAGGACCCCGCTGCCACAGGAGGGCAGGACAAAAGATGTCATGCAAGTTCTTTCCATAAGCATGTATGACTATTTACGGAGTACATGCCTACATTATATTAATGAACTGGAGCTAGTGCCGTATCACCCTAAGTTATAACTATCTCGTGAGGAATATCATCCAACAAGTCACTGATCCAATGCCTACGAATTTATCTTATATTGTTCTTGCTAAGTTACTACTACTATCGTTATTGTTGCACTTGTTACAAAACTATTGCTATCACGGTTACTATTACCATTGCTATTGTCACTATTATCAAAACTATCATATTACGTTGCTACTGATCACTTTGTTGTAGATAATTAATATCCAGGTGTGGTTGAATTGACAACACGGCTGCTAATACCTTCAAATATTCTTTAGCTCCGCTTGTGTCAAATCTATAAATTTGGGTTGAATACTCTACCCTCAAAAACTGTTGCGATCCCCTATACTTGTGGGTTATCGGTTCCGCTTCCAGTGACCATTCCATTTGCAGTAGAAGCACTCAGCTTCAGGCTTAGGTCTAGCTTCTTCACAGGAGTGGCAACTTTCTTGTCATTCTTCTTGAAGTTCCCTTTCTTTTCCTTTGCCTTTTTTCTTAAAACTAGTGGTCTTGTCAACCATCAACACTTGATGCTTTTTCTTGATTTCTACCTTTGCCAATTTCAGCATCATGAAGAGCTTGGGAATCATTTTCGTCATCCCTTGCATATTATAGTTCATCACAAAGTTCTAGTATCTTGGTGATAGTGACTAGAGAACTCTGTCAATCACTATCTTATCTGGAAGATTAACTCCCACTTGATTCAAGTGATTGTAGTACCCAGACATTCTGAGCACATGCTCACTAGCTGAGCAATTCTCTTCCATCTTGTAGGCAAAGTACTTGTCAAAGGTCTCATACCTCTACATGGGCATGAGTTTGAAATACCAATTTCAACTCTTAGAACATCTTATATGCTCCACGGCGTTCAAAATGTTTTTGAAGTCCCGGTTCTAAGCCGTAAAGCATGGTGCATGAAACTATCAAGTAGTCATCATACCGAGCTTGTCAAACGTTCATAACGTCTGCATCTGCTCCGGCAATAGGTCTGTCACCTAGCGGTGCATCAAGGACATAATTCTTTCTGTGTAGCAATGAGGATAATCCTCAGATCACGGACCCAGTCCGCATCATTGCTACTATCATCTTTCAACTTAGTTTTCTCTAGGAACATATCAAAAAACGTAGGGGAGCTACAACGCGAGCTATTGATCTACAACATAGATATGCAAAAACTATCATGACTAAGTTCATGATAAATGAAGTTCAATTAATCATATTACTTAAGAACTCCTACTTAGATAGACATCCCTCGAGTCATCTAAATGATCACGTGATCCATATCAACTAAACCATGTCCGATCATCACGTGAGATGTAGTAGTTTTCAATGGTGAACATCTCTATGTTGATCATATCTACTATATGATTCATGTTCGACCTTTCGGTCTCCAGTGTTCTGAGGCCATGTCTGTACATGCTAGGCTCGTCAAGTTTAAACCGAGTATTCTGCATGTGCAAAACTGTCTTGCACCCGTTGTATGTGAACGTAGAGCTTATCACACCCGATCATCACGTGGTGTCTCAGCACGATGAACTGTCGCAACGGTGCATACTCAAGGAGAAAACTTATACCTTGAAATTTTAGTAAGGGATCATCTTATAATGCTACCGCCGTACTAAGCAAAATAAGATGCATAAAATATAAGCATCACATGCAATCAAAATATGTTACATGATATGGCCATCATCATCTTGTGCCTTTGATCTCCATCTCCAAAGCACCGTCATGATCTCCATCGTCACCGGCTTGACACCTTCATCTCCATCGTAGTGTTGTGGTCGTCTCGCCAACTATTGCTTCTACAACTATCGCTAACGCATAGTGATAAAGTAAAGCAATTACATGGCGTTTGCATTTCATACAATAAAGAGACAACCATAAGGCTCCTGCCGGTTGCTAGTGACTTTTACAAAACATGATCATCTCATACAATAACGTATATCACATCATGTCTTGACCATATCACATCACAACATGCCCTACAAAAACAAGTTAGACATCCTCTACTTTGTTGTTGCAAGTTTTACGTGGTTGCTACGGGCTTCTAGCAAGAACCATTCTTACCTATGCATCAAAACCACGACGGTGATTTATCAAGTTTGATGTTTTAACCTTCAACAAGGACCGGCCATGGTCAAATTCGATTCAACTAAAGTTGGAGAAACAGACACCCGCCAGCCACCTTTATGCAAAACTAGTTGCATGTCTGTCGGTGGAACCGGTCTCATGAATGTGGTCATGTAAGATTGTTCTGGGCTGCTTCATCCAACATTATCGCCGAATCAAAATAAGACACTGTTGGTAAGCAGTATGACAATCACCGCCCACAACTCTTTGTGTTCTACTCATGCATATCATCTACGCATAGACCTGGCTCGGATGCCACTGTTGGGGAACGTAGCATGCAATTCCAAAAAAATTCCTACGCTCACGCAAGATCTATCTAGGAGATGCATAGCAACGAGAGGGGGAGATTGTGACCATGTACCCTCGTACACCAAAAGCGGAAGCGTTAGTTTAACGCGGTTGATGTAGTCGAATGTCTTCTCGATTCAACCGATCAAGTACTGAACGTATGGCACCTCCGAGTTCTGCACACGTTCAACTCGATGACATCCCTCGAACTCTTGATCTAGCGAAGTGTCGAGGGAGAGTTTCGTCAGCACGATGGCGTGATGACGGTGATGGTGAAGTGATCCGCGCAGGGCTTCGCCTAAGCACTACGACAATATGATCGGAGGAGTAAACGGTGGAGGCGGCACTGCACACGGCTTGGAACAATTGATGTGTGTTAGAGGCACCCCCTCCTGCCCCCGTATATAAAGGAAGGAGAGGGGAGGAGGCGCCCCCTCCTGCCCCCAAGTGGAAGAAGTCCCACTTGGGCTCCTTGTCCAATTTGGCCCCCCTTCCTTTTATCGGAGGGGGAAAGGGGGGAGGAGAGGGAGAAGGAGAAGGAAAGGGGGGCGCCGCCCCCTCCCCTAGTCCAATTAGGACTCCTCCCTTGGGGGCACACTTGTGGGCTGGCTTGCCTCCCTCCCATGTGGCCCATATCTTCCCCAGGTGGTTCCCGTAACCCCCGGTACTCCGATACGTACCTGATACATTTTGAAACATTTCCGGTGTCCAAATACTATCATCCAATATATCAATATTTACCTCGAGACCATTTCGAGACTCCTCATCATGTCCGTGCTCTCATCCGAGACTCTGAACAATATTCGGTCACCAAATCACATAACTCATATAATACAAATCGTCATCAAACATTAAGCGTGCAGAGCCTACGGGTTCGAGAACTATCTAGACATGACCGAGAAACCTCTCCGGTCAATAACCAATAGCAGAACCTGGATGCTCATATTTCCTACATATTCTACGAAGATCTTTATCAGTCAAACCGTAATGACAACATGCTTCATTCCCTTTGTCATCGGTATGTTACTTGCCCGAGATTCGGTCGCCGGTATCTTCATACCTAGTTCAATCTCGTTACCGACAAGTCTCTTTACTCATTTCGTAATGCATCATCCCGCAACTAACTCATTATTCACATTGCTTGCAAGGCTTATTATGATGTGCATTATCGAGAGGGCCTAGACATACCTCTCCGATACTCGGAGTGACAAATCCTAATCTCGATCTATGCCAACCCAACAAACACATTGGGAGATACCTGTAGAGAATCTTTATAATCACCCAGTTACGTTGTGATGTTTGATAGCACACAAGGTATTCCTTCGGTATCCGGGAGTTGCATAATCTCATAGTCAAAGGAATATGTATATGTCATGAAGAAAGCAATAGCAAGAAAACTTAACGATCATTATGCTAAGCTAACGGATGGGTCTTGTCCATCGCATCATTCTCCTAATGATGTGATCCCTTTCATCAAATGACAACACATGTCTATGGTTAGGAAACTTAACCATCTTTGATTAACGAGCTAGTCTAGTAGAGGCTTACTAGGGACACAGTGTTTTGTCTATGTATCCACACATGTATCAAGTTTCCAGCTAATACAATTCTAGCAGGAATAATAAACATTTGTCATGATATAAGGAAATATAAATTAACAACTTTATTATTGCCTATAAGGCATATTTCCTTTAGGATCCAGGCCCATTTCTCTTGCGGATTTGATCAGCCACAAGCAATCGGCCTCTAAAGGCCTACCAAAGGAGGATCTTAATCTTAGGAGGGATCCTGGCCGACCAGACTTGTTTAAACTTAAAAGTGGGGCTCCGTCAATAATCCTGGTATAAAGAGACTTGACCGAAAATCTACCAGAAGCCATGTGGGGCCAGGCCACCGAGTCCTCCTCCTCCGAGAGAATAGGGAACAAGGCAGCAAGCCGGTGCCAGTCCTCCAACTCCGCAAGAGAGAGAGAGAGAGTCCTCCGGATACCAAGATCCCAGCCATTGCGAGAGAGCTCAGAGATTGAGATCTCAGGGTCTGGACAATAAGAGAACAAAATCAGAAAAGAAGAAGCTAAAGGGGATGTCCCCTGCCCACCAATCCAACCAAAAGCGAGTCGAAGCGCCATTCCTCACAATAAACTTAACATGGGCATGAAAAACACCCAACAAAGAAACTACATCACCATCAGCTACAAATAAAAAAACTACATCACTAATCGACTGAAATGTTGGCATTTTAATTTGTACCTTGCAGGCATTTTGTCAAACACTTACAAAATCAATCTTTTTTTAATGATATCCAAAATTATGATTCTCTAGGTCTAGTGAATAAATGGATAGAGCCTGGCTCCACTTCTAGTAAAATAAAAAGCAAAGAGTTGAACTTCCTAATTGGAATGATTCCCCGCTCTAATTAAACGTTAAAAATAGATTAGTGCCGGATGCGGGGAAAGGTTGGGTTTTCCTATGAGTGGACCCTTTATTTTTTCGGCCACGGCCCTTGTTGCCGGCTTTGGTCGCCGCCTGCGCCGGAGCAGTGGCCTTAGGTGGCGATGGAGTGGCTGTACGAGGAGCCGGCCTTGGACGAGGCGTTATTGTGGCTTTCTTCTTCTTCACTCCGCCTCAGCGAGGGTCGTCGCTGCCGCCGTCAGCTTTTGAGCTCGTTTGGCCGCAGGAGGAGCGGAGGGAGGGCACCCAGCCATGGCAGGAGAGGCGGTCGCCACCCCGGAGGTCATTGCCGCGGTTGGAGGAGGAGCTTGGACCCGGTGGTTCTTTGTCAACCCCAAAGTTTTCTTCTGTGTGGGCAACGACGCGTGGATGGTTTCCAGTGGCGACAAGCCGATAGTGGTGGCCGATAGGGTGTGAGAAGGGACCGACCTATCCATTCCGGCCGGAGGGAGGGTCATTGGTGGCGGTGAGGGGGGAGGGGGCATTGGTAGCTACGCAAGCGGGAGTGAGGGTGGGACGAAGAGAGGCGCCAATTTTACTCAGTCGCGACATGAGTGAGCATATTTAGGGAAATTGGAGGGGATATTGGAAGGTGGAGGATATTTTTTCTCCACTAATCGTCTTTGGGGATCGGCTAGGTGCGCCATAAGGGAGGATAACCGAATTATCCTCCCTTACGGCCTTATTAGGGATTGGTTAGAAATGGCCTAAGATGTTTTTGCAAACTAAACAAGCTCGCAAAAACGTCTTACATTATGGGACGGAGGGAGTAGGTGACAATGAAATTTGATATTTGTGAAGCTTCTTATTTCAATGGTTTTTTCATGAAGTTGCTTATTTCATTCATTTAAATACTAGTTACATTTCACAAACATCAGTTTCTTAAAATGAGTGAAATTAGTTTTGGAAATGAATGAAATCAGTATTTCAGAATGAGTGAAACCATTTTTTAATGAGTGAAATAGTTCTTTTCTAAATGAGTCAAATCAGTTTTCATATATATGAAGCGGGTCTCATTTTTTTCCTAAATGAGTCAAGAGTATGTGAAACTTGTTATTTCAAAAACATAGAACTGGTCATCTATTTAAAATCGGCTTTTTGAAATTTAGTGAAATTATATTCTTTAATTGAGTGAATCATACTTTTGAAATATGATATTTGTGAATCCGCTCACTTTATTGTCTGAACTGATATTCCTAAGCTTTATTTGCAAAAATGGTACAGAGGGAGTAGGTGACAATGAAATTTTACACATGGAGGGAGTGAAATCATACTAATATCATATTTCGATATAAAGTGCAATTCATAAATATTAACTGAAAATAAATCTACATTTCCAATCATAAGAACATTCAACATATAACAAATATAACTCCACTTTATATACAGGCATGTGTATTGTAATATCTAGCAGCCCAATTGCCCGGGACAGTCAATTAATTTATTTACAGTGATATACCATATGGTAATGCTAGAACATTTGAGTTAGTAACCAAACCATCTCACCTGAATGAACATTTGAACCATTTTGAGGTATCTGGCATCTCCAGGTGTCACGGTCTACATGCCTTTGAGAGCAGCCAAGTACTCAAGTTTGCGTAGGCTAGGGCTGGCCCATTCGAGTTTGAGCAGCATTACAATGGCCAGAAATGTATTTTATGATTTTATCAACCAGACCATCTATTCTTGATTGACTCGAAAGGATGCTAAGGGGTGAACTTTTGTGGTTGTGCATGCTGATGGAATGAAGTTACTAATAGGCTCAAATTACAAGCATACGCTCTTCCATTCTACCTCTGAGCTGATCCCCTGCACTTTCCATACTTAGCTTCAGATATTGAATGTTGTCGAGCTACTATGAAATGCTACTTCTTGTTACATTTTACACCTTTTTACACTATGCTAGTATATTCAGAGCAATGTCGTCTTGAAGCTCAGTCCAAAGATCCATCGTCACTCTCAAAATTACTTTGCAAAGGTTTGAATGCTGCCAGAAGAACAACAACTTTGTTTGCCAGGAACCCTGCAGCGCCAACAAAGAGCTCAGTCGAAGTTAGCTCAAAGCTGTCACCAGCAGCACCGTACTTCAGTGCAACAGCCCCAGCAACCATTACAATCGACAATATCAACCATGGCCTTCTTTTTTTGATCAAAAGGGGTTTCCCCCACCCATTTTTATTAGAAAACGGGGCAAGCAAGTCTCAGAGACTGTTACAAGCAATCGGATCTACCAGAAATGGCAGATCAAAGAAATTAACGCAACAGCTACAGCCTAGAGCGCTAAATCGAAACCATATCACGAAACTACTTAGGAAGAATCTAGTGTCACGCAGGCAAACAGCCCAACCGCCAGCAAAACATATACAGTATCATTACTCAGAGAGTAGAACGACCACCAGCTCCCCTCTCGAGATCATTCCGAGTGAGCCTTCAGCACGCTTCCACCCCTGGTCCTTTTTGCACACGCTCTCAATTCCCACCCCAGGCGATCCTGAGCAGCTCGCCTCTTCGACGATCCAGGAGCTGAAGGCAGCGTCGTAGCCACACTGATTGATCGCCCCCGCGGAGAATTTTCCATTGCTGCATAGAAGATCTGATCCTCTCCAAGATCACGCGAGTGCTTGTCCACGGTACAGCCTGAAAACATATATCGTTACGCATAGTCCAAATGCCCCAAACGGCAGCAACACAAGCAATGTTAATAACAGTTTTCTTGTTGTTCATATTCCAAAAGGAAGATAACTCAGTCATATTATTAGGCATACTGAACCCAAAAGCTTCAGCAACATCACTCCAAATCTGCTTGGCTACCACACACTCAAAGAACAGGTGGTGAACTGATTCATCTTCATTACAGTATAAGCATGTTAAGTTCTCTACCACCCTCCTTTTGTTCAGGTTGTCTCTAGTAAGAATCTTATTATTATAAGCCAACCAAACAAAGACTAAGTATCTGTTAGGTACAACAATTTTCCAGAAATTTTTCCAGAGCGGGGTAGAGACCCCACCCTAGTTTATCATGTTGTAAAAGGATCTGACCGAGTAAATCCCTGATGGCTCCAATAGCCAAACAGGTTGGTCCTCCTCATCGGTCAGGATTTTGGTAGAGATGATCTGGATCAGGTCATGCCATTTTTTCATAAAACCAGCATCCACACACCTACTGAAGGTGAGCTTCAGATTGGTACCATCCCACACCTCCGAAATTACACTTTATTGTTGCTGACAAATATCATAAACCTCCCAAAATTGAGTTTTCAGGGAAGAATCCCCCACCCAAGTGTCATTCCAGAAACTGATTTTATCACCATTACCCAACTTCCATCTAAAGAAAGGCATTATGCCTTCAAAAGCCCAGGTAACCCCTTTCCAAAAGGGTGATCCCACACCCTGTTTGGACCACAACAAATTGGGTTTATTGGTTCTACATTTATGATCTACCAATCTCACCCAGTCCTTATCATTATTCATGAAATATCTCTTAGCCCAAGAGGCTAACAGGGCCATGTTAAATTTTCTTAAGTTGGGTACCCCCAATCCACCAAATTCTTTTTTTTGAGAGAGATCAGCTCCTAGTTCGCAAGATGGTATTTATGTTCGTCTCCCGAGTTCCCCCAGAAGAAATGAGCCATCTGAGAGGTAATGGCTTTAATGGCCCACTTAGGAAATTTAATCACAGACATCAAGTACATAGGAATGCTAGTAATGCAGGCTTTGAGCAAAACTAATTTTGCATCATAGCTAAGTAACCTCCCCTTCCAACCACAAACCCTCTTAATGATTTTATCTATAATGTATTGGATATCTTCCCTCCTCAGCCTCTGAAATTCACAATGGGCTCTGAACTGCTCGCTTCTGAAGGTGAACTAATTGCCGGCAAACTCGTCCACAGATCTTTGGAGCAGCAATAGAAACATGAAACCTCCAATCCCGCCGAGGAGGAACGAGTAGGCAGCTCCATCGTTCGAAGCCAGAGTGAAGGCAGAGAAATGATACGTCTCCAACGTATCTACTTTTCCAAACACTTTTGCCCTTGTTTTGGACCCTAACTTGCATGATTTGAATGGAACTAACCCGGACTGACGTTGTTTTCAGCAGAATTGCCATGGTGTTATTTTTGTGCAGAAATAAAAGTTCTCGGGATGACCTGAAAATCAACGGAGAATTATTTTGGAATATATCAAAAAATACTGGAAGAAGAATCCACGCCAGGGGGGCCTCCACCTGTCCACGGGGGTGGGGGCGCGCCATACCCCCTAGGCGTGGCCCCCTGCCTCGTGGGCCCCCTGACGCTCCACCGACCTCAACCTTGACTCCATATATTCACTTTCGGGTAGAAAAAAACCAGAGAGAAGGATTCATCGTGTTTTACGATATGGAGCCGCCGCCAAGCCCTAAACTCTCTCGGAGGGGCTAACTGGAGTCCGTTCGGGGCTTCGGAGAGGGGAATCCGTTGCCATCGTCATCATCAACCATCCTCCATCACCAATTTCATGATGCTCACCGCCGTGCGTGAGTAATTCCATCATAGGCTTGCTGGATGGTGATGGGTTGGATGAGATTTATCATGTAATCGAGTTAGTTTTGGTAGGGTTTGATCCCTAGTATCCACTATGTTCTAAGATTGATGTTGCTATGACTTTGCTATGCTTAATGCTTGTCACTAGGGCCCGAGTGCCATGATTTCAGATCTGAACCTATTATGTTTTCATTAATATATGAGAGTTCTTGATCCTATCTTGCAAGTCTATAGTCACCTATTATGTGTTATGATCTGTTAACCCCGAAGTGACAATAATCGGGATACTTACCGGTGATGACCGTAGTTTGAGGAGTTCATGTATTCACCATGTGTTAATGCTTTGGTCCGGTACTCTATTAAAAGGAGGCCTTAATATCCCTTAGTTTCCAATAGGACCCCGCTGCCACGGGAGGGTAGGACAAAAGATGCCATGCAAGTTCTTTTCCATAAGCACGTATGACTATATTCGGAATACATGCGTACATTACATTGATGAACTGGAGCTAGTTCTATGTCACCCTAGGTTTTGAATGTTACATGATCGATCACATCCGGCATAATTCTCTATCACCGATCCAGTTCCTACGAGCTTTCCATATATTGTTCTTCGCTTATTTACTTTTCCGTTGTTATTGTTATCATCACTACAAAACACCAAAAATATTACTTTTGCTACCATTACCTTTTACCACCGTTACCACTACTATCATATTACTTTGCTACTAAACACTTTGCTGCAGATATTAAGTTTCCAGGTGTGGTTGAATTGACAACTCAGTTGCTAATACTGGAGAATATTATTTGGCTCCCCTTGTGTCGAATCAATAAATTTGGGTTGAATACTCTACCCTCGAAAACTGTTGCGATCCCCTATACTTGTGGGTTATCAAGACTATTTTCTGGCACCTTGTCGGGGAGCATAGCTCTATTCTTTGAGTCACTTGGGATTTATATCTGCTTATCATTATGAAGAACTTGATAGATCCAAGAACCAAAATTTATCCCTCAACTACGAGGGGTGTAAGGAACTGCCATCTAGCTCTGCACTTAATTCACCTTCTATTTTGAGTAAGCTTGCGACACCTAAACCTGCTTCTGCTATTAATTCTGATATGTCGCATATTATTGATGATGTGACTTCTGCTATGCATGATACTTATGATGAAACTACTTCTACGCTTGATACTACTATGCCACTTGGTGAATTTCTTGATGAACAACTTGCTAGGGCTAGAGAGAATGAAATTATTGAAACTGATAATATTGATGAAAGTGATGATGAAGATTCTCCCCCTAATATGAATTACCTGTTTTGCCTAAGGGATATGTTATGGATGAAGAAACTGCTAGAGATTTTCTTGCTTGCAATGATAGGAGTGATCTTAAGAAATTATTAGCTAAGCTGAAACAAAAAACTCTAAATGCTAGAATGAAATATGATCCTACTTATGCCACTTCACCTATCTTTGTTACTGATAAGGATTATGATTTCTATGTTGATCCTGAGATAATTACTTTAGTTGAATCTGATCCTTTCTATGGCTATGAATCTGAAACTGTTGTGGCACATCTTACTAAATTAAATGATATAGCCACCCTGTTCACTAATGATAAGAAAACTCGCTACTATTATATCCTTAAGATATTTACGTTCTCATTAAAGGGTGATGCTAAGATATGGTTTAATTCTCTTGATCCTGGTTGTGTGCGTAGTCCCCAGGATATGATTTATTACTTATCTGCTAAATATTTCCCCGCTCATAAGAAACAAGCTGTTTTAAGGGAAATATATAATTTTGTGCAAATTGAAGAAGAGAGTCTCCCACAAGCTTGGGGGAGGCTTCCAATTACTTAATGCTTTGCCTGATCATCCTCTTAAGAAAAATGAAATACTTGATATCTTTTATAATGGACTAACCGATGCTTCCAGAGACCACCTGGATAGTTGTGCTGGTTGTGTTTTCAGGGAAAGAACACCAGATGAAGCTGACATTTTATTGAATAATATGTTGACCAATGAAAATAATTGGACACTTCCTGATCCAATCCATGATCCAATTCCTGAACCAACTCCTAAGCCAACTCTAAAGAAAAGGGGTATTCTATTTCTCAGTCCTGAAGATATGCAAGAGGCAAAGAAATCTATGAAGGAAAAAGGTATTAAAGCTGAAGATGTTAAGAATTTACCTCCTATTGAAGAAATGCATGGTCTTAATTTACCGCATGTTGAAGAAATACATGATCTTGATAACCCGACACATGTAGTAAAGGTAAATTCTCTCTATAGATATGATAAAGCTGAAATCCCTCCTACTAAGTTTGCTAGCCAATGCTTAGATGAGTTTGATAACTTTATGGTTAAGCAAGAAGATTTTTATGCTTATGTTGGTAGACAATTGAAACATAATGCTTATATGATTGAACACTTGAGTGATTATATGGCTCATGTTAAAGGTGAACTAAAACTTATTACTAAACATGCTTCTATGGTTACCACTCAAGTAGAACAAGTACTTAAAGCTCAGAATGATTTGCTCAATGAATTAAATAGTAAGAAAAATGATAATGTTGTTATAGTTATGACTAGAGGTGGTAAAATGACTCAGGAACCCTTGTATCTTGAGGGCCATCCTAAGAGAATTGAGCAAGATTCTCAGAGAAATAATATTGATGTACCTAGTCCATCTAAAAGGAAGAGAAAGAAAAATGATAGGACTTTGCATGCTTCTAGTGAACCTGTTATTGACACACCTGAGAATCCTAATGATATCTCTATTTCTGATGCTGAAACCCAATCTGGTAATGAACATGAACCTAGTGATAATGTTAATGATGATGTTCATGTTGATGCTCAACCTAGCAACGATAATGATGTAGAAACTGAGCCTGCTGTTGATCTTGATAACCCACAATCAAAGAATCAACGTTATGATAAGAGAGACTTTGTTGCTAGGAAGCACGGTAAGGAAAGAGAACCATGGGTTCAGAAACCCATGCCTTTTCCTCCTAAACCATCCAAGAAAAAGGATGATGAGGATTTTGAGTGCTTTGCTGAAATGATTAGACCTATCTTCTTGCGTATGCGTTTGACTGATATGCTTAAAATGAATCCTTATGCTAAGTACATGAAAGATATTGTTACTAATAAAAGAAAGATACCGGAAGCTGAAATTTCCACCATGCTTGCTAACTATACTTTTAAGGGTGGAATACCTAAGAAACTAGGAGATCCCGGAGTACCAACTATACCATGCTCCATTAAAAGAAACTATGTTAAAACTGCTTTATGTGATCTTGGAGCCGGTGTTAGTGTTATGCCTCTCTCTTTATATCGTAGACTTGATTTGAATAAGTTGACACCTACTGAAATATCTTTGCAAATGGCCGATAAATCAACTACTATACCTGTCGGTATT